>NC_041231.1:57911233-58008413 GCF_002837175.3 Physeter macrocephalus
TCCATCCATCCATCCTTCCATCCATCCTTCCTTCCATCCATCCTTCCATCCGTCCATCCATCCTTCCATCCGTCCATCCATCCATCCATCCTTCCATCCATCCATCCATCCTTCTGTCCATCGATCCATTCATCCATCTATTCATTCAGTGGAGTTTATTAGGTACCTGAAATGTCATAGAAATAGTATAATTAATGCACGTTCCCTATGTTATAAGAGCTCATGTCTGCTGGGGGAGATGGTCATGCAAACATTTATTCATGACATATATATTTGTGAGCAAAGTGCTGTGGAATCAGCTGAGGAGTAAACTGCTCTCCAAGTCTCCAGATCTCTGAGAAAATTTCACATTGCAGCGAATTCTATTGTAGATAATAAGCTGGCACTAAATCCAGTCCACATGCAGGACAGGTGAAAACCTGCTACCTACATCTGAGAAGTCATGGGAATCTAGTTTGGGGTAAAGGTGGAACATGGCACTTCAAAATGTGAAAACTCTGGCATAGTCATGACCCAGAGTTCATGCTATTTGAACACTACCCTTCTTTATTAGATAAAATTATGATCAGTAATAATACTCATAATAATAATGGTCAGAAAAGAAACACAGAGTAATGGTTTAAAACTTTTAATTACATTAATGTATTCTTTGAACAAAGGGGAAGATGTAAGCCATCATATTGTTCACTCATAGTAATGAATGATAACATTACAGTTGGCTTTTGAGGCTTCATTTCTGCCAATTTGTTGATAACCTCATCAAAATTAATCTTAACACATTCCTTAAAAAAAGAAGATAGCTAGATTTTTAAAATCAATTTCACTCACCGTTGATCAGAGAACATGTTTTATTCATTTTAATTTCAAAAATGTTTCACATTAAGCAACGTATACAAAAATAGTTATGCAAAATCTTAAACATGAGGATAAATTTGGCAGAGATTATAAAAATTCCATTTTATAATGAATCTCCCCAAACGCAACTACCCATGTATTTGTTTCTTCAAGATAGTGTGATTGATTGTAGGGGCTTTAAATAAAGGTTTTTTGCAGTTAAAGGATTGTAAACACAAATTAAAACACCATACAATGACAGAATTCATTACTCAAGTTCTGTTTCTTGTGTCTGCAATCACTGTGCCATCATTGTTTATTTCCAAGCTACTGTTTAAGCACAGGAAGATGTAGTACAGCAGGGGTTAGAAACAGGAACTTAGCCTGAAGTCAGCTCAAAGGATTTCAAACTGTCACAAAACTTACTGTCAAAGTGAATTCACATAGCTGGGTGTAGGTGTTCTGGGGCAGGATGTCTAACTGAGGATTTTATGAGTTTCATGTAGAAATAATATGCTAATTTTCTGCTTCTGTATTTAAAAAAATTCAATTATAACCACAGCAATTGCTTAGAACTTAACAACATACTTTTTTAGAGAGGAATATCTCAGTATCACTGGCATCATTCAGATTTGCTAGCATGTGCTATTAATAAAAAGTAGGCTGACTTTTAGTCAGTTTTATTACTGTTTTAGCATTGTCTACATGCACTACTTCCCTGTCTTACTGACTGCAGTGGGGGCCAGCCACTCCTGTGCTTCTCTTGGTATGCCCTGGGTCTTGGGCAATCTTTGCTAGATGGTAGAACTAAATCATGTCTAATCAGGTCCCAGGAATTGGGCCTCGCCTTTCCAGCAAGGTTAATGTTGTTAGTAACAGTAACAATAAACCTCTAATCCCTGGTATGAGACTCCAAGTTTACTGGGAGAAAGCAGAAGCATATCCAGGTGTAAGGAATTCTGCCTACACGCCTGCCCTCTGGGATTCCCACTCACTGGTTTCTGGAATGACACTCCATCACCTGCTCAGCACAGGGGAGTTTGACTCACTGTGTTTCGCTCCTCTTTACCCCACTGAGGGATAAGCTGGCTTCAACTGTGAACTTGCAACTTCAGTCAAGGCTTTCAATTCTTACAATCCTGTCTCCTCACCTGGAAAAGTGCAGATACTGAGCTGAATCAGGAAGCTCAAATTCATATGTCAGTAGAGGCCAGGCAGGCAGTAGCTGTGGGTGAAGGGGGCAGGCCATGGGCAAGAGGAAGCAAGAGGTGGGGGTGGAGACTGAAAACTGGAAGGAGGGCACCCCTTCTGTCCAAAGGGAGTAGCATCTACTTTGTTCTTGCCAATCACTGCCACACACAGGCTTGGCGCTGCCAGATATCTTAGTTTTTCAAAAAATATCAATTATCTTGCTTTTCTATGTTAAATCTTATGTTTTTAAATGCTGGCAATGAATTTAAAATATTAAAAACCTATATGAGCCAAACAACATATATCTGCAGGCCAGCTGATGGTCTCCAAACTTGGTGAGCTTTCTGATCCTTGGGTTTCCTTAATGATTCTACCTTGCCGGAGAAGAAGAGGAGTGGCTGTATTTCCTGGGTAGGGCATCCAAAGAATTGTTTCCGGTGTGATACCAAGGTCACAGCTTGGACTTTCATAAATCAAGGAGTGCATTGTTGGTTTGGTCCAAATCTGTTTAATCTATCTAGATCTCATCCACCAGGCTGGGAGCAAAGGGGATTACCTTTTATCAATGATCTCCATTCTACATCATGGCTGTGAGCTCTATTTGGGATCAGGTTGACTTTTGCTATTAAGACATAAATACAAATAGAAATGGAAATGAAGCAAATGGAAACTCCCAAAGTAGACAGAATGAAGGGACAGAATCATTTCATGCTAATAAGCCTCTTTATTTTCATGATGAAAGGTAGGGTCATAGCCTTTTTAAAAGGGCACATTAAGTAAGAAGTATCTTTATTCTTTGCTTTTAATATACTCGTGTGTGTGCAGGCGCTTTTGTGTTTGCGCATTGTGTGTGAGCGCGCTTGTGTGTGTGCGCATTGTGTGCGCTAACGTTTCCAACTTGAGCAGTCAATTATTAGGGACCCTTTTTTGAACTTGCGATTTACTGCAGCTCACTCTCCCTGCGCATTTCAGTTCTTCTTCTTCTCTTATTGCCTTGGTATTTTTCTAAAATATACAAAATATAATTTTGAAGAAACCCTACAAAGAACTTTTAAAGATGAACAAGAGATGAGTAGTCACTGAAATTAAGAAGGGGAAAAGGGAAGCACGGGATCAGAAGGCAAAGGCAAGGAAATAAAGCCTGGACAGAATTATCACTCATTTTAGTCATTAATCAAAGCTGTCACTCTTTATTACTGTGCTGGGTCCTGGTGTGCTTGCCTTTGCGACACAAACCTGTGCTCTCTCTTGTTCTTTGGGTCCATGTTTCCATTGTGATGGAAGAGGGCACTTATTCAAATATAATGCCATTTCTGGAGAAATTAGAAAAACATATTGAAAGTCAACATGTGAGAATTCACTTATCCCCCATTTTCCATGCTGTAAAGGACATTTTCATTTGCATTGTTGTGAACAATTAAAGTGGAGGAGAGAACATGCTCACTTGTAAATTAAACCTTTTCAGAAGAGGATTAAAAATGATCCTATAAACAGGCTTTTAAGTGTGAAAGCATAAGCTTAACTCAATTGAAAACCAGTACTGTACAGAAACTGAAGCAAGAGCGTTTAATTAATCTACAGTTGATCCTCTCATACTGGGATAAACAAAAAGAAACTAATTTTCTTAGGACCTTTCTGTTTGATTTTTAGGAACAATTGCATTAACTGAGAAGGGTAATTATTAGCGCAAAGGAATGCCTGTGGACGCTTTGCAATCACAAGAACAATATTGGAAGTCTCCATGCTTGAAATTTAATCTGTCTCTTGCTGCTGTGATGCAATGAAAGGGTACCTGAATTTCAGCCATTCACAAAGCACTGCTTGCATTTGTCTGTACTTGCCTGTTTTTATTTAACTCCTAGAAAAGAAAAAGTCTGCATTTAAAACAATTACTCTAAAATATTGCCTCATTGATGAAATGAACAAAGCATTCCTGGCAGGAGCCAAAAAGTGACTTATATCTAACACTTTCAATGAGTATTTCACTTTTTAATTTGCATACATAGACACAAGCCAAGAGAAACCAGGAATGTAATTTCAGAATCTGTATGAGAATTTCAAGGCTGAATGTCAAACACAAGAATTTAGGAAAGAAGAAAAAAAATCAACTTCAAAGACAAGGGGATAATCATCTTTGTAACTTAATCTTTGCTCACATCCCTAATTATTGAAATAGGTGTCTTTTTAGGGCATTATTGGTTATAGGGAATCTCGGTGGGTTTCCAACTTTAGATTTTGCTTGAAATACAGAAAGTTTGTCCCTGCCCCAAATCAGTGAATCAGAATATCTAATTTATGGGCCTGGAATAGGATCTGGGAAACTGAATTTTAGACAAGCAGGCCTAGGGGATTCTGAAGCAGACCACATTTTGGGAAACCTTACTCTACAGCTGCAACAAATTACCCGTGTTTATCAGACATTTTGTGAGCCTCTAAATGCTTTTTAAACTCTGTGTAGAAAGATAACAAATACAGATCTGCTCTGACAAAGGCAGGTGGTCATTCTAAGAACCGGCAGCCTTGACCTGCCCTTCAACCTCCAGAGGTGACCCAGGAAGCATCCCCGGGGCTGCTGACAACCAGCTTACCTCTCTCCTCAAGCTTGATTCCACAAAAGCCCTTCTAGCTCTTTCCTGGGAAGAACTACACAGTTAACATGAACATTCTTGTGAGAATTTCGCTAATGTTTTGGGGGACTTGTATCTAATCGAGACTAATATGTAAAGGGCAACCCCATTTCAGTCTAACCTGCTGTTCAAGGCCACCTCTGTTCTGATCACTCATTGCCCAAGGCTATCCCCTTCAGTAAATATTCTGTATAATCAGTGTTTTTTATTGAATTCTTGTGGCAGACAGCAATATTGGGCTTCTTAACGACTGTTCCCAGCCCCATTTCTGCTTTCTTGCTTTCCACTCTGAAGGATGGAAAAGTCCACATTGCCTTTCCCAGCTTCCTTTGCAGCCGAGAATGCCCATGTCAGATAGTTTTGAACAAGGAGATGGAAGAGGCCATCTTCTGGAGTCCTTTTAAGAAGCGTTGCTTCTCCGTGATGAAAACAGGAGGGTATCCAGGGAGAGGTTTCTTGCCATCCTGGCCTGCCCTGGGAAGCAGTCACACGAGGAAGTGATGTAGGAAGTGACAGAAGCCACCTTACCACCTCAGGGCAGGGTCCAAGAGAACATCCGACACCAGTCCCCCACGCATTCATGGAGGAGCTGATGAAATGACTCTGGAAGGGCTGCTCCAGACTTCTTGGTAAATAAAAATCAACGGGCTTCAACTTTGTGTCTCCTTGTAGTTTAGGGTTTTCGTTTCGTTTACCTGAGAGCGTTCTAACTGATGTCTGCAGCAAACCTCTTTCTTCTCTGGCCCAGAACTTTTTTTTTTAGTAATATTCCAGAGTTTCTAACTGGGCGACGTATGGTATAATTTACACACACACGTACACACACGCACACAAACACACACACACATACACACACTTCAGATTCAAGATGAAAATATCAGAGCATCCTAAGTCAAATTCTGTAACTTACACAAGTACTCAAAACTATCTTCTCACCCATCATTTTATTAATGGATTGATATCTACCTTGTCTTACTCTAAAATGTGTTTAGAAAAACTTACAAGCATTCACAAATTGCAGACACATGAAATAAAAAGAATTAGGACGAAATCTAAACAGAAACAAGGGTTAGGGCATCCAACAGAGCCTGGAGAGAGGAAGAGAGAAAATGCATAACCTGAGTTCCTCTATTGTGGGACGTATATTTGTTTTTAAACCAAGTAGTCGTTATTCAAAGCCAACCAATTGTTCAGAACAATTGTAACTATTCCTGATCCTAATGTCAGGAAGAATATTGTTCTCAAGGATCTTTGTAAATGGACCATTGTAATGGAGTCAGGCTGTTTGCAGAGGCTCCCTTTGACAGTGGCCATCGCACCAGCCTGCCCAGTCCTTCCTGGAGCTGGTCAGCTTGGCCCAAAGCAAAGTAGAGGGGAAGAAATGGTCTGCCTACACAGACCACCTAAAAAGGATTTAGGGTGTACATTCCCATAGTCCTTGCTTAGCTCAAATAAATGGAATCTAATTTTTAAAAAAGAAGTGTTGTGATTTTAGTATAAATGTTAAGAGCACAAACTCTGAAGCCAGGCTGCCTGGCTTTGAACCCTAGCCTTGCTGCTATTAGCGGAGTAACCACGGACAAGTTCTGTAATCCTTCTGTGCCTCAGTTTCCTCGTAGGGATGGTAACACTTAGTTCATAAGGGTTTTTGAGAACGGCATGTGTTACAGTGCCAGGCACAGAGTAAGTACTATGTAAATGTCATTATCCTATGTAGGGCTTTGAACTAAACCATCTATAATGCTCTATACCCAATTCTAATTTAGATGGGTAGCGGAAGGTGTTTCCACCCTAAGCAGTTGTCCTACAGCAACCAGGTGTCCTAAAATTCACCTCAATTCCGACACTACCTACCTGGAGATAATGTCAGATCCCACAGGTGAAGGGCTCAGTCCTCCATAAGCAGTTGTCCTACAGCAGCCAGGTGTCCTAAAATTCACCTCAGTTCCGACACTACCTACCTGGAGATAATGTCAGATCCCACAGGTGAAGGGCTCAGTCCTCCAAGACTGCCCTCAGCATCAGATGCCAACTGCAAGTCCAGGTTGTCACCTGTGCTTCTGACTATTGGCGATAGATCAGAGGTTCCCATGACCCCCTCCTCGGGTTCAATTAATTTGCTAGTGGCTCAGAGAACTCAAAGGAACATTTTACTTACTGGATCACCAGGTTATTATGAAAAAGATAGGACTCAGGAACAGCCAGATGGAAGAGAGGCGTAGGGCACAGTATGGGAAAGAGCTAGGAGCTTCCCTGCCCTCTGCAAGTCACTCTCCCAGAATCTCCATGTGTTCACCAACCTGGAAGTTCTCCAAACTCTGTCCTTTTTGGTTTTTGTGGAGGCCTCGTTACATAGGCATGGCTGATTAAATCACTGGCCATTGATAATTTATTCAACCTCCAACCCCCATTCCCCTCCTCAGAGATCTGGGGATTTCAACCCTCTCCTCATTGTTCGTTCCCCTGGAAACCAGCCCCCATCCTCAGGTGCTTTCCTAAAGTCACCTCATTAGCATAAACCCAGTCTTCATGGAAAGGGCTTGTTATGAATAATAAGATACCCACTTTGCCTTTATGGCTGTGAAAAGATTTCAGAAACTAAGGACAAGACACCAAATATTATAATGAAAGATGTTCCCATAGCTCTCATTGGTAAGGAAATTTCAAGGGTGTGGGGAACTCTGATCCAGGAAACATGGATAAAGACCAAATATATGAGAAATATATTTGGTCATCTAAATGATCAAATATATTTCTTATCAATTACAATATCACACCATGGTACATATTTTTTTAGGGTTCAGTTTATTCCTCATAAAAAAATTCACCCTAAACTTAGTGACTTTAAAAAGCAAACATTTTAAGTTGGGAGATTGGGATCGACATATATACACTGTTGATACTATGTATAAAATAGATAACTAGTGAGAACCTATTATATAGCACAGAGAACTCTATTCAAATTCACCCTAAACTTAGTGACTTTAAAAAGCAAACATTTTAAGTTGGGAGATTGGGATCGACATATATACACTATTGATACTATGTATAAAATAGATAACTAGTGAGAACCTATTATATAGCACAGGGAACTCTATTCAATGCTCTGTGGTGACCTAAATGGGAAGGAAATCCAAAAAAGAGGGGATATATGTATACGTATAGCTGATTCACTTTTCAGTACAGTAGAAACTAACATTGTAAAGCAACTATACTCCGATAAAAATTTTTTAAAAAACATTTTATTACATCTCACAATTATATAGGACAGGAGTTTGGTAGGGCTCACATGGGTAATTTCTCTGCTGCTCTAGACATTGACTGAGATCACTCAGTGGGACTCAACTGGTGGCTGAGCTAAGTTGACCAAGGGCCCAGGATGGCTTTATTCACACGTTTTACACCTGGGGGTAGTGACTGGAAGTCTGGGACTGTCCTGCAGAGAGCTTACACATGACTTATCCAAATTAGCAGGCCCTGTACAATCAGAGTCCTCACATGGTGGCCCAAGTTTCTCAGAGCGGGTAGTCCAAGAGACCCAGGTAGAAGCTGCAAGACATCTTAAGAACGTGCCTTAGAAGTGCCAGAATATAACTTCCACTGCATTCTGTTGTTCAAGCAGACAGAGAGACCAGTGGAGATTCAAGGGGAAAAGGATCAGACTCCATGTCCCTGTCCCAATGGGAAAAAAGTAAAGAATTTGCTGTCTCTCTCTCTCTCTCTCTCTCTCCCTCTCTCTCTCTCTCTCTCTCTCTCTCTCTCTCTCTCTGTCTCTCGTACATACCCTCCTGATCTAGCCCAGGACACGTCCGCTTCATCACTGCCTGGAAACACATTTCCACTTCAGCCTTACCGGTGCTGCTGATGCAACACAGTTTAAACAGCGTTATAGGAAAAATTTGTGTTTGGGGACTTTTGGCCGCACAAACCATTGAGCTGTTAATCCTTTAATATTTTTGTAGTATCAATAAAGCTATTATATTTTGTACTATAAAGCATGTGCAGGATTTCTTGATTTTAAGACGGGCTGTCTCCACTTTCTCTTCTGTGAATTGAACCACAAGAGAATTCAAGCCCTTAGAACTTGGCAATTATGTGCTTAGACATCTGTCACATCCGTGAAGCTACTGGATGCTGCCGGAGATCCTCGCTCAGCATCCAAACTGCAAGACTCATCCATCAGCCAATTTTCAGGCTGAGTAGGTCAATTGAAAGGTGAATCAACTGCCTTAGAGATGAATAATCAAATGTCGAGGTTTAACTTATTGAAAAATGCTCATGAATGGAAGAAACCATGAGGAAGGCAGAAAATTGGCTTTCAGCTTTGCGATAAAGGAAAAGTAGAGAGTGTTGGAAGAATACAGCTGGTCTCATATTTGTCTTTTACTCAGAAGTCTCATAGTGGAGCATCCCAGATTGAATTTGTCCCTCACTATCCAGGGAGCATATCATTGTGCTTGTGTTTGTTTTCTTTGTTTTTATTGTGTTTTTGAACGTGCGCTGGTGCGGTATTCATGTTACCTTTAGGCATGGTCCTCACTACTCCTTATGGGAATGCACTGATCTGCTTCCCTTGGGGATGTTACTTGTGTAGGGGCTGAAACCTGAGAAGGCATTATTAGCTCTATGGCCTTCTCTGGTCTTTCAGGTCTTTTGGTTCAGAAGGCCACCTCTATCATGAAGGGAAATGAGTACATAAAATATGTATCACCCACCCTTAGCTGCTAACGTTAAGTCCTAGAACTGAGACCCAGGTGAGCTGGGGTAGGGTTGAATGCCACAGGCATCACTCCACCTTGAGGGAGCTGACACATAACAATGGTATCACCCTCTGGTTACTTTCCCTGGCTCTCTGGTAGTTTGAACACTAAGGTTTCAACCCAGTATTGAGTCGATTGACCCTTATTTTCTCACTGCTTACTCTGGTGTCTTACATCATCCATCTAAACCTCCATCACAACCTCAAAAATGGTGGGAAAGGCAGCATTTTAAGAGGATGTGCTCAGGAGAGTAAACTGCTTTCCCCATTGCTCTTTCTTTACTTGGGTGGGGTCATTCTCCCCAGAGTCTGAGCAGCCTGTTGCTAATTATATTAGCTGTGGTTGTAGCAGACCCCTTATAGCTAACAGTTACAGGGAGGACAAGTCTTGTCTAAGTCATTAGAATGTCCCCAAGTTGCCTTTGTTCGTCACCAATCAACCACATCACATCAAGCTTGCCCTTGTTTTGATGAAGCAAGTGCAATCAAAGTGCACTCAATAAACGATCCTATTTTATTAGATACATTTGTACTTTCTGGAAGATAATTTTTTCCTACTATGAATGTGCAAATTCTCTACATGTTTCTTCATATTCATTTTTCCTCATTATTGGCACTTTAAGAACTTTCATGTTAGTCAACAAGATTGAATGTTCCTCAGGTCCTGTGATAATCAAATTGCTGGATTTCATTTAGGAAATTCTGGAATTGAACAGCAAATAATGCTTGGTTCTCTAGTTAAGAGGTCACCCTTACTCCCAGCTCCCTGTCCAAACATGATGCATTTTGAGAACCTATTGGTTTTTCATTTCCCTATACTTGTTGCCTTTTGGTCTTGTGTCAAGGAATTAGTCTCATCAGAACAATAACAACAGAAACCCTTTGTACTTTCATTGGTCTCTTGGGTGGTTTTAGTGGTATTGAACTCAGACATATATTTTCTGTTTCTTGAAACTATGAATTCCACATCTCAATGGGGTCATTACAGCCCTACAGCATGAGATAAATCAAATTGAATGGCATTTGTTTGAGAGATTTCTAAAGAACAAAAGGAGTGTATGTGTCAGGAGGAAGGATGAGGGTGGACGGAATCTATTCATACCTCCAAGGTCATGGAAAACTCCATCTGCTTAAAATAGCTGCCCTTTGTGGCAGGTATTGCTTGCTGCCTACTCCAAATCCATTTCCCTTCTTCCTTCCTAGCAGGATCCCTGATTTTGTTCAGGGCTGCAATGTATGTAGTTAAAAAGACCCATCTCCTGGAGTTCCTTTGTGTTTGGGAACTTTTCCATATCTTGATTGTGACCATAGTTAATATGAGTCTACACAGGTGATAACATGTCACAGAACTACATACACAGACAGAAAAAGCAAAAACAGAGTTCATGAAAAAAACTGGTGAAACCTTAATGGGGTCAGTAGTCTAGTCTCATTAATTGCAATCTGTCAATGTAAATTTCTTAATTTTGATAACATACTATAGTCATGGAAGGTGTTAACATTGGGGGAGGCAGTGTAATGGCTACACAGGATCTCTTGGTATGATTTTTGAAACTTCTTGAGACTATACTTCCAGATAAAAACTTAAAAAAGTAAAGATACTGACCCAGACTTCTTTGCAAATATGAATAACTCTGTGACCCAATTTTGACCAATGACATATAAGCAGAATTGCACAGATCAAGTTACACAGTATCTTCTCTAAAATAGGATAATAAACAGGATTGAACTCGCTAGTTGGTATACAAGGCTGCTTGATTAAATGTATGAAATGTATGAATACACAGCACTTCAGTGTTTTGTCTCTATTACACATTCATTATTTAGCTGGTATTAATGTAAGAACCCAGCCACCCACCCATTAGGCCACATCACTGCTTTTGGTGAAGACAGTAAGAAAACTACCAGAGCTGTGAACATAAGCACAGACCAATAAATGAAGGTCTAGAAGGAATTGGGGCAAGACAAATGAAGTCAGAAAAATGAGTTCAGTGGGAAATGCTTTATCTTTCTATCCATCCATCTATCTGCCTACTCTTCCTTTCTGTTTCCCTGTGGATTGGCCTCTAATTAAAAATGTATTTACCAAAGGCAAAGGCAGACTTTTGTTTTTTAGCTGAATGCTGTTATTTTATTACTGAAAAATTTTAAGCATACATAAAACTGGGGAGAAATATACAAAAGCCCCCATGGATCCAGCACCTAAGTATAAAAAAATCATCAACTCATGACCATTCTTTTTTTTTTTTTGGTGGTATGCGGGCCTCCCTCTGTTGTGGCCTCTCCCGTTGCGGAGCACAGGCTCCGGACGTGCAGGCTCAGCGGCCATGGCTCACGGGCCCAGCCGCTCCGCGGCATGTGGGATCCTCCCAGACCGGGGCGCGAACCCGGTTCCCCTGCATCGGCAGGCGGACGCGCAACCACTGCGCCACCAGGGAAGCCCCTCATGACCATTCTTGGTTCATCTATGCCCTCTCTTCCCCTGCCCCACTAGATTATTACGAAGAGAATCCCAGATGTCATAAGCATTTGGTGGAATAACTTTGAGAAATCGTTTGCAATTAATCTTTTTCTAATAAAGCGTAGCCTGTTTGGGCTGTTAGAGTATTCTCATTCTGAGTTACGTAGCACAGAAAGTTAGAGTATAATAATTAACTGGTGGGTGGTTTATCAGCTTGTTAAAATACAAAGTATGGGCTGTGATCGTGGTCTGGAGCCAAGAGTCTGCCGAACATGCTTCCCACATGGTTTCAGGGCACTTCTTTTTGTAGCGCAGCGGTCTGAGAGAGATTTGTAAAAGTGGTGCTTTATAAACCTTAAGAACAAATCAATGCAAAATATCAATTCACTTTATTGCGATATATATTTAAAGACCACCAAGAATGCAATATCCTTTCATATTTAGGAAAATAGGTGATTAAAGAAGAGCCCTGCCATTCCAATTTAGTGAGGATTAGACACATGTACAGTAGATTATAACCCAAGGCCACTTGAAGACTTATAGTATAGAATTCCAAACCAAGGGCTATATCATCAAAGAGGGAGTGCGAGTAATGTTATATTTGAGGAGATGAGACCAAGAGGGACAGTTTCATAGAGGAAGCAAATTTTAAATTTAGCTTTTAAAGAAAAAAAATTAGCATTCTGACAAGTGGACTAGGAGATGGGTAGGTGAAAGCCACCCCCCAATAAAAAAGTAAGAAAAGAAAGAAATTTTTAAAAGAAAATTTAAAAGGTGTGAAAATATACACATGCCTTAACCCAGAGATGTGTGACATTTGGGATCCCAATTCTGGAAGTTTCCTTCCAGCATTATGTAAGTCCAGTCAGTATTCTAGAAATTTGTTTTTTAATAGATGTCATTTGCTGACATAAAACATGCATACTGATGAAATTTAATGGGCAAATCACATAATATAACATTTATATTAATTTTAAATATTCCCATAAAACTGCAGTCAGCAAACTAGAGCCCTCTGGTCAGATCTGGCCCAGTGCCTGTTTTTGTCAATAAAGTTTAATTGGAACGCAGCCACGCCCATTCATGTGGCATTATCTGTGGTGTGATGGTGGGACAATGGCAGAGATGGGTAGATGCAGGAGCCCATCTGGCCTGCAAAGCATAACAGATTGACTTGGGATCAGGACGAGGGTGAGGTGAGGAAGGGGCTTGGGGTGTAAAATTTAAGTAGGTACTCATTCCCAGGGGCACCTGCATGACCCTGAATGAGAGACAGCTTCCTTAAATTTGTGTCTTAGAAGCCTCACTTGCCTTACCCTAGTCCTGGCTGTGTATTTACGCTCTAGAGCAAAGCTTTTCCAATCCCTGTTGTAAAATAAAAGGATTTGCAGCACACTATATTCTTAAATTATTTAGCAGTTTTCCTGGGATGAAATGAAGTCTGTTCGTTCTCCAATAGACAAGAAGAGTGGGAAGTGATGGATTTCACCTTCATTAATTTGTGGTAATATGTCCCTGAATGGAACCAGAATAGGGCACCCCGAAATATGACACTTTGCTGTTAGGAATATTTTGAGCGAAAGGCAATTGAGAGCCAGCAGACACTGGGAAAGCTCTTCGCCTCCCCCTAATTGTCTACAAATAAAGTAAATATAAATGTCCCTTTTTATAAAGTAAATAAATTTACTTATTACAAATGGAACTTTCCATTGTAGAGATGTCTCTGTATCAGGGAGAAGACTCTTATCACCTGAAAGACTCTAGTCTGCATAGCAAGACTACCTTTACTGATCATGCTTTTCTTCCCCTGGACTTCCCAAAACTTGCCTCCCCTGCCCAGAAGCCCAAAGGCCCTTTTCCTTTGTTTAGCCATATGGCAAGCCTCAATCACCTGGCTGCCTCCTAGAGCCTCATTTTTCATTGTGAAGTCTAGTGCACACATTTATAATTAGAACTGTGTTTTCTCTTGTTAGTCTGTCTGTTACCAGTTTAATTTGCAGGCCGCAGTCACTGAACCTAGAAATGCAGAAGGAAAAAGATTTTTCTTCTACTACGTTACTACATGGAAACTATTCCACCATTTCTGCAAAGTATCCTGGGACCAGGACTGTTGATTGGAGCACGGGTGATTCAGTTAAACAGGATTCATTTGTTGGTCTTTTCCTTTTCTTGTTTATCTCGTCTGTTATAATTTTCTTTTCTGGATATTTCCCCAAGTTGTTTGCATTATTATAAATTTCAGGTTATATGGGAAGATTACTTTGTATTTTATGCATTTTGAATCAGTGCATGCATTGAGTTTAATAAAATTACTTCTCATAAAATGAAAATATATAATTTTTTAAAAACAAATTTATAGAACCAGACAATAGGAGATGGGTCAGAATAAGTGAAAGCTCAATGGAATGTGAATGGCTCTTGCCCTTTCATCCTCTACTGATTTTTCATCTACCCCTGGGGCTGCTCGGAACACACCCCAGTTCCTAGTACTTCTAATGGAGCATTTTCCCATATGAGTTCTATTGTCACTTTGGTGAGGGCATTCCTTTCAGAGAAAATTGCTTTGGAATAATGTTTCCTGTGAGTTTTTATCCATCTTCTTGTAGCTCTTACCATATAAAAAAGATTTCAGGGCTTCCCTGGTGGCGCAGTGGTTGCGCGTCCGCCTGCCGATGCAGGGGAACCGGGTTCGCGCCCCGGTCTGGGAGGATCCCACATGCCGCGGAGCGGCTGGGCCCGTGAGCCACGGCCGCTGAGCCTGCGCGTCCGGAGCCTGTGCTCCGCAACGGGAGAGGCCACAACAGAGGGAGGCCCGCGTACCACAAAAAAAAAAAAAAAAAAAAAAAAAGATTTCAAGTTGTATAGTTTGAGGGCATCACATCACTAGTGCTACAGTGGACAGAACCAGGGACCCTGATATAATGAGGATGTATTCTGAGACTTTTATGTTTCTTCTTATAAGAATACATCAGTTAAGAAATGAAAATTGTTGGCATATTTTGAAACTTCATGAATAGATATAAAATATTATATAATAAAAAATTCATTGAGTAAACATTAGATTCTAAAAAAATAAGGCAAGTAGTAGGAAATGCAAGGATGCATTTGGGATTTTCAAAGCATTCCAGAGTGAAAACAGTATTTTTTTAACAGCTGTGTAAATAAACAAATATCAAGTAGAGATAAATAGAGTAATTGTCTTGATGCTGCAGGTAAAGTTAGAGATCATACATTTTTAATGGATCTTACCAATATGTATTTCTAGAAGTTATTAGTATTCCACAGGCAAGAGTGGAAAATTGAATATGTAACATTTACCCAAGGTCAAAATAAAAAGCTTAGAAAAGGTGGCAGTGTGATCCTCTTAGAGATCAAAGAAGGTGAGGCACGGAGAAACCAAGGAGTGATTGAAAATAATAAAATATATAGTGTTGTGTGTGTTATCACCATTCATAGTATATTTTTTGCAGCTCAGAAATCCTGCTCACCAAGGTCCCTAGAAATCCAAACTAGGAGGACAGATAAGATTGGATACTGTTTATACATCCCATATGCTTCAGGAAGAAAACCACCCTTCACATACTCCCCAAAACGCCCCTCTGCACTCGATCAAGTGGTACACAATAGGTGCTTATGCGGTGTTTAGCCTTTCCTCAAAACAACCTGGCATAAGTCTCAGTAGGAGACAGGATATCAGAATAAATAAGTCATTGTTCTGTTCCATTAGGGTAATTCTGGTGTTCCTGTCGCTTGACAAAGACCCAAGTGCCCGGAAGGAGGTTGATTATTCCATGGAGCTCACATTTTAAAGTTCTCCTCAGTTGCTTGTTTGGAGTAGTTCCTCTGCTACAAACCCATCTAGGAGAAAGGTCTTGGTGACAGTGCCATGGGGAGATAGCTTTTTCTTTTATTCTACTTCTCCTATTCACCATCTGTTATTAATTAGTCCATTTGCTAAGCATTTTAAAGTAGAAAAATGAGCAAGCAGCCTCAGGTTTGGGGAGGATCTGTGTTTAAAAGTGGAGTGGGAAAGTCTTGGCTTCAGCACCAGTAGACCAGTAGAAGTCAGATCATGGGTTGATGGTATTTCTTCTTTTTGTATCGTGGATGAAAAACCTTGTCTGCCATATCAGCAAACAAAGGATACAGCGGCCATCAGGCCATCAGCCACTATAGCCACCCTGATGATCCCTGAGGGGATTCAGGATAGGAATGAACAGGACACTGGATGTAGGTAGCTAAGGTGCATATCTCAGGAAAGATTTCAATGAGCTCAGATTTTTGCATCTTCTCATACATAGAGAAGTGCTAAAATTAGTTAACTTGAGTTGTCTGGTTTTCTTTAGTTAATAGTTTTGATGTTCAGACTACTGGTTTTTGTTGCAAAAACCCCTGTATCCCAGCTCCTCCCTTACCTCTTCAGAGCCGTCCCTCAGAGCTGAGAGCCTGCCTCCTGGACTTGAGTCCTCAGAAAGTCCAAGGAATAAAACATAATTCTCAACTTTAAGGTTGTGCTTTTTTTTTTTTAATAAGTCGGCAGTAATAAGGAAACATTTTAACTACTCTTCTATGTGTAATCTGATCTAGGCACCAACTGGATTTAGAAATTTTGAAAAGGTGCCTATATCAGTTTGCCAGGGCTGCCATAACAGATTGGGTGGCTTAAACAGCAGAAATTTATTTTCTCACAGTCTGGATGCTAGAAGTCCAAGATCAAGGTGTTGGCAGGTTTGGTTTCTTCTAAGGCCTCTCTCCTTGGTTTGTGTCCTCAAACGGTCTTCATTCGGTGTCTTCATTTGGTGTCTTCAAACGGTCTTCCCTCCATGTGTGTTTGTGTCCTAATCTCCTTTTCCTATAAGAATACCAGTCATGTTAAATAAGGGCTCACCCTAGTGACCAAAATCCACAGGCCCAAAATGGTGTCCCTTGGGCTAAAAGCAAACCTAGATTTAATACCTTACTTAATTGCAGTTTCGACCTTCCCTAGAAATGTAATCTTAATCAAACAGTTTGGAATTTTCTGGCCCAGAACAATGCCTTTTCCACTTCTTACTGGCAGAGAGTCCCTTTTTGGCTCTGATTAGACAAACATGTATCTGGTTTGTAAATCTCACCTATGCTGCTGAGGGCTTACCTCATGCAAGAGAAACATGGTTAACTTGGAGGTCAGAGGTTTCCTTCCTCCTGAGATCAAGGCTCTAAAATGAAATTTTTCCAAGTTCCCTCAGAATGAGGTTGGGGCCTGAAGGGTTGGTCTCTGTGTAAAGTGCTAGTGAGACTGGACAATTTTTTATGTTAAAAATTGAAAAAGTTGGCACATAGCTTACAATCTTATGTATACTTTACTTTTTTGACGTCATTTTCTACTTCCCCCTCCCTATGTAACTTGTCCCTTTTCATCTTTCTTTTGACATCAATTTTTTAAAAAAGATTTAATTGCACTTCTTGCTATCTTTTATTATATCACCTCCATCTAATTAAGGCAGTGACTTGTATCAAAATTTATTTCTCTGTTAATATTGTTTATCAAAATGTGGCCTTCATTTTAATTCTCACTGTTAGTGTCCCATGAATATTAAAAGGGATTTAAAATATCCCTCTCAGGTGTACATATCAAGCATTAATTTTCTATTAATACTAAGAATTTTATTTAAAAATTTTAAGTATATACGTTTGAAAAGAATTTAGAATACAGACAACTGGTAGTATAACATGGCAGCCAGTGAGTGGCAGCAAGGTGTCTGAGTTACAGCTACCCTGGGAGTTAAGCCAGGTCTGGTGGGAGCCACAGAGAATACTCCTTATTCTTTGATAAAGGCATACAGCTCCCTCTCTCCCCAGGCTGGACTCAGGCTGGAGAAGTCACTTTCCCGTGTCGGGCTGTGATGACTGTGTAGGGTCTACCTGTAGGAAAAGCAGTGACGTAGCTAAGAAGGGCGTTGAAGGATGTGGGCCAGTTCTTTCCAATTCCTTGTTGAAATATAACAATCTCGCTAAAACGTAAATGTGACCACTGGAAGAAAATCAATACTAAGTGGTGGACAGCACATTCTACTCTTTAAAACTCTTTGGAAGACACAGTCATCTTTTCCTCCTGATGCCAAAAACTTGGCCTCTGTACACCAGTGCTGGTGCCGAATTGAATCTCAGAGACAGAGCTTTGAGTGAAGTAGAAAATAATAGCTTTATTGCTTGGCCAGGCAAAGGGGGACACAGCGAGCTAATGCCCTCCAAACTGTGTGTCCCAACCCAGGGGGACTTGGTGAGGAGTTTTATAGCAATGGTTCAAGTGTGGGGTTGCTGATAAGGATAAGGGTGTGCCAAGGCCCTGTGCTCCTTTAATCTGGCCTCAGGTGGTCTCCTGATGAGCTTTGAGGTTATCAAACTGTGAACCTCTCTCTGGAAGGGTTTTAGTTCTGTAAAGAGCTCAAAGATATTGTTAATGTTTATCCCTTGAGGCGGAACCAGGACCCTGCCCCAAGGCTGCTCTATTGTTTCTTGGCTGCTCCTCCCTTGTCTCTGCATCCCCTCCCTTCCCTGATTAGCAGCTGTTTGAAAGGCTTTTGTACCCAGGAGCCCTACAGTGTCCTGCTCCGTTTCATTCTCACAACTGCCCAGTGACAGCAGGCAGTGTATCCCCTGAGTTCTGAGTCGTGGGGACGCCCCTCACATGTTTTGTCTCCATTGGAGAGGAGGAAACGAAAACTCAGAAAACAAAAGAAAATAATTTCCTCATGTATGAGTCAGGAAACTCATTGACAAGATTTTGTTTTGGTGGCCGATTTGTGAGATTTACTCACTTTAGTCACTGATGGAGTTGACGTGATTTTTTCTTGCATTATCCCAATAGACAGACACAGGCCTTTACTTAAGAAAAGTTTTTAAAAGTCCAGGGTTATATAAATCTTTCCATTTTACAGATTTTCTAGAAAGTCCTTTTATTAGAGAGTCAGTCTTGTCTTGCTACTTTTCTGTCTGCTTTTATAAAATAACACTTTCATTGTGTCTAATAACTTGGACATCTAAGGATAATACACATGAAACCGTGCAACTCAGATTGGGACTTGAACCCATGTGCCAGGACTCAAACCCAGCCAAAACCCAGATTGGGACTTGAACCCATGTTCTTTTAACTGAGATCACACACCTGGTCTCAGGACTTAATGAAGCTCAGGTTCTTGATGTCTTATCGAAGAAAGAATTCAGTGAGAGACAAAGTGATAGGTAAGAAGTAGATTTATTTAGAGAGAAACACACTCCACAGAAAGAGTGTGGGCCATCTCAGAAGGTGAGAGAGGCCCCAGGGTATGGGGTTGGCAGTTTTTATACGGATGGGTAATTTCATAGGCTAATGAGTGGGAGGAGTATTCCAGCTATTCTGGGAAAGGGGTGGAGATTTCCAGAAATTGGGCCACCACCCACTTTTTGACCTTTTATGGTCAGCCTTGGAACTATCATGGTGCCTGTGGGTATGTCATTTAGCTGATGTGTTACAATGAGTGTATACTGAGGCTCAAGGTCTAGTGGAAGTGGACTCGTCCACCATCTTGGACCTATTTGGTTCTAATCAGTTTATGTCGTGTCCTCGGGCTATGTCATTCCTTTGAAGGTTGTGCCCTGCCCCCTTCCCTCCTGTTTCACATGTACACAAACAAAATTGGAATCATGCTAGATAATCAGATATTTACCAAGATGACGTTGTAAGGATTTCCCACAATTTCTAAGTGAATTTTTCAATCTTAACCTTAATGATTAACTTTTTTCTTAAAACTTTGTAGTATTTATCTCTGGACAAAACTGACTAAAAAAGTCTTTGGGGGGAAGACACTGTCTCAGTACTTTCTGCTTTGTAATTTTTTGCTGAGTTAATGAATTAGAGAAGTGATTGGAAGAAAAGAATTTCAGAAATGGGACACGGGATAAGTATGTTTTGAAGGATGAGAGGTAGTGAGAGGTACAGGATGTAGTGGGTCACATCTGGCAGGTTTCCTACAATGTTAGGAAACATCTTCTAGCTATAATCCATCAATGTCACTTATGGAAAACATCCCCAGCCTTCCTCTTTGCTCTGAAGATAATCTGAAACCTATTTGATATAGAAGCTGTGATTCCAGTGTGGTAACTGTTAGCCACGTGTGGTTATGTAAACATAAATTTAAATTAATTAAGATGGAGCAAAATAAAATATTCAGTTCCTCAGTGCATTAGCCACCTTCCAAGCCCTTAGCAGCCGCAGGTGCCAAGGGGCGACCATGTGGGCAGTGCAGATATGGGACATTTCCAACATCGCAGTACTGGCCTTGGCCAGGGGAGGAAAGAACTCCACGAGAAGGTAGATAGGCACTAAAAGAGGAGCAGGACAGGGATTGAAAACAACCTATGACTGCTTCAAATCTGACCTTGGCCAAGGCCTGAGATTTTATGAGACATGAACTTCTCTGCCCCTCCAGGATGCTAAGGATTGAACACAACATGCCCAGACTTCCCCAAATGAGTCATTTCCTTTCCCATCACTACCTGCACTCAACTCGAAGTCTCCTTGCAGGGGGGCCCAGCTGTTACCACCTTTCATTTTATGAGTCGCTTTTTAGTATTTCTTTATAAGGTGTCAACTCAGTCCACCTCTTCTCAAATTACATTTTATAGACGGTTGCAATTAAATTTAATCAAATATATTAACTAGGTATATTTCCCATATTCTGTAGAAGGAATTTCTTTCTACTAAACTCTGAGTATCATTTGGGTTAACATTTAGTGTCTTACCATATCACAGCATTTTAGTTTCAAGGCTAAAATCTTTTAATCATGTGCTTAAAGTAAATGGAAAATAGGTTATAGGATCCGTGAGTCTCATTTTGTTTTGCTTTGCTATTCTCGCACATTATTAATTTTCATATGAGACAACCATGAATATTACACATTAATTGAATCGCATTTTTACTTCCCTTTTTATAGTCAATATTAGTGATTAAAAGCCCCTTGAATTTACTTGTCCTGGCATCCAAAAGTAGGACATTTTAGTTCTCATAATAATTGCATATATAAGAGATGAAATCATCTGTTGGTTTTAAATGCTTTTAAGTTGAAAATAATTTCCATGTGGTTGAATTAGGCACGGTCTCCACACTCGTAAAGATCCATATGGCTGAAATGATATGTCCATGCCTTTAGAGAAAATAGAGAAATAGGTAAATTTTACCACCACCAAAATGTAAATTAGCAAGGATGGATTGCTTTTCCAGAGCATCTAAAATCAAACTGCCAATCACAAAGACATTAGTAATCCAGATTTGGCCTTTAGAGGGAAAAATAAAAACATCTATAAATTACCAGCACTTAACTATGTGCTAGATTACTGTATTAAGTGCTTTGTATATATTATCAGATTAGGGCTTGGCCAACTTTCTCTGTAAATAGCCAGGTAATAAACATTTTAGACTGTGCAGGCCATACGGTCTGCATCACAACTACTTAGCTCTGCTGCTGTAGCACCCAAGTAGTCAGAGGTAATCCTAAAGGAAGGGCATGTTTTAGTGAAACTTTGTTTACAAAAATGGTCAGTGGGTCCGTTCTGGCCCCTTGGGCTCCAGTTTGCCAACGTTTGATCTAAATGGATCCTCATAAGTAACTGGTTTATCTACTGAGGACATATCTCCAGGCCACTGAAGGTAGCTGCTCATGGGATAGAGAAACTAAGAGATCCCTCCCTCTACCCCCTGGACAGGTAGGATGCACCCCTGCAAACAGTTCCACATCTTAGGAAGTCTCAGACTTACCCCTTGTCCTGGCTTCCCTTGAAGCACTGTGCACAGGCAGAAGACTGTGGTCCAGGACCTCAGACTGTGGGGTCCTTAGGCCTCTGCTGCTGATTGGATTTAGGGCACAGGTTTACCTATGCAAAAGCCATGGTTTGAGAAGTCACTGGAGAAAACCCTTTTCCTAAAGCATTAGCAGCTGCCAGGACTCAGGGAAGAGACAAGGCCTCCCGCCATGACATCTGAGCCTCTGTCCTCAGCCGCCCATCATCATGTGGCCTATCCAGCCACCTCTTCTGAATAAACCCTTCTTTACCCACAGACTCTCCATAGAATCTCTTTTCTACCTGTTCTTTTTTTAAAATTATGCATCGTGCTTTTATTTGTCTGTCTTTACTATGCTTCCTGTTTCCATACGCGTCCTTCCCAGCTTGTGTGAGGGTCTAGAGTCATCCCAGCACTCAGAGTGGCCACGTGGGGTCTGTCACAGCCAGAGCCTTTACCAGCCACATCCCTCATCCTTCTAGGCCATAATTAGGGAAGGAAGGTGGAGCCGATGCTGTCTCACCCACTCTCTTGTCCTTAACCACCTTCTATACCAATGACTCTGTATGACCAGCTGGAATGAATCCTCTGAGCTCCTCAAATTTCAATACAACGGTTCAGATATATTTTCCATTTGGTTGTCCCACAAATATCTCAAGCTTAATATGCTCAAAGATGAATACATGAGTTTCCATACAAACTAGTTTTTCCTTATTTCAGTGGATTTTCCTATCTATCCTTTCACAAAACCCAGAAACCTGGGGCACTCCTGACTCTGCCCATTACATGAAGCTGGTCCTGTAAGATCTAGCTTTCTGACATCTCCAATAGCTATTGCCAAATGGTGGTAGCTGCTAATTGTCCCCTAAAGTTATCTTTCTCTTTTCACCCAATAATAAGATATTTTAAGTTACATGTTCACTTGGAATTAAGACCACATTTCCCAGACTCCTTTGCAGCTTGGGAAACCACGTGACTGAGCTCAGCTCAAGGAAGTAAGCAGAAGTCTCATGTGTAACTTCCAGGGAGTATTCTTAAAGGAAGAATGCACAGCCTTCCTTTCTTTGTCCTTTCCTGATGCCTGGAATGAAGACATAATGCCTGCATCTTGAGTAACCATCCTGAATCTCGAAGTGCAGTCCACATTTTTTTTTTTTTTGCGGTACGCGGGCGGGCCTCTCACTGTTGTGGCCTCTCCCATTGCAGAGCACAGGCTCCAAACACGCAGGCTCAGTGGCCATGGCTCACGGGCCCAGCCGCTCCGCAGCATGTGGGATCTTCCCGGACCGGGGCACGAACCCGTGTCCCCTGCATCGGCAGGCGGACTCTCAACCACTGCGCCACCGGGGAAGCCCCAGTCCACATTTTTGAGGATGGAGAGGAAGCAGAACAGAGCAGTCTTGGTCATAGATGAGTTTGAGAATTTGCCTTACCGGCCTCCAGCTTGGGACTGGGCACATCTCATTCACATGGAAAAAAGGAGAGAAAGAGAGAGAGAAAGAGAGGAAGGGAGGAAGAGAAAGAACTGTACACACACCCACACATCCCAGAACACACACACAAACTTCTATCTTGTTTAGGCCACTCTTAGTTTGTGTTTTTTCTCTCACTTTAACTAATATCTATCTTCAAAAAATCCTTCTAAAAGCCAACTCTAGTCATTTTATTCTTCTCATTACAACCTTCCAGTGGTTCTGTTTGTCTCTGGGATAAAGTTCCAACTCCTTAGTGAAGCATACAAGGCTGGTTCATTCTGACCATGTCTACCATGTTGCCCCTGGCATCTTCCACTAGGAATGGGGCCAGTAACAATTATGGTGGTAATGGCTCCTTTCGGTGTGAATTTCCTGTCAAATCTCCTAATAAAGAATGCAGGTAAATCTGTGTCTCAAGGCATCATCCAGAGAGGAGTTAAAATCAAGCCTAACATTTATTTAACTTGTGTTATTGTCCAGGTCTCTATAGATTAACTCCTCTGATCCTCAAAACAAATCTGTGAGATAGGATTACTATCCTCACTCTATAGAAAGAGAGACTGAGGCACATAGAGACTAAGTTGAATATCCACATGTTGCTACTAATATGTAATAGGGCCAGGGTTTAGCTCTGAGCAATCTGATACCAGAGCCTGCTTAACTACTATGTGATATGTCACCCACCAGTGCAGTGGAAGGCTAATTCTAACAGCCCCAGAGATTTTCCAGTGCTCCATCTTTCCTTCCCATATATGTTATCGGAAGCAGAGGCCTGTGCTGTTTCTATCTTTCCCAGGATGACTTCAGTAAAAGTGGGGGGAGAGGTTGTTTCATCATCCACTCGTTAACTCCTAAGTCATTAGAATTATGAGCTCATCTCTGGCAGACTCAGATACTTTATATAGTTCTAGGAAATATCCAGCACCAATTATAATATACTCTTACAGTTAATACCTACTACAAAATACAAATTCATCTGTAGTGTATTAACTCCAAGCTTCTAAATATTTTCAGTTTAACTTTTACTTTCCCAAGGTGAACGAAGACATGGCAACAAACATGTATTGGGAATTTCCTCACACCATAGCAGAGTGTAATACATGCATTTCAGCTAGGTGAAAAGAGGGAATTTGCTCTGTGTAAAAGCTCAGAGAACCAGAAATATTTTACTCAAATCTTGGGGTTCTGTAACCTTTGTATTATTTTTATGCCTACACGTGCATAAGCAAACAAGATTAGGGGTGAAGGAAAGAGAGTTAAAATTGTAAGACATTTACTAAATTCCTTCCTCAGTAATTCTTTGGAAATGTACAAGGTGTATTATTTCTATGTCCCCTGATGTGCCAAGTCACAGAATGTTGTTAGACCAGTTCTTGGTGTCAAAAGTTGAAATTCTATTCAATTAACTGGCTACAGCTTTACTAGAATAACTTCACAGTTTTCTGTGCAGAAACACTTAGAATATACTGGTAGGGAATGCTCAACTGTTAAGATGTTTCACTGATGTATTGGATTTGTCCAGTGTCTGTCCACTTGTTAATAATTGGAAAACATTTGATTATTTATACCCATCATTTTTCCAGAAAGGATTTAAAACAACTTACTAAGATACATGTGAAATAGCAAATAAATGAGAAAAATGAATCAGGAAAGTCCAGTAGAAGCAGAGATGAGTCAGGACACAAAAATCACACTATGAAGTCATGCATATTTTCTAGAAGTGTGTCAAAAACTTGATTTTAAGTTTCTGCTAGCCAACGAAAGGAAGGAAACATTATAAATGTGTGATTCACACCATTTATAAAGTCAAAACTATCTAGTTTCTCAAGAGATGAACAATTCTGTCTGATTCTGAGATCAGAATTTTCTCCCATGAGTCTTTATAGAGAGGGCACCGTGAAATGTCATAAACATCATCTCATCAGTAAACACAGACATAGTTGTACAGAGGAGGTGCATACAACATGCTGTACTGTGGGCTTCTGGTGAAACAGAGCAGGACCCTGGGGGCCCTGGTACAAATCCTTTCCATGTCCCCTGTGGCCTCTCCCATTGAGGAGCACAGGCTCCAGACGCGCAGGCTCAGCGGCCATGGCTCACAGGCCCAGCCGCCCCATGGCCCCCTGTTTCTTTTCTTTCTTTCTTTTTTTTTTTTTTTTTGGTGGTACACGGGCCTCTCACTGTTGTGGCCTCCCCCGTTGCGGAGCACAGGCTCCGGATGCGCAGGCTCAACAGCCATGGCTCACGGGACCAGCCGCTCCGCGGCATGTGGGATCCTCCCGGACCGGGGCATGAACCCGTGTCCCCTGCATCGGCAGGGGGATTGGCCTTCCCTGAGATCCAAGGGCAGATTCAAACAGTTGCTAATCAGGGAGGGAAAGGAATGCAGAAACAAAGGAGGAGCAGGCAAGAACCACTAGTGCAGCCGCCCTGGGGCTGGGTCCTGATTCCTCCTCAAGGGATATACAGAACAATATATCTCAGAGTTCTTCTGCAGAAACTAAGGCTCCCACCCAGGTGGGGGACGGTACCTTCAGGCTGAACAGATTCCTGTTACCTCACCACCAACCTATCAGAAGAAATTCTGCACACAGTAGAAGATAATGAAGACTCTGACCCCCTCCCCAAATGATTCTGCCTTTAAAAACTTTAGTGGTTGAGCAGTCTTTTGAGTTGGTTTTTGGACATGAGTCCACCTTCTCCCCCAGTTGCTGGCCTCCTGAAAAAAGCAGCCTTTCCTTTCCAACCAACACTCAGCTTTGCAGCAGTGAGCAGCCAAACCTGAGTTTGGTAACACTGGCATCTGGCCAAAGTGCAATTAAGTAAAAGGAGGGCTACTCAAGCCAATATGATGGACCATAAAACCATGACTCCCTAATTATCTGCTTAAACTAGGAAAGGTTTGAGAACTCCTAAGAGCAGTTCTCCAATGTTTATATCCACAAGAATCATAAAATACAAAAGATGGATTGCTGTGGTTCTTCCTCAGAGATTCTGGTACAGATCATCTGGAGGGGCACCAGAAATCTCTAGTTTTAGCTATTGCCCCTCACCCCTTTGAAATGACTCCACTGTAGAAGGTGGGCTTGTTACAGAGCCCAGGCTTGCTCTGCTCACCGCAGGACAGACCAGTAAATTGGGAGACGAGGTGTTGAGGCAAGAAATAATGACTTTATTCGGAAAGCGGGCGGACAGAGAAGATGGCAGACTAATGTCTCAAAATAACCATCTTATCGGAGTCTGGATGCCAGTTTCTTTTATAGAACAGAGAGGGAGAAGAGGTGAGGAAGTAAAGTAAAGAGGCCATTAGTTTTGCCTGGCTTGGCCAGCATCCCGGAAGGGATGTGTTAATTTTTCTTTTCTGCAGCCATTCACAAGTGGGCAGGGTCAGATTATCTCGCTGTGAGCTGAACAAAGGCACTTTAGTTTAACATTCAGGCAGAGGGGCAGGGTTCCCTGAGGCAGGCCATTATGTATGATTATAATAACAAAAGCAACGAAAAGCAAAGGTTAAAGTCAAAGAAACAGATCCAACATGGAGTCAAAATCGGCTCTTCCCTGTTACAGGCCAACTCCAATGGAAGGAGCAGGGACCAAAAGCAAGCAGTGGCATTATTTGATGTAAATTAATGAAACTTCTGGGGATAGCAGCAAGAAACAGTCATTTCAATTTGAGGATGATTAATCTGTAACAACTCTTTCTGAAGTAATGTTAATGCAAACTCTGTGGGCTAACTTTCTAGAGAGGATTTCTTCTAGAAAGTAGACTTGTATTTTTCCTTTTCTTCACAAAGTGAAAACGCTTGCTGAATCAGAGTGCATGGGGATAGGAAGTCTCTCAGTATCTTCACTGAGTGCAGATTTCCTGAAGGTGATGTTCCTTTGATGTGTGGGTGTGGGAAGAGGTCTTACTGGAATGACCTCTGTGGGATGTTGGGCACTTTTCAGAAAATCGTGGCCTAAGGTAGAGGATGCTCTGGTGTGGCCTCCCGATCCCCACTTCAGCACAGAGATATTGATCACCCAGCTTCCAGGAGCATTTCCTTCCTTTGGCTTACAGACAAATCTGTCTGCAGGAGTTGTCCTCCTCAATCAAGGTTGCACATTTGGGGCAGCCAGCACCCCACGCTGGCTGGTGCAGAGGACCAGGGGCCATGGACCATTCTGAAGGACAGGCAGCTCCAGGCTTCCTGAGGGGTGGCTAACATCTTTCTTGAGCCTGCATCGCAGCTCAGCTTCCTCCTCCATCCATTGTTTGTTCTGCACCCCTTACAGATGTGAATCCCTGGGGATTTCTGCCTGCAAATCTCATCTCTGAGTCTATTTCCCGGAGAACCTGACCTAAGACACATGAGTACAAGTCTCCTGGTCCCCATCTCATTAAATCATCCGTGTTACTTTGCAATTGAATTTTAGTCTCCTACCCACTACTCCTTCCTGCATCTTTTGTCTTTTTCTCCTCTTGGTCTGTCCTTGATATTTAAGGGCTGCCTACTGTGGACTTTGCTATCTCTCTCTTTGAGACTGGTTGAACACACACACATACACATACAAAGCACTGAGGTTTCTGTGCTGCAAGGCACTTGAGAAATTCTCAGTTAAATCTAAGTCATTGCAGGCGTTCTCAGAGTCTTTAAAATGCTCACATAACATACAATTAATCATTTTAAACCGTACAGCCCAGTGGCATTTAGTATATTTATAGTGTTGTGCAACCACCACCATTATCTAGTTGCATGTAGTTTTCATCACCCCAAAAGGAAATCCTGTATCCATTAAGCAATCACTTCCATTGCCCCTCCTCCCAGGCCCTGGCAACCACAAATCTGCTTTCTGTCTCTATGGATTTACCTAATTTAGATATTTCATATAAATGTAATCACACAACATAATATGTAAACTTTTGTGTCTGGTTTTCACTCAGCATAATGTTTTTGAGGTTCAACCACATTATAGCATGTATCAGTACTTCATTACTTTTTATGGCTCAGTAATATTCCATTGTATGGATAATACCACATTTTGTTTATCTATTCATCAGTTGACAGACATTTCAAGTTTTCATCTTTTGGTTACTGTGAAAAAACAAAAAAGCACAAAATATTGTGCTGTTTTGAACATGTGTGTACTAGTTTTTATTTGACTGCCTCATGCCTTTTGGGTATATACCTAGGAGTAGAATTGCTGAATCAGATGATAATTCTATGTTTAATTTTTTGAGAAACCAAAACCCCTTTTAAAAAGCATATTGAGGGCTTCCCTGGTGGCGCAGTGGTTGGGAGTCTGCCTGCTGATGCAGGGGACACGGGTTCGTGCCCCGGTCCGGGAAGATCCCACATGCTGCGGAGTGGCTAGGCCCGTGAGCCATGGCCACTGAGCCTGCACGTCCAGAGCCTGTGCTCCGCAACGGGAGAGGCCACAACAGTGAGAGGCCTGTGTACCGCAAAAAAAAAAAAAAGAAAAAGAAAAAAAAAAGAAAAAGCATATTGATACTAGGACACTTAAGAATAATACAGTCTGAAAAGTGTATTCTGGACTAATTCACTTTGAGGTGTTAACGGTTAGTTGTGAGTTAATGTGTTTTAACCTTCCGAATTATTTGACGCTTCAGAAAATTTTAACCAAAAGCCTTGAATTTGCAATAATAGAATTTTAGGGCCTACATCTGCAAAGGGGAGATAGTTTTGAGAAAAGATGTCTTTCAGCAGTCCTTCTCGTATAATTTCATGCCAAGGATGACTTATTCCTCCTATGTTTTGTAACACTTTTCCTTTAAGAAGTTAAAGTGAGTCTGATGGTGGTCACTTGAGGATAATGTTAGTAACATCTGTGTCATTCATATCTATTGAATATGGGGTGACTGTTCTGATGTGACTAATTCAGCCTGGAAGAGGAGTTATTAAAACCAAATAGAAATAAAAGAATAAGAAATTTAATTTAAATTTTATCCATTTCTGAACTCTTAATTTTTCTTTATCTTATCCTTATTCTGATAAAAATTTGTAGAGGGGGAGAAGACAGTTTTGGCTTTATATTTTTCTGTAGTGTTTAGACATTGGTAGTAGTCTTTTGGGCACTTTAGAGGAAGAAAAATATAAATATTGCCATGATACACAAAATTAGCTCTAATCACATAATAATATTTGTGTTTATTATTTAAATAATTTTATTATATATGTAACATATAACACATGTGGATATCCTGGCCTAGGCAAGCCTCTTGCAGGATAATGTGAGGATTAGGTGGACCTGAGCTGACACTGTCATGCGTGAATTTTCCCAGTGGTGGCTCTTCCATAACCTATGCTGTGTGTGTTGTGCAATGTGACTTGAACTCTAGAATACAACAGCGGAGACCTGGATGGTCCCCAGCTTGCATCATGTGGGGAGCCATTGAAGGAGAGAGGTATCCATGAACTATAAACGTACCACGTATTTTCAGTTTGTAAGAAATATAAGGAAATCAAGGAAAATATTTGCACTTGAGCAGAACACTTCAGAGAGTAATGTGGACAAAAAAATGTCACCTTCCATATCGGCTAACAAAGGATGTTGGGGCCATCAAGCCATCAGCTACTGCAGTTGCCTCTGGCTGTGCACCCTGAGGGGATTCAGGATGGAGAAAAAACAGGATACTGACCCTAGAGAGTTAAGGTGCATATCAAAGGGGTAATTTCAGTGAGCCCAAACTCTTGCATCTTCCCATACATAGAAAAGCACTAAATTCATTAACTTGAGATGTCTGGTTTTCTTTAATTAACAGTAATCTTTCGATGTTCAGATCACCTGGGTTTTTTGTTTCAAAAACGCCCATATACCCTGGCTCCTCTGTTACTTCTTCGGAGCTCTCCCTCAGAGCTATCTGAGAGGCTGCATCTCGAGTTTAAGAACTCAGAAAGTCCCTGGAATAAAATATAACTCTCAACTTTTAGGTTGTGCTTTTTTTTTTTTTTTTAGTCTATCGTAAGATATTTTTTGATGTTCATGACATCACAGCAGCCCTAGTGACCTGGCCATTTTGCTCCTCAGAAGTGTTTCCTTTGAGGCTCATACTTTATTGTCTCTGCCATTCCCCTGCCTTCCTCTGCTCTCGCTGTGACTAGATCTCAAGCTTAGAACTCCTGGAAAAGATGATCAATTAACTGCCATCCAATTAAAAACCTGTTGGGTGGTGTTCTCTCATCTGACCTGTGGGGATTCTCTGGAGTGATTTCTAGTCCAAATAACTATTGTTAGAATCAAATGGCCTCAAGTATGGCAATTTTATACAAGGAGCAAGACTGGTTTTCTAGTAGAACCGATGGGTGTGGCAGCCTCTTCGAGTGTCATGTGTTCTACTCTAGTATAGACAGCATGAAAGGGTTAAGATGCCATATTATCCAAACCAGGATGCATTTGAGAGTGAAAGGAGGGAGATATTAGGAATAGAGTGAAGACAGACATAGAAAAGAAACGTGTGGGTACCACAGGGAGGAGGGAAGGGAACAGAGACAAATCAGGGGTATGGGATTAACATATACACACTACTATATATAAAATAGATAAGCAACAGGAACCTACTGTATAGCACAGTGTTTTGTAATAACCTGTAATGGAATATAATCTGCAAAAATACTGAATCACTTTGCTGTGCACCTGAAGCTAACACACTATTGTAAACCAACTATACTTCAATTTAAAAACAAAAACAAAAACAATGGAGTGAAGGGATAAGGCAGCACTGTCCTGGCCAAACTGGGTTGTATGTCACCTTACCTAGAGCAAAAACTTGATAAATAGTGGATTGAGGTTTGTATCATGAGGCCGCCATAAACCAGTGGTGTGCTTGGAGTTAGCCGTATTTTCTCTGTAAGGTGCATTCTCCTGTCTATAAACGTGAGTGTCATGGTCTCCTCTGGTATTCTATGGTTCTAACATTTTTTTGCATCTTTGTAATTATTTCTTCAATGTCTGGCTTCCCCATTAGCAGCGTGAGGGCAGGATACTGCCTGTCTTTCAGCCACGTGTCTGTATTTATCTCAGTGTTTGGCTTATGGTAGGCACTCAGTCACTCTTTTTGCATGAGAGAATAAAGGGATATACCCAAGAGCATCCGGTAATGCCAGTATCTGCTTTATAGTTAGAATATTCTGGAGAAAGTCGTTCCATACTTAGCTTGCTCTTATTGACGGCCAGTAGTAATAACATCCAGCCCATGTTTGGAAGAGACAGTGTCTCTAAACTTAAGACGTTAATTCTCAGATTGCTGGAAATGTTGAGATCAATCATTTCTGTGCTTTAGCTTCAGGAAACACACCCACACACATATTGCTTATCTTACACAACAAATTGGGACTTAAAAAAATTATTTACTAGGGAGGTTGAATCTTATAGACACATTCATTCATTAACTCATTCATCAAATGTTTATATAGTGCCTACTACAATACTCTATCAGGCACTTTTCAAGAACTGAGGATACATAGGTGATACAAAAATGCTCCCTACTAACACAGTGGGGAGAAATAAGAAAAATAGTAAACTAATGAAAATTGGTATATATCATTTTTGTAGTGATAGCGTTTTCAAGAAAAATAGAGCAGATTATGGAAGGGAAAAAGTTTGGGTGGTGAGGAAAGGCCTCTTTGAGGAAGTCACATTTAATTCAAAACCTGAGGGATGATAACAATTGAGCTTTGTAAAGAATTTCAGGAAGAGAATGAATACCAGAGGAGTGGCATGTGCAAAGGCCCTGGGTGGGACGTGCTCAGATACGGATACCCAGGAACTGCAAGAAAATGGGTGTGTTCAGAGCAGAACAAGAAACGTAGGGTGTCAGGAGGTGAGATCAGAGGAGAACTTGTGACGATCATGGCATGAAGTTTGGATTTTATTCTAAGAGGAGTCACATGATTTCATTTCTATTTTTAAAAGGTAACTTTTTCAGGAGGAGGGGTGATGGACTTAGGGAGACAAGGGAGGAAGCAGGGAATCAGTTGCAAAGTGACTGCAACAATTCATGTGAGAGTTGATGGCCCTCAGGAGGAGAGGTTGGCTTTGGAATGTCTCCTGAAAGGAGAGCAGGGGTGCGGGGGCTGCCGATGGGTTGGATGTGGGATGATAGAGAATTAGGTGAATCAAGGGTGATTCCGAGGGTTTTGCCCTAAACCACTGGAAGACGGTGATGTGGTGACATCGCTTGCAGAGGTGGGGAGGCAGGGGATGTGAGGGGACATGAGCTTCAGGGTAGGAGTGAGTGAGTGATCAGAGTCTGTCTGTGCATGAGTTTAAGATGCTGGTAGATGCCAAAGTGCAGATGTCAGGTTGCCTGTTGGTTATACCAATATAGATTTTATAGGAAAGATCAGGGCCAGTGAAGTGATTTGGGAATTCATCAGGATAGAGGTTATAAAGCATGGAATTGGATAAGGTCACTGGGGTCTGAGTAGGAAAGAGAGGAAAGAAAGACGAGTTGTGAGACTTGCTAGCAACAACAGAAGGAGGGGCAGGACCCAATAAAGGCTTTTTACAAGGGGCACGCAGGAAAGAGGAAAACCTGGAGGCGGTGGTGTCCAGGATATCAAGAGAAAAAAGCACTTAGGAAGGAGGAGTCCAGCTCAGTTGTGTCAAATGCTGAACTTGACACAACTCAATTTCAAATGCTTCAGTTTGAAATTGAAAATGTATTGAATGACAACACCTGCTCCCAAGGCTAAGCTTAACTGTGCAAATAAATCAGAGTATTTTTCTCTTTTCCGAGATGAGAGAAGAATCATGATACATTTTTCTCCACCTGTCTGAATACTGTGTGAGGAGACATTTCCCGCAATTCTAGCCAATAAGCATAGGAGGAAGATGTGGATTCGTGAAATTTACGAAAGCTAAGCTAACATTTACAGATTTTCCAACTGCGTGCAGTGCTGTCTTCTGAGAAGCTGCAAAGGACATTGCATTCTGCGCTCTTTAATTTATAACTGAGTTTTTAAGTGACTTTATTTTCTCTTCCAGAGCCCTATTTAGAGTACTGAGAAAAGCTGTCCTTTGTCTAGGCAAGAGAGAGTTTGATATCCCTAATTTGGCTTCTTTTCTTCAGGCTTCCGTCATTCTCTGTTTATTTTGGAGCTTTCTGAATCGAATGTCCAAGGTCAGTGTCTGTCACTTGACCTGAGGGCAACAGCAGCTTTTCTGTGTTTTGCTTTCCGCTTTCCACAGAAAAGGAAAAGATGACAATAGATTTGCCTCTTCCTCTTCAGCTTCAGGTCTTAGGATGACAAATGGGAGGGCAATATTTCAGATACTTCTAAGGTAATGGATCATTCGAGCCTCAGGAATGTCAAGGCCTTACTAGCTGAACATCATTTTAGGTAACTCAAATAAGACCTTCAAGTTTCCATTGATGTGACCTGGGGACCTGATGAGGAAACTGCCCGACAAAACTAGAGGCTGGAGGCAGCTCACCCAGTGTCAATGGCAGGAGTATCTCTAGAGGAAAAGGAAAATGCTCTATAGGTGTTCAGTGTGTCCTTCCATTTTTGCTCTAGGACTGAGAGACAGTTTGACTCTTTGTCCCACCTCTGCTGCAGCTGTGTGACCTCGAACATGCCCCTCCATCCCTCTGAATTCCATTTACTGTATTTGTAACACCAGGTTTGTATGTGCATGTAAGGGTCAGCATCAAAGTGAGGTTTTGTAAATTGATAATTACTGCAAGAATACATGATGTAATTTTTTATGACATCCTAAATCCTAGACATCTCAACATATTTTATAAAGTAATCCTTGCTGCTGTTGTACTTTGCTCATTATGTTTCCCAGGGTTTAGTTAAATTTAGTTAACTTTCTTACAGTTCTGACTCTCTACTCAAGCCACTGCCCCCTTCATCACTGTTCAGTAAGTACCTGCCCTGTCCCTCACCCCTAACAAGACAACTGGGAGGCAACTTAAACCGTTATTCACCCTACATCAAAATGGTGACAAGGTGCAGATAATTCTCTCTCCTTACAATTTTTTAGTTCCTTCCCCTGCTTTGTCCATCCTCATTATTAGGATGGCATGGTCAATGGCATCATCAGAGCCCACTACTCTGTTTTTCTAACTGCCTTTATCACCCCAGCTTCTTATCTCCAGATCCGTTCTTCATACAGCACCCTTAGAGTGAGCCTTCAAACCAAACCCAAACAGAATCCAGGAATGATCCACTCACTCCCCAGTTAGAAACCCACAAGAGGCTCCTCAGTCCCAACACCCTGGCACGCTCTTCCAGATTTTCCATGGGAAGTTTTCTCCCGGCATCTTCACACATGGCATGCCCTTTCAGCTCTCGTCCCAGATCTCCAGGCAGGCTCAGGGCCTTGCGCTGCCTTGACCAGCACTTGGGTTTCCACCTGTCCCCGCTCACACCATCTGCACGCTGCCCTGCACACCTGGTCATCAGGCTTCTCCCCTTTTGAGTTTCTGTGTTATGACTCTACACAATCTGGTTTTTTTTTCCCTTTTTTTTTTAAATGAAGTATAGTTGATATACAGTGTTGTCAGTTTCAGGTGTATAGCAACGTGATTCAGTTATACATACATATATATATATATATATATACACACACACATATATATTCTTTTTCAGATACTTTTCCATTATAGGTTGTTGCAAGATATTGAGTGTAGTTCCCTGTGCTAAACAGTAGATCCTTGTTGTGTATCTGTTTTATATACAGTAGCGTGTATCTGCTAATCCCAAACTCCCAATACACAAGCTGCTTTAATTGCCCTTCTCTGGCCCCTTGCTCCAGCCAGAATCTACGCTTCGTCCATGGTTGTGTCTGGCTCACCCTTCTCTCTCAGGCCCTGAAACATAGCACTTCAGGTAAGCGTTCACATGAGTGTCTCCTTCAATGTAGACACCACGTCCTATTTGTCTGATTCATTGTTCTATACAGGCATCTAGTGTAGAACCTTGTAATCACTCAGTGTGAAGGAAGGAAGGAAGGGAGGGAAGGAGGGAGAGAGGGAGGGAGGGAGGAAATTTCTTAAAAACATTTATATTGCAAGTTACATATACTCCTGATATATAAATAAATGAAGTCTACCCATCAGTCAACCAACATTTTTCTTCAAAACATTTATTTAACCATATTCTACCTAAATTAAACTATATTTGAAGCAGCCCTTGGTAAAGGTGGCACCATTCTTGTAATGTCTGTGCTTTTCCCTGAGCTTGAGCCTCTGCCTCCGGAACCTCTGCTTCTGAGGCTGCAGCTGCTGAGAGCAGAGCTTGATAAGCAGGGTGCCAGGACCCCATCTGGAGTCCACAAAACCCAGGCCAGCCCTGCTCCCAGGTCTGCATCTCCTTTAGTCCAGCAGCATTCACTCAAGAGCATGTGAGACCCGACATCCTCACTCTGTGTATTACTGCAGGTGCTGCAGGCAAAGCCGAGCACCTGCTTCTCACATTTGAGAGGATTTGAAATAAAAGGTCTGTTCTGGGAGTGCCCCCAGGAAGCCTCAACCAGACCACAGAAAATTTACATCCAGAGGTCTCTCTTGCCGTGGGTCTCAGTCACCTGCAGGAACTGGTTGGACCCGTATCTTCCCAGCTCCGCATCAGTGATGGCAGATCAGTGGACTGGAATCAGCCATAGTGAGAGTGATTTTAGCAGACACTGCATAGACATCGGGGCTTTTCTCTTTTCTGCAGCGTGAGTTTGACAGTACAGCACCTTCCTGACCCCATCCTTCCCTTCCAACGCCCCTCCGCACTCCCACCCCCCTCCCCAGTCCACCCTTGAAGAGCTGTGTTCCAAATGAAACACTTGTGAGAAACACAGAGAACGTGTGTGTCCACAGGAAGATTTATTTTTTCCTTCACCTTCATGCAGGAAGTTCCTCAGCAGAGTTTTTTAGACAGAAGTGCTGAAAGACCACATCCTCTTGGCTGCTCACTTCAGGTTTACATGGCCATTGTTTGCTAAGAAGGTGCTGAAATCTTCCTAGAACACAGTCTATTAAAAGTGACCATGAAAAAAATCTCCCTTAGCAGACCACAGTTATAAGAACACACACACACACACACACACACACACACACACACACAGCCTTTACCTCTTTCCTCTTCTCTCTTTCCCATCTATGAACTCCCTGAGACCACTCAAATAGGGAAAGTTTTGAAATTAAGAACATAAGTAGTTCACAGGCCTGCAACCCAGCCCTGTGTTTGAGGAATTTTATGATTGCTTTAGGCTCTCTCTCTCTCTCTGAAGTGGTGCCTTTAGAAGGGGCTTTATTAAGATGCTAATGAGGCTTAAACTTCAGGACCCTGCATTTTCACAAGACCCATCCCAAATTACAGTGTGTTCATGTACTCACAGGTCTTTCAAAAAAGTAAAAAGGTAAAATTTTTTTGAGTTATTTTTCTTAAAAAATGTCTGCCATGTTATATGAATTTCAGGCCCCCCCCAAAACTAGATCCGCCCCTGAGGGTTATTTGACATTGGTTTTGCCTAATCTATTTGAAGTCACAATCTTGCTTCTAACCCCATCCTTCTCATTAATTAAATTCCCGTCCTCTGTCCCTCCTTCTAATAAATTCACACGGAAACCTCTATGTTATAAAGTTGCTGTTTTTAAAGGTCTGTGTTATTACCAAGAAAAAGAAAATGGATATTTATTTAACTTCTAAAGGAAAAACATAAACTTATTGGCAAAAAAGCTTAGAGCTCAGCCATCTACGGGTTTCACTGGATCAAAAACCTACCTCCCCAACCTCCCCAGCCCATCGCCTACAAATCAGCCTCCTTCCTTAGCCTGAGTACCTTTTCCTTGCCCTGAAGTTCATCTCATCTCGGGGGCCATTCCCAGATTAGGGGCCCCTCCTGTGAACTGCCACTGAACTTGATTTTCACCCTGCAGAGCACTTACCACCCATTAGAAATGGACTTTTCACACCATTAGGGCATGAGTTCTAAGGACCAGCACAGGTTGTGTACATCCCTCCTGTGTGGCTGGCACAAAACCAGCCCTCCGTACATGTTTATTGAATAGATACACGAATGAACAAAATAATACTTTTCTGAATTAGGAGTCAGGATATCCAAACTCTGGTTGCATCTCTGCTACTAAGAAGCTTGAGAACACTGAACAAACCCATAATTTCCCTGGACCACATTTTCCACATACAGATGTCAAAAGCAGGGATCCCAGGTGGGCTCCAAACTGAGATTATCCTTAGCATCTCGTATGTCTGGAGCCAGTCCTCAGAAGAAGGAATGAGATTCCTCCTAAGAAAGACCACATCCTAGGGAAAGACAAGGTAGCTTCAGACAACTTGGTTCAATGGTGGGCTGATGTTGAGGAGTGCTGGGGGTCTTGAGCATCCTTGGGGCTTGTCTCTCCAATGATTCTCTAGCCCAGGCCCCATGGATGTGCATTATGAACAAGTTAAAGAAAGTTTGTTTTCCATTTTTTAAATACTAATTGCTTCAGTGGGCTTTGGGGTCTCAATGTCTTGGCAGCATTAATATCAGGAGTTTGGGCAGAGACAGAGTCTGGCACTGGTGGCCTTGGGAGGTCATGGCTTGGCAGCATTAGCAGCAATGAGAGCATCTTGGTGGGCACTGGAGTCCGGCAGCCTCTCTTGATAATGTAAAGAACCAAAGACACAGTCACAGTGAGATGGAGCAAAAGAGAAGGAAAACAGCAGACACCTAGTGTCATAAGAAGACAATTCACAGAGTGTGTATACACCCTAGACATTCGCAAAACTCTACGGAAGGAATGTAAAGAGGGCTCTGTGTCTCCCCAAAGCAGAGACATGTGCACTTATTGTTATTATGTGAACCTCTTTTTACTCCAAGGTCTGGACTGGACTATGATTGGGGGCTTTATCTGGAATTCACAATTATAAAAGATTATCGTGACCCAAAGAAGGTGATACATGTTCACTCCTCAGATATTAGTAAACTGAACAAAATTAATAAGTCTCATCATGGCTGTGAAATTGGGAAGTTAAGTTCAGGCCTATTTTTTCTTTTCCCGATGCAGTAGAAAGGCTTTGGAATTGTCTGGCATCCTAACTCTCATAGATGGGTTAATACATGGTTGAATGAGTCACGTTACCTAGCTTATCTGATCCTCAGTTTCTTCACCTGGAAGATGGGATAATAACATCTACTCTGCAGGGGTGTTGGGGAAGGGACTCGATATACAGACCACCTGGGTGAGTGCCTGGCCCTCAGTGGGTGCTTAATAAACATTGCTTCTCTCTCTCTGGCTTCATCTTCATTCATTCATAAAGCTTCTTCCCCAAATTCAAGCTAATAGAGGTTCAACAGAGAGAGGACATAAGGGCAAAAGGAAATAAACTTCATGTGGTTCCAGAAGTTTTCTTTTGATGCCCATGACATTTTTAAGGGACTGAAAAGTCTATGAAGTATAGAAGAAAAGGAAAGGTTTGGCTTCTACTCACTGAAAGCAATTCTGTGTTCCATTTAACTTCAACCTCATTCTACCTCCCTTTCCATCGAGACCTTGTGCTCACCCTTCAGTTGCTGGCAGTTTGAGCCTGTGGTCATCTTCACCAACATATCGAGACTATAGGTCCTACAGGAATCATCTCAGAGCCTGTGAAGAGCTCACTGGTGTCTTTTCTTTCTTTTTCTGGGTTTTGCAAGTATCATATTCATGTATATGTATAGGCTCTTGACTATGAGTTGATTTTATTGACTTATTAAAATTAGTAACTGTGCCACACACATACCAGAGAAGTTCCCAATAGAAGTATAAGTCTAGGGCCGTAGTGTTCCATTCCCAGTGAACCCTTGCAAAGCATATTCCTACATGCACATATTTCTATAATTATGCACATCTTCCTTTATCAGCAGTTGCTTGATTGTGTCCTGGTGAGTGGTCTGGAGCAGGTATGAGCTTGTGTGTGTACACACACAATAAGGTTTAACACATTGTAGTGAATAGAATATGATTTTTGGACTGTGGGAGACCTGTGTTTAAATTCCATGTCCACTACTCACTAACTCTGTGACCTTGATCAATTTACTTAACTGCTCTAAGCTTCAGTTTTTTTAATTTAAAAATGGGATTTAGAGGATTTATGCACAAACAGAGCACCCCAAAGATGGTAGCTATGCTATTAATATTCCAAATATAATGAATAATGAAGCAGTATATAAATATTACGTACAACATTGTTAACAAACAGGTTTTATGAGAAACATTTCAAAAATACTTGTTGAGATCTGTTGATAGTAAAGGCCACAGAGACAGCCAAAAAGTTTTCACAAATTTTCCAATAATCAAGGGAAAAGTGAGGCAACTCAGTAAAAAAGTTATTGCTTTATCAGTCCTTTCCAATTCAGTCATTGGGAGTTAACAGTTAAAACAATATTGATTCATCATATTTACTGAAACTCACCAGCAGAGATCCGCCTGGGCCTTTTATCTTTCGGGGAGGAGCTCTGTCTTAGCACTGTTGCCTCTTCCCAAAAAACGATCTGGCAAAAAACAATATCCTGCCTAAAATTCACAACATTTCTTCATTTGTGAAAACAAATAAACAAAAAAGTTCATTTCCTCCCACATTTTCTTAGGATGCTTTCTCCTGATTTATCTCCTAGGAGTCAATTTTCCCATGCCTTCTCTACTCTTCCACAAGGGAGCTGGCCAATCCTCCCCCAGATGGGAGTGAAGCCTTTGAGGGGCATTGTAATGTCACCTGGATGTCTCATGATCAAGTCTGAAAGGATTCAATCAAACTCTCCATGGGAATTATTTCTGGAAGATGATTCTATAAGTGATTAAACAATTCTCATTAAAAAAAAACTTATCTATATTTTCCAGGTTTTTTTTTACAACAAATATTTATTACGCATAAGATAAAACACAATGAAAGTTAAAACAAAAAGTGTGGTGATGTCAAGGTTGCAGCCAGATACACTTTTCTCAAAGTTTGTTACTGTTTTCATCTTGAGTTGCTCTTATGGGCTTTGCACTTGCCATATACTTAATTTTCCCAAACATATCCACTCATTCTGCCCATTTACCATTGAGAAAGCAAAGTCCAGAGAGTTTAACAAACTGACCTAAGTCTCAGAGCTAGGAAGAGGCAGTGCCATTATTTGACTGTTATTGAATTAAGAGCCTCATCATTTTTTTTTTTTTTTTTGGCTGAGCCACACGACACGTAGGATCTTAGCTCCCCGACCAGGGATCAAACCTGCGCCCCCTGCATTGGCAGTGCGGAGTCTTAACCACTGGACCACCAGGGAAGTCCCAAGATCCTTATCTTTTAACATCTAAAAGTAGGTAGCAATGCAGGAATTTGAACTCAGGTCTGTCTGAACAAAGTCTATATTTTTCACTACTATTACTCCTTCAGACATCTTCCCAAGGTGAAAAATCCAGAGTCTGATCAATGTGGTTTCTTTTTGTAGCCACAGTTAACAGGAAAGAAAAAATGGATTTTTTCCCTGACAATCAAATGTCCATTTCTTTTTCCCCGAACGGATGGATTTATAAGATCCTTGGCTACGTTCATGACTCTTTACTGAAAGGGCCCATTCTAAACCCAGAACATCGATAAAGTGTATCTTCATTTTGAAATTTGTCAGGAAGCTTCCAAAGCTACTAAATGACAAGATAATATGAGGAAGATGTGGCAGACAGGTAACACAGAGAGGCAAAAATAAGGCCAATTAACACAAGCATGAAATAATACATTTGCCACTAGCAAGTAACTAAAGAAGAAATGATTTTAAATAACTTTTAGTAGTGCCTAATATTCTAAATTTTTGTAAGCAGAATTTGAAACTCATAATTTTCATTGGGTTGCAATTTAATTACCATTAAGTACCTTCTAAGTCAGTTACATTTTGACTTCCTTTGAGTTTTAAAAACTTGTCCCCCATACCTTTCCTTTCCATGCTTATATTTCCCCTCCTCAGACTTTGGTTTTGCATTAAAAAAAATCTTCTATTTATTTTCATTCAGTTCAGGGTGAGAGACAAGGGATTATTTCTCTCTCGTGGGGTTACAGCACCAGTGTCAAGTTTAATTGAATGACTGAGGAGTGAATCGAATGGCAGCAAATATGAATTAGCCCAACTGCCAAGGAACAGATTTATAAAACTAGTCATGTGATTTTAAAGCAGTCCCAGGTTTCAATTTTGGAAAGCTGGATTTAAGAGTAACTGAAATCAATGCCTAAGGACAGATGGAGGAAGAATAAAGTCTTACCTGTTCTGCCTTCATCATATTAAATTTCAAGCCCACCATCCCCAGCCTCAATTTCAGGCAAAATTAGCTAGAAAGCTTGAGAATGGGACATTCAGGAGTCTGGAGGAATTGACAAAGAAGGGAAAACCAAACTCATTGGGGTCAAACTGTGCAGAGATGAATGGAGAGTCCACACCGCCAACTTGAGAAGTGAAACCCATCAGACCTGGACAGAGAGATGCTGGATTTTATTATTGTTTATTCCTGGCCTAGAGCCAAAATAAGCCCCCAAACTGAATATCCAGCTTTGCATCTAAGGCATTTTGGTGTCTCCACTGTGGCAAAGGAAAACACGTTTTTTTCCTGTTGCTATGTATATTGGCAAATATCCTATCCAAAGAATTGTGCTCCAAGAACTCTGGAAACACCTGCCAGCAGAAAACTTGGGAGCTTTGTTTAAACAAGTGGACCTGCCAACTTTCCAGTACTGTTGACTTTGCAGGACTGAAAAACGTGGACTATTTTAAAACCTACTTGATGGATAACAGGAACTGGGTCATGGAGATGAGGCACGGAATGTGCCTAGAATGATGTTTATCTTTTTTTTTTTTAATTTAAATATTGCGTAGTCTGAGCCTTCTGCAAGGACACACAGAGTTCATCTCCCTTCAGAACTGAACCCACCATATGCCTGTGAATGGGGAGAATGCTTGGGCCGAATTCAAGATATTTGGCAAAACAGTTTCCAGGAAACACTGTGGTAATCCAAAGCACCGGGCTCTCTGACATGTACAGGCATCAAAATGATGTCCTTTAGGGTATCATGAATTTGTAGATTTCTTTTGTGGTATCTTCTGTAACGTATTATCAGTCACCCAGTGTGGACACTCTTTTAAGTCTTAGTGAGCAATTTAATTCCAAGCCTGAGTCCTAATTGGACTCGCATTTGACAAACAGTTCCACTCTCCTCTCCCCCTGTCAAGTTGACTACTATAGGTGCTTGCTCAGTAGGCAAGATGCTTTCTTGGAGTAGTAAATAAAGGCATTTGGATGTATACATCTTAATGGTTGGCAAAAAAATGCCATGCTCAGGACAACAGCATTTAGTGGCGTTTGTTTTCATTCCAACAGGCAGTGCATGATTGTTTGAGAGTAACCGAGGTGAGCAGAGGAGGTGGAAAGGATGCCAAGTCCTCACCTTGCAGAGTGTAAGGTGGTCCCATTGAATTTCAGCTGTTTTCTTGGCTAAGCATGACATGGTGAAGTTTTTTGGAGGGACCAATACTGCTACTCCAAAGGTTCATTGACCTGAGGATTCTGGTCTGCTTTGTGTAATTGGAAGTGTTGAAAACCTTCTTCTCAATGTGTCCATCTTCTGACCTGCCATGAAAGTCCTATCATTTTGAATTATTCCTTCAGATTAAGTTTCCTTAGGAAAGTCACTTTGCATCTTAGATCCTCAGTTTTCTCATCTACACAATTAGGGAATTAGACTATGTATCATTTAGCTATCACCATGGTAAGCCTTTATACCGAGGGTCCAGAGGTCAATTCTGCCCCACCTGCCATTGGCTAAAGCAAGTCACATAAGCAACCCCAGAGTCATGGAGTGTGGAAATATGCCCCATCCATGAAGAGGCCATGGCAAGGGTGTGGGACAGGGAGGGAATTGGGGTCAATAATTCAACCTACCACAGGCTGGCTTGGTGGGTTCTAACCTTTTGGGTTCTTATAGCTGTAAAAGAGAGTTCTCAAATACATTCTGTTACAGGATCCCCAAATTTAAAACATATAAAGCTACAACCATTCTGCATGGCCTCTAGGGAATTCCTCAGGCATTGGATTTAAAACAGCGCATATAAGTCTCATGCTATGAGCTTGTACAAACTAAGGTCCTGTGGCCTCCTATAAGATATTCTGATATAGGAGAACTGAGATGGGGGTCTAGGAAATTTCATTTTTAATTAAAAAACCCCAGATGATTTGGATGCCAGGGCTTTGTGGAGCCTGATTACTCTAGGATCCCAGGGTTCTAAGGAGCACCTCTATTTTGACAGCACATGTGAGTATCAAGTACCAGCACTAATTTACTGACTACCAGCACTGCTTTACTGAAATTGGGTGATATATGTCAGCTGAAATATATTACTGTTCCAATCCCAGTTGATGCATTTGGCAGGGACAATAGGTCCACAAGCCAGTAGAGGATGTGGAAGTGGAAAAAGAGCAAAGGCATCTTGTCAAGGTATGAATATCTCAGATTTTGTTTACAACAACAATCCTAAACAATAAAGGCAAGTGAGGCTCTTAAGCATTGTTTCCAGAAGGTCAGAGTTAATATGCAGTTATCCCTGGTAGTGGGAAACTCAAGCAAAAACTCAGTCATTTGATGTATCGTTCAGCATCCCACCAGAGAACAGGAAAACAGAACCAGTAGGATGGGATCCTTTTCTTTTTTCTCTCTCTTTATCACTCTATCTTTCTATCTATCTATCTCTGTCTATTTCTGTCTCTATCTACTTTCCCAGTTGGCAGATGTGGGGCTTGGCTATACATATCTGAAATCCATAGGGCAGGCTGGAACTCGGGCAGGATCTGACACTGCAGTCTGCAGGCAGAATTCCTTCCCTGCCAGGGCAACCTCCATTCTACCCTTAGAGCCTTTCAACTGATTGAATCAGGCCCAACCAGATTATGGAGGATGAACTCCTTTACTTAAGTCAGCTGATTATAGATGTGAATCATATCTACAAAACACCCTCATAGCAACACCTGGATTTGTGTTTGATTGAATAACTGGGTACAGCAGCTGATCCAGACTGATACTTAATATGGACCATCAGGTTGAGGATTCTTCTTGATTTTTGTCACATTTTTATGTTACTTATATTCCTACTTAATATTTTTTATTAAGGTAACTCATTTCCTTCTAATTTTAGCCTCCTCCTAAGCAATAATAACTATGAAATTCCTGATGTGATCTGCTAGTTACGTAGATTATAAAATACTAAAATTAATTATAACTATTAAAATGCCACCTTAAATAATTCACCACACCCTCTTGGAAATGCTAGACTAGTTCATCAGATCACCTGCCATAGAGCTGGGTTGAAGAGTTTGCTACGAAAAAAGAAGGAATTTTGATGAGCGAAGGAAAGTCTTCAGTCAGTTGCTCAACCTTGGCATGCACAGCAAAGTCCAAGAAGATATTTTCTATTAGAGAAAGCCTTGGTCAAAGCACATGTGTGAGTGTCTGGGGAGTGGGACTGAGACATCTCTGCTGAGAAAGAAGGATGGAAGGATGCTGAGGGCTTTCTGACAGTTTCATAGATTTTTGAAGAGTGACTTTAGCTACTTATATTATAACTTTTAGAAAGGCTATGTCGCAGAGAACTTGAAATAATTTATTTCATCAAGCTGAAGTGACAGAAGATGAAAAAGAAATAATTTTGCCGTTAAAACCTTTATAATCTAGTGGTAAAGAGGAATATCAAAAGATGACTGCAGACCAGTGTAGAATATGCTGCTGGAGGCCTGCAGGGGTGATGAGGAAGGGGGTGAGGCAGTCAGGAGGGCTGCCTGGAGGAGAGGCTGTCTAGTTGAGGCTCAAAGAATGACTGGAATTAGCCTGGTGAACAGGACCTGGGTGTTGGGGGTGGGAGGAGCATTCCACATAATGTGGAAGCATGAACAGAATCACAGACTTGAACTTGAATAGTAGTGTGTGTGTGTGTGTGTGTGTGTGTGTGTGTATTTAGAGGATAGGGCTAGGGTTGGATACAATACAGAATCTGCGTGACCACTGGTGCCTGAAGCACAAAGCATGGGGGTGGGATGGTGGGAGGGGAGGGTAGAGAGGTAGGCAGAAACCAGGTCTTCATGATGAAGTCCATGATGAAGAGCTTTCTCTTTAGTTGCAGGGAAGTGCTAGATTTCCCAATGGTCAGATCAGGCACATGCTTTAGATACCAAGGAGTCAGAAGAAGGACAATTATTTTATTTTGAAACAGTTTGTACATTTTTTAAGGAAAAAGTCATTATTTTAGGAAAAAATATGAAACATTGGATTTTCTTATACTTTACTATTCTGGCATTGCTTTTGTTTTTGAATTACATCTGGCAGGATGGGGGTAGGTGGGAGAGTGTAAGTCGGTTGTCATGACTGAAATGTTATAGCTTTCTTGGATGGATTTTATGTATTTATTTATTTTGAAAATTTTAATTGAAGTATAGTTAATTTACAATGTTATGTTTCAGGTGTACAGCAAAGTGATTCAATTATACATACATATGTGTGTATATATGTACATATTCAGATTTGGATGTGTTTTCTCATATAGTGAACAAAGCCATCCTATTTTAGCAACCTCTCCCATTGTCTTAAGGTTTTTGTTTGCTTTTATTTAGTGGATCTCTGCTGAGAGCATTAGGAAATGTGTGTCAGTGTTTCATTTTGTCACAATGATTGGGATTACTGATGGTTTTTAGTGGGTGCAAACCAGGGGTGTTCCTATGGACTCAATTTTGTGCCCCCTCCATTCATATGTTGAAGCCCTAGTCTTCAGTGTGAGGGTATTTGGAGATGGGGCCTTTGGGAGAGAACTGGGTTTAGGAAAGGTCTGAGCCCCCATGTGGATTAGTGTCCTTATAAGAAGAGGAAGACACCAAATCTTACTCTCGCCCCCCGTGTGAGGACACAGCAAGAAGGCAGCTGTCTGCAAGCAAGGAAGATGCCTCTTACCAGATGCTGACATCTTGATCTTGGACCTCCCAGCCTCCAGAGCTATGAGAAATAAATGTTTGTTATTTAAGCCACCCAGTCTGTAGCATTTTGCTGGAACAGCCCAGGTAGACTAAGACAGGGGTTATAATCTTCCAGGGTAATGTGCAGGACAGTCCCACATGACTGAGACTTTTTCTGCCCCAAATGCCCAAAGTGAGCCCATTTAAACACTGGTTGTTGGATCTGTACATTTGAACCTGGGGAATGGTCCCACATGTCAAAGTGTCCTGTAAAGCTGAGATCCTTCAATGCTGTGGAAGGCTTCTGAAAAATCTTAAGGTTCTACAAGAAAGGAAGAGATGGTAAGGGGTAAGTCTGAGACAGAGGTCAGAGGTCACAGCACCTTGCTTAGTATCTTTACTACCCTCTCACATAGGATGGATATGGAGTTGTCGTGGGAGGACCTAGTATTAGAATACTGGGCAGAGCTGGCTTGAGAAAAGTGATTTTTTTAGGCTCATATAAATTGCAGTCAAAAAAAAGAAAAAAAAACACCTTGGAGATAAGATGGATGCGCTGTCCCACCTGTGCCCCATATACTCATAGTGTCTCAAGGATACTGAAATCTTCCTGGTTACAATTGGTCATGTTTGTCTTCAGGAAACTGACATTTGTCTTCAGGACCTCCAAGTGGTTCCAGTACAGGAAAGAGGGTCCTGGTAATGGTAACAGAATATCTGTGAATGGGTGGATGAGAGGAGGGAGGCCAGAGTCCACGCCGGGGGACATGGTGGGTCCAGTGAACTCTGTCCCCTTTGTGCCCTCAGCCAGGCTTCCTCAGGTCTGCACACACTGTGGACCTCACTGGACAGGAGGTATTTTGATTCCCTTGGATAAATCATGTGTTTTAAAGCAAGGAGGGGAGACACTGCCCCTTTGTCAGCCACGCCCCTTCCTTTGGTGACTCAGCATGTTACTGAGCAAGGGAGATGGGAAAGGTCCCAAGACGTGCCTTCAGGAGTAGTGATCCTGGCTGACACCCTGCCCCTAGAAACAGCCCCTGGAATTTACAAACCAGAGACTAAAGAAGGGGGCAGAGCAATGGAAGTTTCTTTAGAGTTGCTCTCACCGCGTACACCTCGGGGAAAGTAGAAACGTTTTCTAAGGTAAAAAGAGGGAAAATGGGACTACAGATCATCAGGCGTGTTGCTAGAGAACTCCACATCCTGCCGGCCCCAGTCGCCCCCTTGTCAGTGCTGATAAGTGTAGCCCATGCTTTTATTTTCTCAAATATCCACAGTAGTTCAAGTGCCCCAGCATCACGTCAAGTTTATTTTGAAAATGCCGAGGTCTCCACGGAGACTTGGGGCAAAGAAACATAATTAAAGGCCTTTATCAATTTTCATATCATCTTGTCCTGGTTTTACATAATGCTCTTGAGGAAAGCAGAAAATAGCAGTAAGTAATTAGTTTCTTCGGATAGAGATTCCTGTGGGGCTAGGAAATTGCACGGCAGCAAGTTTGAGGAGCCATCTGTCCTATGGTCTCTAAGTCCTGAAAGCTCAGAGAAGAGGTCGGCCACTCAGTCCTTTTCCGGTATGTCTCTGCTTGTGGAGGGGAAGAGGAATGAGGCCAGTTATGCTGTAAAAGGGCCACATCGGTCCTTGCCACTTTTTTCTGCTTCCAGCCCATATACACTTCTGGCGTTTCTCGGCTTCATTATTCAGATGAGGTACCAGCATCCAAGTGAGCTGAGGGCATCATTTTCAAAGCAGCCCTTTGAGAACGGGGCGGGGGCGGTGGTGGATGGTGCCCCAGCCCACAGGAAATGAAGAAACTGATAGGCCAGGTCTTTGGGCTCCACGCTGAGGCCGGAATCAGGACACTTGTTCTTGAGGACAAGAACTACGTTGTAAAGAATAACCAATGCACCCACAGCCCAAAAGGTCTGTGCTTGAGCACAGCCAAGCCCCGAAACTCATTTTTCCATAAATAAGCCTCGGCCTTAAACATAACTCTCTTTGGACGCTCTGGTGACTTCATGCACCAGGCATGCGAGGTGCCGAGATGTATGACTCGCTCAGCCTCATTCACTGGGGAAACTGACCTTGTCCTTTGATTTCGTCTTAGCACAGACGTCATTTGTCAAAGATGCTCAAGGAGGTTGCTTGTCTGTAATTTATCTCTTAGGACCCCGACTCATTTTTGGGGTGACTGTCCCTTCCCCCCACAACACAATCACACCCTCTCGGGCTCCTTCTCAGGGACTGGGTGTTTCTTTAATAAAAACTCAGACTGCCCCTTCGGGCTCTTGGATATTTCCATACCTAAATGGCTTGGGGTTTTTATGACTTGTTATGAAAAAGAAAGGAAAAGACTTGCTGTCTTCACTGTAATCTTATTAATGGAAGATAATTCCAAAGACAAACAGCAGTAAAACAAGCTTATTTTCCTGCCAAACATGATTCAGGTTTGACGGGCATGTCTCATCTCTCCTGCTGTTTGAGGGAAAATGGGGTGGTCGCTCAGGAGAAAAGCTGGATCTGAGAAGAAGTGCTTCATGAAATTCAAGGAGTGGAGGGAGGTGCTGAGGCAAGAAAGATGTGAGAAAATGACACACTTCCCTAAATTTGACTTGGCTCAGCTCTTTTTGCAGTGGTTTCAGACAGATGGCAGAGGTCAGTCTCATCTTCCATCAGCTGTCAGCCTCTGAGACCATCGTGAATTCCCTTCTAGATGGTCTGCTAGGTTTTCAATAACTCTGGGCATCAGACCTTTTGAATTTTTTTAGGCCATCCTAATTTCAGTTGCTCTATCCCGTAGTTTCTATAAATATCTCGACTTTCTATGTTTCAGTGTTTGTTCAATTCTGATTCTTTATTAAAGGAAAATGTGCATATAAGAACACAAACCTTAAGTGTACATCTTGAGATTTGTACACACGTACACACGTACACAGACAGAACATTTTCAGCCTTCAGTGAGGTTCCCTTTTGCCTCTTCCCAGTTCCAGAAACAGCCATACTTCTGGCTTTTATTATCATCATTTTGCTTAGCCTGTTTTGAACTTCATATAAATGGGACCACACAGTGTGGAGTCTTTTGGATCTGGCTTCTTTCACCATGAGACTCACCCATTGTGTTGGAAGCAGCAGTAGCTTGTTCCCTTTGACTTCTGTGTAGTATCCTAATTTATAAATATGCCAGGACTTTTGATGGGGAAAACACCTTGGCTTTAATGATGGACAGTTTGGTCACCATACCTACAGAATATCAGACACTATCAAGAGTGGGACAAAAAGAACAGGCATTCAAATATGATAGCGGGGTTTAAACACCCATTGTCTCTGCCATATATTACCTTCGAGCCCTTGGCAAGTTATTTAATTTATCTGAGCTTGCCTTACATGGCAGGGTATGTTTAGTATCTGCTATTACAGAGACTACTCCGAATGGGATTCTGGGAATTGATTCCAAGGATAAGGGCCCCAAAGATTTCTTATTTCCAGAGACACATACTAATTATTCACTGTCATCCAACAAATGATTGTGAAGCAACCACAATATTCCAGGTGCTGTTCTAGCAGCGGATCGGACATTTTGTCCTCATGACAATTAAGGAAGCTAGATACCAAAGAAGTAGACATTTAATGAACAAGATCATTTTGCTATCAATAAATGTCAGTGTAGAAAATAAAGCAGGCAAAGAGGTAGTATAGTGGGTGTCAGGTGCTGTTCTAGATCAGGAGGCTGAGGAGACCATGTGGAGGAAGTCATATTTAAGTAAAGAGCTGAACAGTGTATATGATTCACTTATCTAAGTCTCTGGGAAAAGAGACTTGCTGAGGGAAAAGCAAGTAAAAGTCCTCGAGGCGAAAACGAGTTTGGCATATTTGAGGAACAGCCAGGAACCCCAAGTGCCTAAAGAGAATGGGAGTGGGGTAGGGGGAGTGAAATTGCTTGAGATGAGAGAGGTATAGGCAGGGGCGAGACCCTGTGGATCTCCCCCCCTCACCGTCAGTGTCTGAAGCTTCCATAGATGCCTTCTGGGCTGCTGGGGTGCTAAATGACGTCATCAAGGTCACTCAGAACCAGAATTGAACACGAGTTCAGGTCTTCTGTGACCTAACTAAGTAATGTACGTCTCCACTCCATTACCGAACCTGGGAAATGAATGATTACATGTGAATGACATTTGGCAGCATCTACGTGAATGATTTCTGAGGCTAAAGTTAGTGTGGCCTGTTCTTTGCAGCAGGGGAAGCCACATCAGCCCCTGGGCCGGATCTGGCCTGCTGCCTGTTTTTATAAGGTCCACGAGCTAAAATAGTTTTTACATATTTATATATTTGAAAACATATCAAAAGAGGAATAATATTTTGAGACATGTAGAATTATATGAAATTCAAGCTTGTGTCCACACAGTTTTATTGGAATACAGCTATGTTCACATGTTTATGAACTTTCTCCGGCTGCTTTAGGTGCTCTGATGGTGGAGTTGAGTAGTTGTAACGAAGACCGTATGACCCCAGAAGCCTAAAATTTTTGCTATCTGGTCCTTTACAGAAAGTTTCCTGACCTCTTCTCTGTAGTATAAAACCTGACAGCTCAATAACTGACATACCTACCCTCAAAATATCCAACTTTAAATAATGCAAGGTTTTTGGAAAAATCTTCGGGACAAGTAAGTTGCAAAATATACTCCTAGACACCCGAGTTCACCTTCTGTGTAGCTTGGCTGGCTTTAAGCCATTATAAGCACAATAACGATTTTGATTATAGAATATTTGATCTGTGTGCCTTCTCTCTATGGGCAATTAGACAGCAGGTCCAGACTCCTGTAGTTTATTAAGGCTACTGCTCATATATCACAGAAAATTCCTGTTAGTCTATACAATCTTGCTCATATTTCTCTTTTCTACAACAATGGTATTTGCTAGCTAAATGGATCTCAAACGTTGAGAAAGACCAAACAAGGGTGGATGGTGGGGGAGGAAAGAGGGTGCCATGGACCGAATGTTTGTGTCCCCTGTCAGTTTAGAAGCCCTAACCCCCATGTGGTGGTATTAGGAGATGGGGCCTTTGGAGGCAGTTGTGTTTAGAGGTCATGAAGGTGGGGCCCAATGAGGGGATTAGTGCCCTTACAAGAAGAGTAGGGGACCAGAGCTTGCTGTCTCTGTCATGTGAGGATACAGCAAAAGGGTGGCCTAGAGATGATCATACGAAGAGAAGTAAGTTAGAGAAAGACAAATGGTATATGATATCACTTATATGTGGAATCTAAAAAATTATACAAATAAACTTACAAAACAGAAACAGACTCACAGACGTAGAGGACAAACTTATGGTTCCCAAAGGGAAAGCAAGGGAGGGATAAATTAGGAGTTTGGGATTAGCAGATACATACACACTACTATGTATAAAATAGATAATCAACAAGGACCTACTGTATAGCACAGGGAACTATACTCAGTATCTTGTAATAGCCTATAATGGAATAGAACTTGAAAAAGAAAATACATACATATATGTATATATACACACACACACACATATATACATATATACACACTCACACACATATATTTATATATATATATATATAACTGAAATCACTTTGGTGTATGCCTGAAACTAATGCAATATTGTAACTCATTTATAGTTCAATTAAAAAAAAAAAAAGGTGGCCTATCCACAAGCCAGGAAGAGGGCCCTCACCAAGAACCACATCTGTCGGCACCTTGATCTTGGACTTCCCAGCCTCTAGAACTGTGAGATATAAATGTTTCTTGTTTACGCCACCCAGTGTATGGTATTTTGTTAAAGCAGCCTGAGCTAGCAAAGGCAAAGGAAGAGTAGGAGAAAGAAACTAAGGAGAAACAGACAGAACCCATTCCTATTAACTCACTGGTAATTATTTCTAATCTTTCAAGAGACTTCTCACCAACCTTGACTCTTTGATAGTATTCTTATGTAGGTTTTATATAAGCATTACTGCCCTAAGTCCATATTGACTCCTTATGGTTTATCCTTTTACTCGTATCTGTTAAATAAATCCTGAGAACCATCTCCTATATTCCTGACAGCTGATAAAGAGTATGACAAAGTATCCTCATCCATAGAGAAAGGAAGAAATAAGTAATTTATTGAGAGCCTGAACTGGGCTTATCTTTTTCATACATTATCTCTGTAATGTCATTAACAACATTATAAGGTTGGTACCATTATGATTCTCACTTTACACCAAATGGAATTGAGGCGTGAGTACACTAGATAAGTGATGCTCAAGGTCACATAGCTAGTAGGTAGCGGAACTGAACTGGCAGCTCAGCTCCCCCTAAAATGAGAGATACCACCTATGAGCAGTCCCTGGTTTCTCAAGAAAATCTTTCTGCTTTAAGTGCCAGGGAAGAGAAGAGACTTCCCTAAAGTACGCTAGTGCATCTGCTGCAAGAAAGACTAAAAAACTTTAGACTGAGGGCAAGAAATCCCCAACAGAAACAACAACTTTATTTTAGCATCCTAAAAGTCCCTCCTTTGTCTGGAACACTAATGGGTCAGAACAATGGGATGCCTGCAGGGGTCCCTCGAACTGGAGAAGGCACTGAAGGGCCAGACTTTCTCCACTGCCTGGACCCCACTGCTGGTGGGGCACCAACTCTGTATACTTCAGAGTCTGTCGTACAACTGAAAGTCAAAGTGAAAGGACCATTTTCTTTTATTCATCTTTTATTCATCTCCTTTTTTTGAATTTTATTTAATTTATTTTTTTATATAGCAGGTTATTCATCTTCTTTAAGAAGTGAGTTATTCTCAAAGCTCTGCCACAATCCTTTGTAAGGCATTGGGAAATCTATCTGCGGTTTGTCTCTCTAGAGAGTAAACTGTTTTAAGTTCTTTTTTTTTTTTTTTTTTAATATCTTCCCCCTTAACTCCTGACCCTTGTCATATTTTTCAGCTGTTTTTTGTCGAGCACCTATTAAGTACATGGCATTGTACTTTGTGCATCACTAAAAACATGAATGTGAATTAACGAATGGCCACTCCCACCCTCCAACCCCAGTCAGGAGTTGATAATGCAGTGAAATAATCTGACCACAGTATAAGTCTCTTACCAATGTCCTCTCCTCTTCCTTAAACTTATTACCCATCTTGAATCTTACTCCTAGCTCCCCAGGTTGGGTAAGTTGCTGCATTAATCACTGAGCTTGGAGTTCATCTGTCAAATATAGCAGAGACCTAAGAAATTACTTACAGACCTAGTGTCTGCCTGGCTCTAGAGCTGGATGTGGCTTTTCTCTTTCTCTGCATATGGCTTACTTTACCTAGTTATTTACTCTGTAGTGAGGTGGTCCCTTTGACTATATTTTGCTCGGAATGCATTGTATCAGTGATCCACTGACAGCATCCATTAGTGTGTCTTGATCAGGAGCTGCAGGTTCTTGTCTAACTTCCATATCTGATGAAGTGGGGGATGGGCAGGGATTGCTATTTAAAAATGGAAGGATTGTGAATAACCACCTGATTTTGTATGAATGTGTCTTAGGGGACACTTTATGACTGGAGCATCTGAAGAGCAAGGCTACATTCTTTCCCTTAAGAAGTTCACATGCTCTCCTTTTTACAGAGGGAGAGTAGTTTATCAGGGGGATAAACATCAGCATTGGAGCAACTCTGACTTGGGTTCAGATGATCCCATTTATTACTGTGTCACTTTGGACAGGGCACTTAAGCTCCCTGAGTCTAAAATACCTCTTTTAAAATGAACACGTGGAACCTAACTACTTTACAGAATCGCCGTGAGCTGAGATGATGTCTGTGTTTGGTGCTTGGTGAAGAGTAAGTGCTGACTGAGTGTTGTCAGCAATCTCTATCTTTCTAAACTTTTTTTTTTTTTTTTGGCTGCACTGGGTCTTCGTTGCTGCACGCGGGCTTTCTCTAGTTGTGGCGAGCAGGGGCTACTCTTCGTTGCGGTGCGTGGGCTGCTCATTGCGGTGGCTTCTCGTTGTGGAGCACAGGCTCTAAGCGCTCGGGCTTCAGTAGTTGTGGCATATGGGCTCAGTAGTTGTGGCTCACGGGCTCTAGAGCAGCAGGCGGATTCTTAACCTCTGCGCCACCAGGGAAGTCCCTATCTTTCTAATCTTGTTGTGAGTTAATTAACTCCTCCAACAAAGCATGTGTACTCCTCAGTGAAAGATCCATTTGGTGTTATTTCCCTCTTCCCTTTCCTTTGCAGAAGAATGCCTAATGCTAAACTTGGTGGAATTCTGGCTGGGTTTTGTTTTCTTCCTTAAAACTTTCTTACCTTTTCTAAAAACCCAAACTTTTAGAAAAATAACACATGAATTTGCCTTTCTGACCCTGAATTATATCCTGAGTGGTAAGGAAGGAAGCAGGAATCTCCCAAACACCCCACAAATGCCTGCCAGTCCACTTACACATATAGTGGACTGATTGATAAGCAACTAAAATGTCTTTTCCAAGCTCAGCTAGTCAGCTGATAAATAAGTTCCTATCTTGGGTTACGAGAACCATCTAGAAAAGAACGGGGAATGAAGGAAAGAGACAAGCAAAGGAAAGTCGTGATTCTGGGTATCCCAAGAACTAGGGTTACCATGGAAGATGCAGAATGCTGGACAGCATACGTGCTATAAATTCAAAGAACTATCCTGACACTCCTGTGATGAGAACCATCCGCTATCATTCTTCCTGGCAAAACAGGAACTAGCCAAAGTCACAATGTACTGGGGCGTTTGGGTTATGCTAATGAATTTTATAAATAATGAGCTTTAATCTGTAATGATAACCCCATATCAAGCCCATGATATTTAACAGGTGCCTAGACTATTCACATGTTTCTACTCTGGATCCCATATAAATAGAACATAGAAATTGCAAACACACACTGAGCTCCTTTCATAGGTACAGGGCGTGAACACCAAAAACCTATCCTTCTGGTGTTTCAAATTGTGGGTTTTGTTTTTGTTTTTATTTATTCATTTTGCAATGCATTCTGCCAAGACATGAGTACTCCATTAGAATTAAATATGTATAAGGTAAATCAAGCCGTTATAAAAACAGGCAACATCCTGGTAACTTTCTTATCCTTTCTCTCTCCTGGATGTTTCTGGGGCAGCCCAGTATCTCCTGAGTCTACTCTGTGTGTTTCTCTCTGCCTCTGGGTCTTATCAAGGGGACAGCACTTCTGGAGGACATTTATCTGGCTGTCTCTACATTCCACGAGCCATCCTCCTCTCTGAGAAACACCTCCTTCCGTACAGGCCTGTGCCCCAGGCAGCCGTGATTCTACTATATGCCCCGAGCCTTTTCGTATAACTTCCTTGGGGGTGAGGGGGTGGGGAGATCTGACCCCGAGTGAGCCAAAGAGGATCTCCCACCTGGGAAATTGAATCTAAGACCTAGAGCCAGGGAATCTGCTGGAACAGTTAACAGGGAAACTCGGATGCTAAGAGGCCACACAGACAAGAAAGCAGAGAAGGCCAATTTGTAATTCGAAAGTAGAATGAAGTTTTTGAGAGAAAAAAAGACAGAAATGAGAAACTTTCTGGATTTTTGCAGCATTCCCTCTCTTAATTTCAGTTCCTTCTTAAAACTTAGCTGTAGTTTGACTTTGGGGTTCTGTGAAATACCCCTGCATATTTTTGAGAGGTAATCCTACCCTTCTTCCACTTTTTTATTTTTTTTTTAATGGAGTTTAAATCAACTCCAGTTATTTGGCAGCCAGGAGGCTTAACTAATATAAACTTTTACCAAAGACATATTTTATTCATCTTATCTCCTTTAGGCCGCCCTGACAAACCTGCCCTTCTTTGGGGCTGCTTCCTTGATTAACTTAAACTTGCACTGTATTGACATCATTTATAACATGCTCTTGTATCAGGTTGTTTGAGCTCCTCTGGAATCGTAACGGCCTATTATGTAAACACAGCATTGATGTGATTTATACAACTTGCATTATTTACCCAGCAGACTGTGTAACTGCTCCGAATGAACCATTATGACTGTCATGGGGCGTAAATCTATCTTCAGGCACTTTTGAAAGCATGACTCACTATGGTCTTTTGTGTAAGAGAATTTATGAAATGTGTATTATCCATTCAGTAGGCTCTAATGTCTGCTTGGTGAGGTGTAAAGCTAAATTAATCTACTGGAAAAAAAATGAAACCTGTGAGTAAAGAAGAAATAGTCCCTTATACGAACTGATTCGAGCACCCCTACACTAAGAAAGAGGGAACCTCGAATATTAGCATCTACTTCATCTCTTGACAAACAATACTTGAGTGTTCATTAATGTCTTATATATTCAAAAGATCATGTTTATTTATCTGTTTCCTTCACTAGATTAAAACCTAGGGCCATCTTGGTTTCCTCCGCAGCCCTGGCAATAGATAGGCACTCAATACACTTCGCTGAATGAATGCCCAAGTAAACGCGTATAAATTATCTCATTTAATTCCAGAAACAGCCCCATTTTACAGAGGAGAATCTATGACTCAGAGGTGGTAGATAATTTCTTCAAAGTTGCATACATTTGTACGTGGTAAAACTGGAATCCAGTCTGTCCAACCCCAAAGCCAGAGTTATTTCAACTAAGCCAGAAAGCAGAAAAAAATGCAGGGATAATAACACATTGCTGTAGTCACCCACATAAAATAATACTGTGGATTCCAAATAAGTCAAAAACAAGCAGGTAAAAAGCCCTCCAGCCTGGAAGTCAGGAGATCTGTGTTTTACACCATCTCTCCTTTCAGTCCGCTGCATGCATCACATAAATCCCTTTATTTTTCTCATGGTTCCTTTCCTACCTGGTATCCCAATTCATTTTCTAAAAAGTGCTGTTTTGGATATTTATTCTCTCTTCCTCAGTCAGCCTCCTTAAATTTTACCCCGTGAGCCCCTGGCTCACCTCACGCCATCCCTGGCTCTGCTCCCTCCAGAAGACTAGGAATCTCCTATCCCTGATTGTAACTGAGGAAATCAGTCATTAACCACATCTACCAGAGGACATAGCCTACCTCTCCAAGGAGGCTGAGAACTGGAAGGAAAACATTTTATTAGTGAAATTTTAGAGGTCTTTAATTAATACTCTTTCATTAGTGAAATTTTAGAGGTCTTTAATTAATGCTCTTTTCCTCTGTTTTTCCTTTCTTTCTCAGTTTTGCTGCATGTGGGAATCTTCCCAGGCCTTTGACATCATATCAGGTCGATATCCATTAGGATGCCCTTGCGTGGCCATGGTAAGAACAAGAATACCATCCCTCCTCTCACATGACCTTCTCAGATGTGACCACTTTACCTTCCATGAACACTGCTCTGATGAGCATTCCCACCCTTGATCTGACCTTTGTATCCTCTCCAGTGATTTTCATGTGATCTTCCATTCATATCACCTTCTTCTGAGAACAAAAATGTATAATGGCCACAGTTTGGGGAAATTTGGGCCTGTGGCATGCAGAAGGTATGGCCATATGTCACACATCTTTTGTTCTTGAATCCACTGGGTCTGGGACCAGCATAGCTGACTGATTGCTCACAGCTTTTGGTTACAAGAGCAGGGGAAACCCACAGCTGCTGGAGATGGAGGCTCTTTGTGGCTAAGCTGGGATGGGTTGAACTCAAGGCCCCATTTGGGGTCACAAGAAATGTCTCCCAAGCATTTGAATTGCCCTCCAGAGAGTTTTAAGGTAGTCAAGTGGGACAACTCTGGGGAAGAAAACCTGGGGACAAACCCAATAGCTTTCCTCTCCCTGAAGAGCTGGTGGGTTCCATTATTAGCTATCAAGCAGTGTTCTGAATTTCGACACTAAAAGTTGAGTATATGTGCTGTGTGTCTTAAAGTCAACTCGGAGTAGACTAATTGGCTATTGAGAGGTGTGAATTATTTTTAGATGAATACAAACCCTGGGTATTATTCAGGGAAAAAAAAACACCTTGAAGATTAAATTGAAAAAAAAAAAAAAAAAAAAAGAAAAGAAACAACCAAACAAATGAAACATAACAGCAGCAAAAACAAATCCTACAGAAAGAAAATCAGAAAAGAAACAAAATGAAAGCCCCTGAATGGCATTTGAGTAATGGTGAAAGACAGACTCAACACATCGCCTTGTCCTTATAATTCATTGAAATAGCAGAGAATGATGAATAATACACACGCAGGGAGGAAAACAAAAATCACTTGCATTGCCATGCTCTCTGGAGTTTAACTGAAATAAGTCCCCGTTCCTGTTTGAATGTGGCCTTGCAGGACTTTGAAATCAACAAAACAATCCCTGCATGTGGAATTGGATGCTCCCTAGCTAGAATTTAAAAATAGGAGGGCTTCCTTGGTGGTGCAGTGGTTAAGAATCCGCTTGCCAAGGCAGGGAACAGGGGTTCGAGCCCTGGTCTGGGAAGATCCCACATGCTGTGGAGCAGCTAAGCCTGTGCACCACAACTACTGAGTCTGCGCTCTAGAGCCCGAGAGCCACAACTACAGAAGCCCGCGTACCTAGAGCTTGTGCTCTGAAACAAGAGAAGCCACTGCAATGAGAAGGCCATGCACCACAGCGAAGAGTAGCCCCCACTCACCACAACCAGAGAAAGCCCGTGCTCAGCAAGGAAGATGCAACACAGCCAAAAATAAAATAAATAAAATAAAAATAAAAATAGGTAATGAAATGAGTGACAGACTAGGCCACTGCAGAAGATGGCGGGGGAAAGTATCACTTTCCTATCCTCTGCTCCTTCACGATCCATTCCATCCCACAGGCATGGGGGAAATGGCTTTGCTTATGGATTTCCACTGCCAGTTACTGAAAAGTCAAATCAAGGTTTTTAGATCCTTGTAATTACAGAGCTAAAATGCAATTGGAAAAATATATTCTGCACCTTCAGATGTTTGACATGACGTTCTGGTGACAGAGATCAGGGCCGCTCTGCCGAGGGATGATTTTCCTATTCAGTTCCTCAACCCTTTCTGAAAGCAAAAGAAGTCTTAGCACCATCTTTCGATTAAGTGAATTCAGTTAATTAGCTTCACAAACAGAGCCCATGCATTATTTAGCAGCAGCCAATTCCTCAAAATTTTCTCTCTGTGGATCTCAGCCAGCCCTTCCCATCACCTCCCCAGGGAAGAAGGACTGGTGCCTTCCTGTAGGATCAGCATTTGAGTCAAAGCTTGTCCTGGGCTAGGGGTTTGGGTGGGAAGACAAAGGACATCCTGACCTGTATTGGGGGAGGGGGATGAGTTGGAGGGTGGATGAGTGCATCATTTATGAAAAAGGGTAAAAGAATCTGCCCTTATAATGATCTCATTATTTGGAAAAAAGAAAATAAAAATGAAGTGGTTCATTTGTGGCCTCTCTGAAGTATGTGCCTGGAGAGCCGTTCCTGCCTCATCACATTTGCTTCCTTGCGACCCAGTCACCCTGATTCATAGTTTTATCTCAGCAGGGCTGCATTACTGGCCCCATACATGCAAGCAAAGTAAGTCAGAAAGAGAAAGACAAATACTACATGATATCACTTATATGTGGAATCTAAAAGACGACACAAATGAACTTATCTAGGAAACAGAAACAGCCTCACAGACTTAGAAAACAAACTTATGTTTACCAAAGCGGAAAGGGCATGGGGGAGGGATAAATTAGGAGTTTGGGATTAGCAGACACAAACTAGTATATATAAAAGAGATAAACAGCAAAGTCCTACTGAATAGCACAGGGAACTGTATTCAATATCCTGTAACAAACCATAACAGAAAAAATATGAAAAAGAATATATATGTGTATATATATATATATATATATGTATAACTGAATCACTTTGCTGTACAGCAGAAATTAAACACAACATTTTTAAATCAACTATACCCAATAAAAAAATACCCCCAAATTGAATACCCTTTACTACCTCCCTTTGGGTGACCTTGGTCCAAATTACCATCATTTCTCATCTGTGCCCCTACTTCTAACTGGTCCCCCTACTTCCTCCCTTGCCCTATATTCTCTTCTTACACAGCAGACACAAAGATTTCTACAAACGTAATTCAGACTATGAAGCCCTTGGATGACCTCCCTCTCACTCAGGCAAATCTGCACAATTTTAACAGGTCTCTGTATTATTTTTTCTCCCTCACACCTCCCCTACCTCTCCAACACTCTCTCCTTTGCTCACTCTGTCCTGGCGTCACTGGCCTCCTTGCAATACATTATTATTTTTTTTTAAGCCATTTCCTATGTCTGAAATGCTCTTCTATTCCCTTTCCCTCATAGCTACCTGGCTCAATCCATCACCTCCCTCAAGTCTCTAATATAATCTTTCAATGTCGCCTAGCCTGACCAAGTCGTTTTACATTGGAAACCCTCCTCCAACCCTTGGAACTCCTAATCCCCCCTATCTTCCTTTATTCTCTGTTCTCTGGTGGATTCCAACAATTTAGTGTTTGGGGTTTTTTTTCCTATTTAAACATACACTGTCTTTTGGGCAGGTCACTACCATTTCTTTTCTTTCTTTCTTTTTAATTAATTAATTTATTTTGTTTTTGTTTGCATTGGGTCTTCATTGCTGCATGTGGGCTTTCTCTAGTCGCAGCGAGAAGGGGCTACTCTTCATTGTGGTGTGCACGCTTCTCGTTGCGGTGGCTTCTCTTGTTGCGGAGCACAGGCTCTATGTGCGAGGGCTTCGGTAGTTGTGGCTCGCGGGCTCTAGAGCGCAGGCTCAGTAGTTGTGGCTCACGAGATTAGTTGCTCTGTGACACGTGGGATCTTCCCGGACCAGGGCTCAAACCCATATCCCCTGCATTGGCAGGCGGATTGTTAACCACTGTGCCACCAGGGAAGTCCCGAATGAACAAATGTTGTTATAATCCCTGCTAAAGACAATCTGTGCCCATGAGAACAATTCAAGGTAATTTGCAGAGGCCCCCACAGCCCATGCCTGTTAAAAAGCAGCTGTATAATCACCATAAAAACTGCCACAAATTACCACGATCAAAAACCAGAAAGCCTTCCGTTTATGAAACACTGAAGCTTGAAGCCTCATCTTCCTGCCCTGATTGAACCAGTAACCTTTGTGTCTCCATGGATTTCATGGATTATTTCAGCCTTTGAATATCAGTACTTAAAACTGTCTATCAAAGTTCCCAGTTGATTCACTAATTGGGAGTTTTATAAAATAATAAATGGCATTTCTCTCTTGTCTTTCTGAGTTCAGGAATAAGGAATAGAGAAATGAATTAATTAGATGAACATCAAAATATCAACTTTATTTATGGTGGAGGAGAAAGCAGCTTAGATCTATGGCCACAATCACATTCCCTGAGATAGATATATATGTATATACATGTGTGTATATATATATATATATATATATATGTGTGTGTGTATATATATATATATATGTGTGTGTGTGTCTATATATATATATATATATATATATATATATGTCCTTCTTTCCTTACTGTTTGTTCATAAATAAAGCCACCACATCTCTGTGTAGCAGTTTAAGACTCTAAAGGACTGAGTCCTGAGAAAACAGGTTTTATGTCCGGGTGTGTGGTGAGGGAGAGTGGTTGAAAATATAGATACGTTTTATCTATTACTGGCTTTCACTATGGGGACCATTGTAGGTAAAGAATGAGTCCTTCAGAATTCAAGTTTCCATCATTTCCTTGGATGGCATGAGCCAGCATATTCCATCCAATAAGAAAATCTTGTAAAAACTCTCTGTGGTCTTGATTTCTTTATTTTTCTACTTTTATTTAGCCTCTAAAAGGGAGAGGAGGAAAGAAAAGATAGAAATCCTGGCAGTTCCACTAGTTAATTACTCTCTCCTCCTCCTCCTTTCTCTCTTTCTCCTCCTCCACCTTTTCATTCCCTTTTCCGATTGCAGTCGTCTTCTTTCATGACTAGCAGAGAAGAAAAGGGAGGCTGAAACTTCTTGAGTTTCTCTTCCTTCCCTCCCCTCCTCCCTCCCCTCCCCTCCTCCCTCCCCTCTCCCCCCTTCCACTCCCTCCTCTTCCCTCCCCTCTCCTCTTCTCTCCTCTTCCCTTTCTTTCTATTTTTTGGGGCGGGGGTTCATTTTTTTTGAAGTTTTGAATTTTATTCCCTTTCTTTCCATTCCTTTCCCCTCCCTCTCTTTCCCTCTCCTCTTATCCTCCTCCCCCACCTCTTTCTCTCTTTGAATTTTGGGTAGCTTTCTTTCATTTATTCCACACCCCATGAGCCAGATGTTTTAAAGTTAGTTGCAAAGGATTATGTTTTCTTGTTTCCCATCATGCTTTCCTAGGACGATAAATCCTGAAATTCTCAAGCCCACAAACCACTAACTTACATAAACAAAGACTAGGGAAAGCACACCATGATGGAGGCGTTTTAATGGCCGTGGTTATCCCAGCAGCAAATGTTTTCTGTCGTCTTTGGTAGCTGACTGCTGCTTCAGATGCCATTGGTTCATGAAATCATTTAAGATTCGGTTCCAAAGCACAAGCCCAGCAGATGTTTCCAGACATGTTCCTAATATAAAACATTCAAGGTTATTCATTTAAATGTTTATAAAATTTCCAAACATGTCGGCATTTTTATGGTATCAGTGGTGATAGCTATAATGTTACCAATATTCACAGATTGAGGAAATGTGTATCATAAAATGTAAAGCACTCTATTGAATATCTATATGACTTAGCAAGAGAAATGATTCTTACCCCTTCTTCCACCTTATCCTCAGCCTGCGTTTACACCCCCATTCCCACCACAGGCTTAAAAGTATGCATTAAACCACCGCTTTCTCAATAACCTTTTAAAACTGTGGGACAGGACTGATAAACTCAACTACCTACAGAAATCAGGGAGGTAAATGAGAGAGGTGTTTGGATATAAGAAAACCAGTAGAGCAAAGTTGATGGTACATAGTAAGTCAGCTGCAGTGTCAGAGATACAATAGGGAGATGTAGAGATTGCGGCCCATTGGAATGCATGCCCTGTCTAAGGGAACAGATGCTCTGTTCATTGTTGCCTGGTGAGAATATAGCCATGCATTGCCAGATCTTACAAATTTCTGGAGAAGCTGGAATTTGGATATTGATATGGCATCTTCAGTTACCCCAAATGCTAGCAACTTATTCAGATCTCTTTAGCACAAATTCAAATAGCACTATGTGGAACAAAGATCATCTGGAAAGTAGAATTGGCTCAAAACAGCTACAGTTTTCTTATGGAACTATTGAATCCCAGCATCTCTGACAATTCTGTTACTTTGCCATGGATTCCAAGTCATCAGTTAGCTAATGAAGGAGGAACACAAAATGAAGGAAATAAGATTAAATGGTTCAGACAGAGTGCAAATAACTTCAATACTATTTAACAAATATTGGTTGACTACCTGCTTCATGCCAGACACTGGGTGAAGTGCTTGGGTCATACCAGTGAACAGCACAGACAAAATCTCTAATCTCAGTGAACTCATTAACCCTGGAGGGAAGATGTATCATTAACATTAATTTTAGATGAGCCCCCAAATTATGGAAAACATGTTTGAACCCAAGTCTGTGGGATTCCAAATCCTCATCTAGTCCCACTGTGCCATATTCCATGCTAGTTCCCAGGAGAAATGGAATGAGGAGATAAAGAGGTGGCCTTCACGGTAAGGTCGTTGTGTGTGTATTAAGGGAATGTGGTCTGACTGAGTGACAAATCACATCTCACAGTTGTACCATTCATAGTAATATCATCACACAGCCATTAGGTTTATTCTTTTTTGTTTGTTTTAGCCATGTAGCATGCGGGATCTTAGTTCCCTGACCGGGGATCGAACCCGTGCCCCCTGCAGTAGAAGCGCAGAGTCCTAACCACTGGACCGCCAGGGAATTCCCTAGGTTTATTCTTAACTAGGCACTGTGCTAAGTACTTTTCATATATTGAGTCTAACTATAGTGGTATTGTTAGGTAACAGCTAGTATTCTCATTTTAAAGGTAAGGTGACTGAGTTTTAAAAAGGAGTAAAATATATACACTACCAAGTGTAAAATAGATAGCTAGTGGGAAGCAGCCGCATAGCACAGGGAGATCAGCTCAGTGCTTTGTGACCACCTAGAGGGGTGGGATAGGGAGAGTGTGAGGGAGATGCAAGAGGGAGGAGATGTGGGAATATATGTATACATATAGCTGACTCACTTTGTTATAAAGCAGAAACTAACACACCGTTGTAAAATAATTATACACCAATAAAGATGTTAAAAAATATTTTAAAAAGTTAAAAAAATAAAAAGGAGTAAAAAAAACCCTCAAGATCACACAGATAATCGGTGGTAGATACACAATTCAAGGTCAGTCTGTCCTAATTTAAAGCTTGTGCTCTAAAGCCCAGCCCTGCTCTGAGTCCCACACTTCAGTTCTTTCAAGATCAGCAGAGACAAGGGAGTGAAAAGCTAGACACCAGGCAGCATGTTTGATACCCTGGTTCTATCATTGCCCGTTGGCAGGAAGCCCATGGCAAAGGTCCTTTCTGCAGGAGTGTGGTCAGGGGTTTGAACTCAGCCCTGCTCAGATATGAAAAGCATAACAGCAGGAAAACAAAACCCTTCATGCCCCTACTCCCAGTCCTTAGCTCACAGGCAGCTGCAGCGGATTTGGCTGTTGTCCACCACTGCATTCTCTTACTGATGGAGCCAGCTGTCTAAGGAAATTCAGTAGCCCACGTAGATATCAAAATAAGAAACCCACTAAACCATTGTAAGTGGAAGAAGTCATGTTGTAGGCTAGTCACATTAGAGCCATCTGTTCTTAGTATAATATACACTGCAGTAATAATTATTAACAAATACTTTATCTCTCTAATTTGAGGTAAGCTGAAAAAATCTTAGGGCTATTTATAAATAAATGTCTTCTGCTATTCAAGTATTTATGAACAAGTATTGAGTTCTATAGTTTATATAATAAACTATCTTCTCCCACAAATCTGTTCCTTGTTTTCTGTTTTTTCCTTGGTAAATTCATCTAGTGACACAAGTTAGAAATTTGAATTGTTTTAACTTTTACCTCTATTTTAGTCTTTATATTAATCGTCAAGGCCTATCTATTTGCACCTCTGAAATTTCTCAGAATCTCTTGTTCTTCATTTCTGCTGCCTTTGCTAAGATTATTCTTGTAATCAACTGCTTGGTCAGTTATGATTGCCTCCATACTTATTTTCCGGCTTTCTTTTTTTTTTTTTTTAACATTGTTGGTTTTAGGGCTTCCCTGGTGGCGCAGTGGTTGCGCGTCCGCCTGCCGATGCAGGGAACCGGGTTCACGCCCCGGTCCGGGAGGATCCCACATGCCCCAGAGCGGCTGGGCCCGTGAGCCATGGCCGCTGAGCCTGCGCGTCCGGAGCCTGTGCTCCGCAACGGGAGAGGCCACAACAGAGGGAGGCCCGCATACCACAAAAAAAAAACATTGTTGGTTTTAAAACATCTTAGAATATGATTCTGTTCTTTCAACACCCTTCATGAGTGCTTTATTATGGTCTACAGAGTAAAGTTTGAACTCTTTTGTCATGCATAATGTTTAAGGCCTTTATTCATTCAAAGTTTTTGTTAAGCTTTTACTGTTTATTCCCTGGCAGCAAAATAATAAACAAGGACCATTTCCTATCATTGAAGGAAACTACCTAGAATCTAGTGGAGGAGTTGTATGTGTGAAGACAGATACAATAAGTATAATAGGTGTCAGTTAGAAGTTCGTTTGAGATGGTATGTGTTCAGTGAAGGAGTAGTTAATTAATTCCTGTGGGTATATCTGTTGGTTGACTTCTTAGCCTGTGTGCTGTACTTTCCCATAATCCCAGATTGTGCCATTCTTGGTTTTGGGCACAAAAGGTATGACATAGGCTAAGCTAATTAATGTTTTCCTTGCCCCTTGTCTCAATCAGTGGTTGAGGGATGGATTTGTGAATGAGGCAGGTCAAACAAAAAGAAGTCACAGAACTTCTGCAGGGAAATCTGGGTCAGGGATGCTCCCAGTTTCTTTCTGGACAAGGAAACCCAGGAGCTGGTGGCAGCCCTTTGAAAAATAACAGGGAAGGCAAGGTCAGGATGAAGCCAGCACTATGAAAAACAAGGCAAAAAGATGACAGGAAATGTATCTTTGCTGTATTGAGCTGAGGGATCAAGTCTTGCTTAAATTTTGCCCTAATTCTGACCTTTTTATTTAGGTGAACCAAAGTATCCTCTATTGTTTCAGCAAGATTGTATGTGGTTTTGGTCCCAATCTTCATTCCTCTTCTCTTAGAAGCTGCCGGGAACCTTACTTCTGGGGGCTAAAGAAAGGCCTCGGGTTTCCCTGGTGGCGCAGTGGTTGAGAGTCCGCCTGCCGATGCAGGGGACGCAGGTTCGTGCCCCGGTCCGGGAAGATCCCACATGCTGCGGAGGGGCTGGGCCCGTGAACCATGGCCGCTGAGCCTGCGCATCCGGAGCCTGTGCTCCACAACGGGAGAGGCCACAACAGTGAGAGGCCCGCATACTGCAAAAAAAAAAGAAAAAGAAAAAGAAAGATCTCTTCTCTGGTCTAGAGTCTTCCTTGTGGGACCTACATTACTTTTGTCAACCGTGTTCTTCTGAGTTGAAATGTCTGCTTTTTGCTTCAGGACTCTTATTAAGTCTTGCGCTCTCTCTCTCTCTCTCTCTCTCTCTCTCTCTCTCTCTCTCTCTCTCTCTCTCTATCTCTTTATTTATTTATTTTTTTGCTTAAGCACATACTCTTTCAGATGGACTGTGCTGTTGGTGCCTCCTCTAAATCCATTCCTCACAGTTTATCTTAAGGAAACCATCTTTCTCCAATCCCAGTCCATGTGGTGTAGGAGTCTCTGACTGTGACCCATGGCTCTAGGAGGGGATGCAGACCCATGCTTGGCTAATGAGCTCCCTGTATTTCTCTGGTAATAAGTATGAGGTTAGCCATTGATCTGTGGCCAAGCCTGGTCAATGTCAGTGACTAAGCACCATCTCTGGGATGTTGATCAGGGTCCAATCAGGAAACAGATATACATGGTAATTTGAACAGGAAGGTTTACTATAAAAGATTATTGATGATTTACAGGGAGTTAACTAAAAATGGATAAAAGAGAAATCTAAAGAATATTCTAGGGCTGAGGGAGAATACCCGGGGAAGGACCAAACTTCGGTGGGAATTCTCCCTCAGGCCATGATTCACACCCCTTGGGAGAGGGTATGATTGTAGCCAATAGATGGTGGGGAGGTTTCTGGGGATGCTCAGACCAGAACTGGTCCAACATCAGTGGGACATGGCCAGTAAGCAGAGAACCACCTGCTGGGGTGCTTATCAGATTCCCCAGAAAGCTGCCTATAGGAGTCGCCATGGAAACTGCTGGGAATCAAGTTGGAGTTGAGTGGGGGTGGGGTTTTGGAGCCTGTGGTGGGGCCACTGGGAAGCTATCACCAGGAAGCAGATGATAAGTGAGCGATGGCCCTTGTGGAACCCACTCCTAGGAAGCCTGCTGTATTACCCCCAGAGCTTGCCAGGAAGCTGACCACAGGGGTTTGTTCTATGGATCTCACTGCTGGGAAGCCACTTGAGGGGGTGATCTCCACTGAGTGTCCTGTGTGTCAGCCCAACACAACAGGAGCCAGGAAAAGCCAAGCATGCTGGAACCAGGAAGAGAAGCCCTTTACCTCTCCGGGGTCCCCCAGCACCTTCTACTGACAAAGCTTAACATCATTCCAGCTGGCAAGAAGAAAGTGTTCCAACATCACAAGAACAGCAGTGGAGGCTGGATTTGTAGCTAGAGGCAATAAATTGCTAACCGGCACATTTGAGATTTTTATTATAATACTGGGAAAGAGATGCTCTCGGGAATCTACTGATGAACTCTCAGAGAAAGATGGTGGCTATCTTACCAACAGGAGGGGAAAGGCTACCATAGAATGAAGCCAGCACAGAAGAAAACAGGGCTCACAGATGGAGTGAAGCAAGGTGCTGACAACATTGTTAGGGTTCTTGGATCCAGCCATTTCTTCAACCCAGACTTTTTAGTATAAAAGCCAGTAAGTCCCTCCTCCTCCCTGACTAAACCAGTTTCAGCTGTATTTAAGTGTCTTAACAGTCTAAAGAGTGCTGATCAAATCTTAATAAACCTTTAGGTGTTAAGCTCAGGTCAGTGTTCTTTATCTAATCTGCATGTACTGTTTCCCAGTCTTTGACCCTGGTTCCTGCATACATCATCCCAGGTGATCTGGGATCTGAAAGCTCCATTAGTGCAGGAAGTCTTCTTGAACTTGAAATGGAGGCCACCTTTACACAGTCCCATAAAACTTCTTATGGAACATCCTTAGGCTTCCTGTGTAATTCCCTTTGTGGGTGTATCGCAGGCTGTTATGGTTTAATCATTCTCAGTAACATATTAGTTACAATGAAACGAAAGAGATTGGGAGGGGTTGAGTGACACTGATGGGCAGAGTTCTTAATGAGAGAATCCAGGTTTGGGAGCCTTAGCATTTGCTTCCCAGATTTAGGGTAATTCCTGACTGGCTGAAGTCTTTACAGTGAGCCAAGATACTAAACAAAACCCAAGGTAATACCTGCCCTTTTTTGAACTGAACGATTTCAATGTGAAAGACGAATGAATAGCTGTAATATGGTGCTGTAAACTTAAATGGTAGCAATTTAAGAAATTGAATTGGTTTTGATGGGTACTTTTTCCTCCTGCTGTTGAAAGGTAATTTGCCTGAAAGTCAAAGACAAGGGGAGAGCATTTTGTTGAAGGCACAGCAGCATGGTTTCCAGGTGAACCATTAGCTGCTCCATGATCTCAGGGCCCTCGACTGAGACCAGGTTGTATCCAGAGCAGTCACTCAAGCAACCTGACAGGGGAGAACATTTCCAAACACGTTATAGCCCAGAAACTGCTGTCAAATAAACTGGCGCTGTTCCCAGAGATGACAGCCTCTTTTATATATATATCTTGGTAAAAAAAAGATTTCTGCATTTCCTGTATTCCCACAAATTTTGTCCAAGTTAGAAGGTTTGCAACAGAACAGAGCTTGATTGGAAAAAGAAATAGAATCAATATACCCATCTCATTGATCTTGACAATTTTTAACCTTCTTCATCTTATTCTAAAGGAAACTTCGACCCAAAGCAGGGTTTAAATGTAAAAAAAGAGTATGAAAAAGAGAAAAAAAGAAGAGGTGTGGCAGAAGTGAGGAAGCGCTATTAGATCATCTTCATTCAAAGTGGGGAATTTGACACAATAAATATAATTGGAGAATCTCTTCTTCCCTAATATCCTTCTACTTTTAGAGGGAGAATCAGGGTATGGATCTAAGCTAAATATTTACCTGGAGATTCTGAAACATCAAGGTTGGTTATTGGGAATCCCTTCATGAAGGGACCATAGACCTTCAAGGACAAACAATGAGTATTCTAAGATTTGAGCCCAAAACTCTCTAGTAGGGGAAACATGGTTTCTCCAATCTTTGGGAAGAGAAAGTTCACATTTTCTCAGTGGGCAGAAAATCTTCCTGAGGAGAGAGTGGTTTAAAGATATGCAGTGAACAACACTTCAGTTCTGTGCTAGCTGATGTTTCATATAAGCACAGGCCTTTGGGGGCACTTACTATAAGTTCTTGTGAAAGGAGGATCTTTAAAGGAATCAGTGGGCCCTTGGAAGACCTCAGAGAACCATAATCATTGATAAGCCTATCCATCTAAGATAGATAAAAAAAAACTCTGCTCACTTGGTTTTTTTTTTTTTTGATAACATTCAAAATGTAGGAGCAACCCAATTGTCCAGACTAGATGCGTGGTTAAAAAATTATGGTATATCCATCTAATGGAATACTATCCAGCAACAAAACAAATGAGATAGTGACAGATATAACAATATGGATGAACTTCTGAATAATTATTCTGAGTGGAAGAAGGCAGACAAAAAGAGAGTACATACTACATGATTCCACTTATATAAAGCTCTACAAATGCAAATAAAAACTATAGTGACAGAAAGCAGATTGAGCGGCTTGAGTATTTGGGGAGGGCAAGGAAGGATGGGAAAGGAGGAATTATAAACGGACACAAGGAAATTTGGGGGGATGACGCATATTTTTGCTCTCCTGATTGTGGTGATTGCTTTATAGGTATACATATGTCAGACATATCAAATTGTACACTTTAAATATCATGTGCCAATTATGCCTTGGTGACACTGTTAAACAAACAGAAAAAAACAACTCTGCCTAGTCAGTGGCCAGAACAATTAAGTTTGACCTTGAGGCCTTCTGGAAAAGAAAACTGCCTTCCAACTTGAGGAATAGGATGTGTTTCATGGAGATGGTGAGAACGTTGTTGTGATACATCAACCATGGAATAGCCATGGGAAAGGTACAGTAGTTTCCAAGGTGTCAGAACTACTGGATTTGGAATCTTCATAGTGAGACCAAATGAGAGGTTGGAGTGAAATGAATTAGCTTTGCTATGGACATCCAAATCCTTGGTTATAATAAATAAAACTTGAATTGCAGTCAGGGGTAGGAAAAGACTGCACAGTGAATACTTCAAAGGGTGAATGTGGACTTGGCGTTTATCACCATGAGACTGGGATGCTGGGAAGAGCCTGGAAGGCAGGAAGATCAGTCTCATCGGCCTGGACCAATGCCTAAGCTTGTTCTGCTTCAGTCCACAAACAGCAGCGCCTACCTCTTTGTCTTCATTTTTATCGAGAAGGCGTTTACCAACTAGGGTTGTATTGGCCCAGGATAGAGAAAGCAAATAAAGTGGTACCATGACGGTTTTCGTACCATGCTATGTGCAGAAGAAACAAGACTTTTCTGTAGTTCCAGAGGACTGATCTTAGAGTCAATGGGTAAAAATTATTGAGGGGTAGCGTTGATTTAATATGAAGAAGTCATTAATAATATTGGGTAATGTTTTAAAAATGAAAAGGGCTGCTTTGTGAGACAGCAGTCTCCTTGTCAGCAAGAGCACTGGAGCAGAAGCTAATTACAGATATTGTTTCTACAGTTTGTGCTCCCTTAAGCTAAATTATGTGTAATTTAATTGATTAACTCAGGAACACAACCTGTATTATGCAGACCACTATTAGTTATAACATGATAGCATAGGGAAAACAATGTTGCAGGAAGCATAGTAATACACAGATGTTTCAAGTGGCTGCTTGCTTACTTTGCATCCATTCCTTTGTTCAGTATCAGCAGTCATGAACTGTGTTGCAATTTTGTGCATTTTTGCAATCTAATTTATGTCCATTTAAAAAATAGTATGCAATATAGGTGACATGGAGGTATATGTGAAACTGTGGTTTGCTCAGTTAATCACTTCTGTGACACGATTTTGTTTTAGTAAAGTGAGATTTCTTATGATCACAGCTCTAACAACTATAGGGTCACAGCCCCTATGGAAGGGCTGATTACAATGGGCAATATTAGACTAGAACTTCTAAGGCAATTGTCAGTTCTCCATTGTCTGATTCTAATAATCCTAGAAAGGTTAATTGATCCATTTTTGCCTGGATTCCTCCTTCTTCTTATTCAGGTCTCAGCTCAGAGTCTCTGGTAGTAAATTTTGGAGCGAAAGGGTCAATAGTTTGGTTTCAGCCCTCTTTCAATTTTAGATGCTTTGACACCCAAAGAAAGATGTGAGTTGGAGGTTGGGTACGTGAGTCTGGAGCATAGGGAAGAGAGAGCATAGTCTGGGTGGTACCTAGCTCCAAGAGATTAGAGAAGACAACCCAGAGAGGGTGTGGATGGAGGAGGGAGGGGAGCAGAGAGCACACTCTGGCTTCTCTGCCATTTTGGGATCTAATAGAGAAGACAGGGATGGAACAGCAAGTGAGACAGGAGAAAATTCAGGTGAGCGTCGTGTCACAAAAGCCTGGGGAATAACACACTTCCAAAGGGAGGGAAGGCTACAGCATCATTTCTGTGCTCTTTTTACCAGAGATGCATAACTGAACCAAATCATGGAGAAACATCAGACAAAGTCAAATTGAGGGACTGTTTAAAAACTAATAAATGGCCCAGAGTGTTCAACTATATCAAGGACCCTGTGTGATAAGAAAGAATGAGAAACTATTCCAGATTTAAAAAGACTGAAGAGGCACAATAATGAAATGCAATGTGTAACCTTGGATTGGACCCTGATATAGAAATAACTATTTTTTCCTTTTGCTATTAAAGACATTATTAGGACAATCAGTGAAATTCGGGTAAGGTGTGTAGATTTGGTAATATTATTATATCAATATTAATTTCATGATTTTGACACCTCTGCTGCAGTTATGTAAGATAATGTCTTCTGCTGTAAAGAAATTCACAGGGAAGTTTTTAAAGATAAAAGGACCTAATGTCTGCAGTGCGTTCCCAAATAGTTCAGAAAAATACCTGTTTATCTATCTATCTGTCACCTGTTTATCTCTATCATCTCTCTTATCTATGTATCTAATTATCTATCATCTATCTATATCTGTCTCTAGAGAAAGATAAAGCTAATGTTAATTTTGGGGGGGAATATGAGTGAAGGATATATGAGAATTATTTGCACTATTTTTACAACTTTAAAATTATTTCCAAAAAAATCTGAAAACTTTAGAAAACTAGAGGAGACAATGAAAATAGAGGCACCTGTTTCTGTCAATCATCATTTTATAGATTGAAAAATGTGGCCCTCTTGGCCCCTAAAACCCACCATATGTTGTATAGGGCTTTTAACCTCACACCTGACTTCTAATATTCTTTCTGCTTCAGAAATTTAGAACAAGTTCTCCAGATTCAAGGTGTCTTTGACCATTTTTTTCCCATGGAAAGATTTCTGATGATCTTGGCTAGAATTAAGCCCTGATGAAAGAGGGCTTCAGTACAGTTTATGGGCCTATTCTGCTTGACGTGTAAGTCTATTGAAATGGCTTTTCTCATGAAGGGATGCTTTGATACATTAGAACAACAATGATATTACTGTCACCCAACCATCTTATTCCAAGAGCTAGAGCTATATATAAGTCATAAGAATGCATTCATAAGAGTCGGAAAACACAGCTTTTTGAGATTGAAAAGAAGACCTTTTAGTATCAGAACAAGCGAGCTTTCTGAAGGACATTTCCTTGGGGTCAAGAAAATGGCAGCTGGGTCGGCAGGACATTCACATCAGCACTTTTCCCCTTTAACATTTGTAGCTCCATGGAGGCCAAAAACTCTATCTTTGTTTCCCTCAGATTTTCTTGCCTTCTCAGACATCTGAGTGATTCTTTAGTTTTCACTCACCAACAAAGATTTAACATTCAGAGGACTTAAGAGCAAATTCACCAGAGGACTTAAGACAAATTCCTCAGACCTTCAAACCATGGATGATTAGAAAAGCCAGCACTTAGTAATTAAGCCATCAAAAGAACTTGAACCGCGAAATATTTGGAAGGTTATCACAGAATGTGCCCAGCAGCTGTCGAACATGAAGGACTTCTATTCCAGGAGAAGCCCTTCCGTCTTCAAGATATCCAGGGGACCCCTCAAGCTATGGTACAGTTTTTCCCTAGCAGGAGATTTTCTAATACTTCTTAATAGCTAATATAAATCACAAAATTTCATAACAGCAGACAGCCCTCCTAGGGTTGGATTAATATGTATCATCCAGCAATTTGCAGTACAACCTACTGGGTAACTCTGCATACATTATTTTGATCAGTTTATGCAGCATAATGATAATGGCTTTTGCAAATTGCTTGTTTTTCCTTTTTGTGTGATAGATTTACTGCTCAGGATTGGGAGGGGGCTCAGGGACCCATAAATTTGGAGAAATAGCAAGGCTTCACCCCTCTATGTTAAAAGGTGAAAATTCTCACGAATCAAGAAAATGTTCTTTCTTTCTTTCTTCCTTCCCTCCTTCCTTCCTTCTGAACTGAGTGGCTTGTGGGTTGTCAGTTCCCCGACCAGGGATTGAACCCAGGCCACGGCAGTGAAAGCCCAGAATCCTAACCACTAGGCCACCAAGGAACTCCCAAGAAAATGTACTTTATATTTCCAGAGCTTACACAATCACAGGACACCCATCAAAATATCTGTCTGCTGAGCATATTGACTAGTATTTGCTTCCTTAGTGGCATTTCCTAACAGGGTCCCCATGTTGAATGATAATCAGTTTCGTTTGTGAAGAGTAATTTTTTTTCAGTCAAATTAGTGATCAGATTTTTCTAGAGGTGTTCTTTTTTTTTTTTTTTTTTAATTAATTAATTAATTTATTTATTTTTGGCTGTGTTGGGTCTTCGTTTCTGTGCGAGGGCTTTCTCTAGTTGCGGCGAGCGGGGGCTGCTCTTCATTACGGTGCCTGGGCCTCTCACTATGGCGGCCTCTCTTGTTGTGGAGCACAGCCTCCAGACACGCAGGCTCAGTAGTTGTGGCTCACAGGTCCAGTTGCTCCTCGGCATGTGGGATCTTCCCAGACCAGGGCTCGAACCCGTGTCCCCTGCATTGGCAGGCAGATTCTCAACCACTGCGCCACCAGGGAAGCCCAGATGGGTGTTCTTCTATCAACTCAGAAAACAGGTACCAAAATTAAAGGAAAAATAAATGAAAATAACAGTATGGTAAGCCTTTGTTTAACCTTGCCCAGGGCAAATGAATGAAAAGTACTCCACTTAACTCTGCTTTCCTCAAAGGTATCAATAAATATTCAGCAGATAGTCCCTACAAAGAGGAAAGCTGACACCCAAGTAGCTTAATTCTATCACCCAAGTCAGGATTCCATGAATAACAGAGCAAGAATTTGGACTCTGGTGTTCCTACTCTGAAGAACATCTGGCTCCCTTTTGTGGCTGATTTCATCAGTGTTGAGTTTTAGAAAGTTATATGCAAGAGAGTTGATAAAGGGGGTTGAGGCTGCTTCCTGTCAATTGGAAGCCACCCCTTGTGCTCTTGTGAGGACGGACGGAGTGAGATGGTTTAGGGGCCGGGTGCTGTACCACAGGGAGGATCTTGGGAGATACATGTTATCCTTCGTAGCTGAGCCTTAGAGTCTTGGTTGCCCTCATCTCTGCAGCCTGTGCTTATGTAACCCAGTGTCTCTGTGGGCTCTTTTCCCTTTTAATACTCAAATATCAGCTATGTGAGTTGTCATCCTGACAGACTGCGGAAAGTCTGGTCTGTTATTTTATCCCCTCTCCAAGCATATCTGAGAATGCGAGGGGATTGTTTACAAGTTGGACAATTTCCACATGGTTTTCACTTGTCAATTGCACCAGCCATCTGTTTCATATCTCCTTCCTCAGTGCTGTTTCGCCTTAACAATGGGGACCAGCATCTCTATTAATTTCCCAAAAGGACAGTTAAGGTCAAGGTTTGGGAACAAGAGCAGGAAAGTGCAGTGCAGAAAATATCATTGGATCCTGAACAACTTTTTGGTTTCTGCCACGAGGAGCTTTCCTTGGTTTCAGTTTGCCTTGGTGTATCGGGGCCGACTTCACTTCTCTCTACAAAGGTATTTTGGTCAGTTCCACTCTGCCTTGAAGACAGGCTCCCAGCTTTCCCTTGAGCTCAGCAAGAGGGAAAGAGGTTCTTACCTCCCTCAGTTCAGCATATCAACATTTGTGGGGTGCTTTTCTTCCCCAGGATTTGTGAAAATGGGAATGTTCACTTCCTTTAGAGGAAATATCCATCTCTACCCTAAGGGTAGAGATTTACACCTAAGGGTGTAAATTGGCCTCTGTGTCTAAATTAGGCAATTGCAGTCCTCAGTATTTCATTTCCTGTTTGGCTGATTCAAGTCAAAATAACATCATGGGAGATACCAAACTATGAAGATACTAACCCTCCAGCACTTCATTCCTCCTGATGAGCCTTGGTTTCCCAATTATTAAGAAGATACTTTTCAAAACACACATACATATTAAGAACAGTCACTTTTCTTGCAAAGAGAAGTCTAAAGTCTAAACAACATTTAATAGCTTGGGCTGCATTAGGCCTTCCCAAGGACGATGAGTATATATTTAAATGACATCTGCATTGCTCCATGGGCTTGGTAAGCCCATCCTACCCTATCCAGTAGGACTGGCATGTGTTTATGAGTGTGTGTGTGTGTGTGTGTGTGTGTGTGTGTGTGTGTGAAGGAGGAACTACAAGATTATAGAAAAAGCAAATTCATCCAACTACTACATTCTTTGACACCAAGTTGACACAATCTATCACAGAAACTGGCAGTATCCCCAAACACTTATTCATAGCTGTTGCTGGATTTAAAGATCATTTAATTAGAAGCACTCTATATTAAGGCTTGGAGAGTGGTCTCCAAAGAGACCCAAAGACAAATTTCTCATCTACCTCAAAAGCAAAAACTTTCGGCAATCCATCAAATGGTATTACAAGCTTCAATAGTTTCAATATGTTTCCTCCATGCCCAGTTGTTTGCTTTGGACACAAGATGAAGACTTTGCATTTATACCTCTGAATATTATTCGGGTCATGTTTCACCACAGAATAAGCTTTGCTGCCTCCACTGGATAGAGATTGAAAGAGTAGGGAGAAAGAAAAAATGCTACATTATTGAGTGTGCTGCTTTTGAAGACACACACCCTTATGTACCTTGAAGCTCTGGGCCTTAGACCAAGAAGTGCACTCACAGATAACATTGAGAATAGAATTTAAAAGTCTGATGTATTATGTCAAAGCTTTCAGGGACCCCCTCTGTGAAGACTCTTGGTTTAAGATTATTTTAGAGAAACAGGGATGGGTAATATCTTGGTGTCTTTCAGTGGAGGAAAATATTAATACCTTTTAGAAAGAGGAAGATTTTATACCTGTAAAGAGTAATCTCGGCATCATCTTCTTGCTTCATTCTGAAGCTCCCACGATGGTTTTCCTGAGGCCAACCAAGTTGTTGACCAGATTTATCCCTGTAGTAGTAAATGCTGTATGCCTGCCGCTTGAATGGCTTTGGAAAGTGGGTAGGAGCTATAAATCAGTGGTTGGATATTGCTGGTTCCTGTGGTTTATTCTTCAAAATGGAGCCAAAGACAGTAGCAATTTAGAGGATTTAGTTTCTTTAGTGACCAGGTATTTCCTTTTTCACACATGCACTTACAGGCTGTGCGATAGTGTGTGACAGTCACTCCTGCGCTTTGAACACTTGCAAAGTGTTCTGTCACTGTAACCGACGGAGGTTCTTTAGTGGACCTTTCCTCATGACAGATCTTTTTTCTCCTGGAGAAGGGGTCTTTTGTGGATGTTTTCCAAGCCAGAGAGAGATGGAGACAAAGAGAGAATATCACGTACATGAGTCAAACTAGGATTGTTGATTTGTGGCTTGTAGGAGATTCTGTGTTTCTCAAAGTGAGAAAAGGCAGGCAGGACGAGATTAGCATCATTTAGATGTTCAATATAAGACAAAAACAATGCTAAATCTTAGTGCCTAAGAAGCTTAGATTGCAAAAGGTGCTTCTCCGAGGTGTAGGTTTTTGGAGAGTAAAATTTTAAGAATCTCGAAGGGCATTTAACTCTTGATTACATATCACCTCAATTCAAACCTTGAAGACTCCAGTATCACTTTATCTCTGATGTAGAAATACCACTCTATACATTATTCAAGTAAAGTCTCAAATGTTAAATGTTAATGCAAAGTAATTGCTTTCATTCACTGAAAACTTGAAAACTCGGCTATTCCGGTCCAAGTCCCCGGCGTGTCTAACCAGGACTACCTCAGCCACCTCCCAGCTGGGTCTTCCTTTTTCTACTCTTGCCCTTCTGTAGCCCATTCTCCACAAAGCAGTCAAGACAACTTTAAAAAATGTGATTCTTATCAAGCTTAAACGTTTCCAGGACGTTGCATTACACTTGGAATAAACTCCAGTCTTTCTCCTGGGGCCCGAATGACCCTTCTCAGTGGAGCTCATACTTCCTGCGAATCTCACTGGGTACCACTGTCTCACCAGCTCACGATGTCCCCACGCCACAAGCTGCTCACTGTCCCCTGAACAAGCCAAGTTCGTATGTCTGTGCATCTGCTCTTTCCTTTTTTGAGGACGGCTTGTTCTCTACAAATGTAAGTGTCTGGTTCCATTGTCTCATTTAAGTCTCTGTTCAAAGTCATCACCTCTGAGAGACCTTTTCAGTAACGCCCCCACCCTCACTCTGCATCTTGTCATCCTGCTTTATGTTATTTATAGCACCATTCCACACTTTAAAATACAGAATAGGGACTTCCCTGGTGGCACAATGGTTAAGAGTCTGCCTGCCAATGCAGAGGACACAGGTTCGAGCCCTAGTCCGGGAAGATCCCACATGCCGCAAAGCAACTAAACCCGCGTGCCACAACTACTGAGCCTGTGTTCTATAGCCCGTGAGCCACGACTACTGAGCCTGTGAGCCACAACTACTGAAGCCCATGCGCCTAGAGCCCATGCTCCGCAACAAGAGAAGCCACCACAATGAGAAGCCCGCGCACCGCAACGAAGAGCAGCCCCAGCTCCCTGCAGCTAGAGAAAGCCCGTTTACAGCAACGAAGAGCCAACACAGCCATAAATAAATAAATAAATTTATATTTAAAATATACAGAATAGATTTGTTTACATGTTCATGTTTTACTCCCTCAATAGGAACTAAGCTCCCCAAGGGCAAGGGCTTTATCTTACTCAGAGTCCATGATCTTTAACAGTGCCTGTCGCAAAAGTAAGTCCTCAAAGAAAGCTGGGTGGACTAATGAATGAATGAAAGAACTCTTTTTCAGTGAGATTTCACGTGCCCAATCTCATTACGGAATAAGGAATGTGGACGGAGGAAAGAAACACGTGCTGCTTTGACTCACCAGATCTGCCCTAGACACAATCTCAAATCTTGCTCTTTTGCGAGCAGATGAAGACATAGTCTGTGATATTTGGGAACTCCTGTAGTCCCCAAGAAGCTTCCACACCAATGATAAATGCAGAGAGAAAACTCTGGAGCACAGCAATGTGTCTCTCCGGATAGAGCAATTGATTGAGTCACTTTAATCTTCCTCTTCATCGTGCACAGGGAAGGGCTTTGGGCTCAGAATCACATATGGGCTCAAGTCCGGTTCTTGCTACCCATAGGCCCCTGTGCAGGCTGGGCCTGTTTTCTCATCTGTGAAGCGGGGATGGTAATAGAAAGAGCTAACGATTTTGTTGAGTCCTTACTGTGGCAAGCCCTATGTAAACACTGGCAGGTATTATTTTGCTTTGTTCTTACAATCACTTCCATGACATAGGTGTTATTGCTACACCCTTCTCCACCCCCATATCACAGACACAGATACTGAAGATCAAGAGGGATTTGGTAATTAAGGAAGTGCACGCATGTATCCAGTGTCAGGGCCAGGATGGAGGCCTTATGAACTTGAAACTCAGGGTCTTAATGGATAGACTGTGGTGTTTCCAATGGGACTGGGAGGACAGAATGAAGGCACTGTGTAGCTCTAACTGAATTGATAATGCTCTTGTAATTGTCATGAACACGTATTGCCTCCACCATTAGACTGGCGGGTGGATCTCAAGGTTACACACATGCCTTTTATCCATCTTTGTGTCTCTAGGATCTAACATGGAGCCTGGCTGATGAAAGATTTCTTTAAATAGCTCTCTCTCCTTGCTCCCTCCCTTCCTCACTTTCTTTCTCCTCTGATGATAGAAGTTACATTTGACCCATAGGGTCATAACAAAGACATGCCTGTGGAAGGAGTCAGAAGCAGGGCATGTCCTGGGCACACTCTCCACTTTTCCCTCTCTCAACCTGCTGATAATCTACACTACTGCTCTGACTCCCACAAACCAGTTCTGCCAAGGACTCTGTGTGATTCCTAGGCAGGTTAGGGTGAGTGCTATGTTTAGAGCAAACTGCAAGTAGGCAGGAGTTTTAAAATTCTAAGAAGTATCGTGAGCTCTGTCTGAAGCCTAGGGCTTGGCCTCATTAACTGCACAGGCGAGGGACCAAGACCCCTGTCCCTTGTTGTATATAGTCAATGGTGTTAATTTCACATAAGGAGGCGATGGCTCTGTGATTCAGGACCAAGAGGTGGGGTTGCAACAAATCCTATAGAATACACAAGGTTTAGAAAACATAGATTTTTTTAGTGCCGCCTACTGTTGAAGTTATGGGGAAATCATTGAGTTCTTATTTATTTGCTGGGTTCAATGTCAGGGCCCCAAAGGAAATTGTAAGCAGCTGCTCTCAGCTGTGTGCTTTTTGTTTATTAACGTTGCAAGTTTATGATTTGTGCAATATGTAATTTCTCTTTGGACATTTTTATTTATATAGACGGTAAATAATAATGCAAGAGTACACGCACCAGGATGTGTTCATCCTTCTTGGCAGATAGAGAATTGCTACTCATTTTGCAGATAGAAGGGAATAACATTTCAAGAACATTAAATGGCATGCGTTGGACCAGAGGATCGGACAGTCCTGAGCAAGATTGATGAGCAAAGGTCAAACCTCAAAACTCCCTCATTAATTTAGTAATCAGAATCAGATTATGTGGAAGCACATTGGAAAGAAAACAAGAAAGTAGGCTGATACTTCAAACTAAAAATAAGCTTAGGGAGTTTTGAATTGTTTACCTTGGCTGGCCTCTGCCCTTTCAATGACCTTGACTGGATAGCCAGTTGGGATCCTTAAGGCTGATCTCCTACTCCCTAAGCACATGTGACTTTCACTGCCGTTAGTGGAAGTTGAGTATGAGGAAAAGAGAAAGTGTGCCAAACTATCTGCTTTTTTGCTCATTTCACTTCTTGATCTATAAATAGCCATTACTTGGGAAATGAAAATGGAGACACTCCATTGTGGACAGGTACAAATGATAGGAAGAAGTAAATGGATTCACTTTTTATGTTGAGACTTGCTTAGGTGATTTAAAATGTTTAAAATGCCACAAATCAATATTGAGGTGACCTCTCCCCCTCAATACTCTGCACAGAATTCTAGGGACAGACAGAGTGCTAGATTACCCAGAACTGTGTTCTAACTGAAAGGACAAGGAAATGGGCCTCTTGAAAGATAAAAAGAAGAGCTTTAGGTAACATTCCTAACCAGTAGCACTACTGTGACTTGAACCCACTTCCCTTGGTTCTTTTTTTTTTTCCCCCCTTGGTTCTTAGTATTCTTCTCAAGTCCTCTCCTCCTCTTCCACCACCACCACCATTGATGTTCAATCCCGCACATAGAGTCCTTCAACCAGCATATTGCAGAACACAGATTTTGGGGCTCTTAATCCACTGGTCTTTCCACCTTCCACCATCATACTTTGTGTTGGACTTTTTTAAAAAACATATGTGGAATCTTAAAAAAAAAAAGTTCATAAATACAAATTGGTGGTTGCCAGAGGCAGGGGTAGGGGGTGGGCAAAATGGGTGAAGGGGATCAAAAAGTACAAATTTCAGTCATAAAATAAATGTCATGGGGATGTAATGTACAGCATGATGACTATAGTTGATAATAATGTATTGCATATTTAAAAGTTGCTAAAAGAGTAGATCTTAAAAGTTCTTATCACAAGAAAAAATATTTTTGTAACTGTATGGTGACTGTTAACTAAACTTATTATGGTAATCAGTTGACAACATACACAAATATGGAATCATTATGTTGCACACCTGAAACTAATACAATGTTATATGTTGATTATACCTCAATAAAAAATAATAGTAAGGAACTGTAAAAAATAAAAATAAAAAACAATAAATAAGGAAATGTATGAAGTAAAATTGTGCTATTATACCTTCTTGCCTCTAGACGCTATTCCACAAAATGACATCCTAATTTCTGGCCGTAGAATGGAAATATTTCATGGAAATAGTAAGATGCAAGGTGAACTACAGTAAGATTCCCAAGGCATTCCACTGTTGGAATTTATTTTTCAGTATATATTTTTTTTTCTGAAAGAAAACAGTTGGGCAACAGTCCCATTGGAAATGAGGACCATATTAACTATTCATCATAAGTTATAACCATTTACACAAAGAAGTAACAAAAGCAGGTTTGGACATGTTTATTAATTGCCAAAACTATTTTTTAGTACCTGACTTATTATTATCCTATAGTCACTGTAGGAAATCAGAGAAAAAAATACTTCCCTTCAAGATATACTCAGAAAGTGTTGTTTTAAAATATCTACCAATTCAGAAAGATAACAATAGTATTTTATTTTAAAATCATATCTAGATCTCTCGGCATTTTTTTCTTAATTGTTCTTTAGTGACAACAACTAGAATATTGAAGAAAGGAAACCAGAGGGAGATTCCTGGGGGGAAAAGAAACAGGAAGTTATTTCTAAAATGAAGCTTCCTTTTTATTGCAAGAGAGAACATCATTGGTGGTGTGAAACTTTTTCTTATAGTTTTGTTGAACTCTCTGTGCTCCAGAAAGTGACCAGCACTCTGCAAGGACCCATGGGGTCATTACCAAGTAGGGAAGAGCTGGTCAGACGGCTGTGAGGTCAAGAGGTACCCATGCTGAGTTGAGTTGGTGATATTAGGGTGTAATAATTGAATCTGTTGACTTATGTTCTTCCTATTTTAAAAAGGAGTGTGAGGTGACATGTAATAAAAGACAGATTCGTTAAGAGAATCATACAAGAAACAAAGTTAAACCTCATGTGGAGGGTTCTTTGCGGACAGGCTCCCTGGCTGACAGTGCCTGAGTCTGCCTCTCCCACCTGGTCCCTCTGATGACTCTGAAGAAAGTTCCTGATTCTCTATCTCAGTAAATGGCAACTGTTGTTCATGCCAGAACTGGAGTCTTTTTTCCTTCCCTCCCCTCACCTCCTTTTAAATTCAAAGTACAATTTATATACAGTGAAATGTACAGATCGTAAGTACAGAATTTGATGAGCTTGGACAAATGTATGCATCCGTTTGACCCACACCCCAATTAAAATATAGACCATTTCCAGAAAATTCTCTTGTACCCCCTGCCTCCTAAGGGATAAATTGTGGTTGTAAAAATAATTTATTTGCTTTCCTTCATTACATGACAACAGTTTTGTGGCCTCCTTTGACAGATACCAGAGTCGAGAGTATGGAAACCATAGAGCTTTCCGTAACCTTGGCTGATTGAGTGTTCAGTGAATTTCTAGGTGGTAATTATCACTGATCATATTATATAAGCTCTGAAAATAAGATGACATGGTCATCTTAGAATACCTAGGTTCTCAACATAAAACCTTTGTTTGGCTTGCTGTAGGAGCAATGTGTTGCTATACATTAAACAGAATGGATTCTAATGCAGGGGAGTTCCCGGGTTGTAGGGCAGGAAGTATTGGGATGTGCCTTTTTATGACTCTCCTGCTGGTTAAGCAAATTCCTGTATCTCTCAAAGGAGTGAACTTAATTTCAGGAAGAAAAAGCACTGGGGAAATAAAGTTTCACATGGGTAACCAGGCAGAATTCTGCGAGCTTTTATAGCTGGCCCTTGAAAAGTCTTTGAGCTGAATATATCATTCACACCCTGGGGTAGCCTGGTCACGTGATGGCCAGGCTGAAAGTCGCTCAACCAACGTTCTGTTGAGAGGCTCCCAAATGCCTGGTAGAGCCTGTGTGGACTTATCAGCAAACAGTTACTGAATATGCTTAGACTTTGGGGACCAAAGCCATATGCAGACACTGCCTACAGAATTCTACTCCCACCACCAGGTTTGTGGAAGCACTTGTTAGGGAAAGGGAGAGATAGAGATTTATCCTGCTTTTTAAAATTAAAGATGCCTTTCCTATGCTAGGGCCTCCTGAGAAACTGAACTTCCTTTAACTGCAGTTAATGCTAGCAGCAGAAGTAGCAGCAGGGGAGTTGTTTAGCTGAAACTGGGCTGAGGTGCTACAATTTATTTTAGCTTAATGGGCTTCTCTGGTTTCATTCCCAAAGTCCCCACCAATAGATGTGGACGTTTCTCCAGCCCTGGAACCATTCTACCTGCCCTGGGTTGCTAGCATGATTCTGTTTACAGATGTCATCATTTATTTATCTGGGGCACAGGGGTTGTTTTTATTTAGGGATAAAAGCTGAAGGATGAAAGCATGATCATTTCCTACTGGGAGACTGGTCTGACTAAAATTTGTCAGTATATTTGTAGAAACTCCTTGTATAACTTCAAGAATACATTTATTCTCAAGTCACTGCCACTTAACCCTGCCGAAGGAATTTTGAAAGGATGTAGTTATTGAGAATGTGCTGGCATTATTCATGAGGCACTGTGGTATAGGAACCCATACTGGACTGAGAGGCTGGGGACCAGTGTTCTAGCCCCAGCTTCATCACTGAGTTGATAGGTTGCTTGCAAAACAGGGAAATTATAAAGAGATATGTTCTCAGGCCCTTTTCAGCTATAAATTTCCATGTAGATAGATAGCATCAAATCAGATTCAGTTTTATGGGGGTCAAGTTAAAATTTCAGGGTGGGCAATAATGATGACCTGAAACTCATCTAAAATTTTCCATCAGCAAATGTTTAATAGATATTACTTCTGGTTTTTGTAATGATCAAGTAGCTTATACAGGTCAATCACTCTGCTTAGAAATCTCTAAAAGCTGGGTAAACTACAAACAAAACAAAACAACACCCCGCCCCCACCCCCAGCTGCTTGAAGGCCTTGGAAAGCAACTGTGATTTTGAAGAAAAATGCATCATGGTGAGCCCAGTACTCCTGGTTACTTTTCTCCTTGACATATTTACTAATTTGTAAGAGGTGTAGGGCTAAGAACCAAGCAGAAAAATGACAGCTCAAGCCTACTGTAGTCTCACTAGCTTGAGGAGACAACATTGGTGCTCAAGGTTACTACATAGCTGGAATTTGGGGGTCTGTTGTCTCAGAGGAAAGGGAAATCGAGAGAAGCAGTTCTAAAATTTTATTCAGGTTTTACCCTCAAAGCACTTGCAGAATCGTAAACTGCACGTAGTAAAAGCATCCAAGGAAAGCAGAGAACAGCAGCTAAAAGTTAAATGTTAATTAAGCACAGCTTTGTAGCAAACCCTTGGTGCTGGTGAGACAGAATTTGAATTTCAGGGCACTTCAAAAAGAGTTCCTGGCATATATGCTGTGATCTCATCTGAGAGGCGTGGGAAGCAATATCCTAGGAGTAAATCAAAAATTAGAACTAGACCAGCCCTCACAAAGACAAAATCTCAAGCTGGAAACATCTCAGTTCTTCATTGGATCAGGTGATCTGCCCGTAATCTACCTGCCTATCAGAAGAAAATGAAATTTTCTCTGACAAAAAATAACTTCCCACAGAACCTCTGTAGTATTTCATTCACAATGCCCAGCATTTATTCAAAGCTACCAGATATGTCAGGAGACAGGGCAAAATAAATGTAACTAAGAAAGAAAAAATAAAAAGAGTCAAGAGAAACAGGCCCATAGGTGATCCATGTATCAAAATTATTAGTCATGAAATTTAAAATAAATGCAGTTTATTCTTGGAGTGATAGAAATGTTCAAAAATTGATTGTAGTGACATTGTGCAATATGAATATACTTAAATCCATTGTATTTTACATTTTTAAATGAGTGAATTGTACTATCTGTACATATCCTAAATAAAGCTGGCAAAAAAACCCTAAAAAAAACTGACACCAGAAAAATATAACTATACTGAATTTGCATAACACAAAAAGAAAACATCAAAATACAGAATGCAAAAATTAAGAAAATTAAAAAGAAATAGACAAATCATAATGGCAGATGAATAAACAGATAAGAAGTAAAATTTTAAAAGTTGATTTATTAATTGTCCTAATTGACACATATATAAAACCAGCCAAAACTAAGCTACAGTGTTAGAAGTCAGAAGAGTTGTGTTCTTTGGTTGGTGATGATGGGAGGGCACCATGAAGGTGGCTTTGGGGTGCTGCAATATTCTATTTCCTGTTCTGGGCAGTGGTTGCACAAGTGAGTTCATTTTTTGAAAAATCACTGAGCTCTGTTGATTCATGCACTTCTCTTAATCTGTGCTATACTTCTGTAAAATGTTGACTAAGAACATTCTCCTTAAATCTCATAATTTTTCTTGTCATATTAAGCCCAGAGACAGTAAGCTCAGAATGCACTGTGCCAAGCTGGTAAAATGAAGAAACAAGTGGGCAGGGAGCTCTGTCCAGGGCCAGTCACTCCAGCTCAGCCCATGGTGACCATCTGGGAACAAGGCTAGCCTTGACACACACCTTCTGGTTTTTTGGGTTTTTGTTCTGTTTTGTTTTTGTATTTTTGCGGTACGTGGGTCTCCCACTGCTGTGGCCTCTCCCGTTGCGGAGCACAGGCTCCGGACGCGCAGGCTCAGCGGCCATGGCTCACGGGCCCAGCTGCTCCGTGGCATGTGGGATCTTCCTGGACCGGGGCACGAACCCGTGTCCCCTGCATCGGCAGGCGGACTCTCAACCACTGTGCCACCAGGGAAGCCCTGGTTTTTTCAAGGAAAGTCCGAAATTTACCTTCATATGTGAAATCTCCTGACATTTAATGTTGGCATCAAGTTAGAATTCTTTAAACCACTGCAGACTAAATAAAACATCTTTAAACTATATCTAGTCAGTTTGCAAACTCTGGTCTATAGTGTCAGCATAAAATTGTGGAATTGGAAAGCAAATATTATCATCTCCAAAATCAGGTTATAGCAAATAACTGCTCATTCTCATCCCTGATATGACTCATTGTTCTTAGAAAATTCCATACAGGTTCATATCAGCTAACTTTTCAAGCAGTTTCCACTTTAGAAATGTCCTGCTTCCCTCTCTGGTCGTCACTGTTATCTGTCAAAGCCTTACCCAAGTGTCACCCCTCTGCTACTTTCTTTGCTGCCTTACTCTCACGAGAATGAATTGTCCCATAATCTGTACGTTCACGGTGACTGTGTTTGGAGAGAGGGCCTCTATGAAGGTAATTAAGGTTAAAAACAAGGTCATAAGGGTGGGTCCCTATCCCAATGGGGCTGTTGTCCTTGCAAGAAGAGAGAGAGACACACACACACAGTGGATGCACATGCTCAGGGGAAAGACCAGGTGAGGACACAGTGAGAAGGCCACCATCTACCAGGAGTGAGGCCTCGGGAGAAGCTAAACCTGCCTGTACCTCGAGTGGGGGCTAGGAATGCAACCTGTGAATGGGGTCGGGGGAGGCGCAATTCAGTCCCTAACACCCGCGTTTATCTCTGGCACATCCATCCTCTGTGTGAGTCTCTGGCTCAGTTCCACAGTGAGATAGAGCGTCATTTATAGTCTACATGGATTGGCAGCACCAGGGCACTAAAAAGGAGGTGGGTAGAGTGTTTGGTTAGATGTAAATGGCTCTGCAAAGACTCTATGCTGAATCTAGAGGATGGAAATAGGTAGTATGTTCTTTTCTTTAAAAACAGCAATTATATCAGGAAACACTTTGATATTCCCACCATCCACTCCAGAACATTGGCTTTTTCTCCAAAGATGTGAAAATTCAAGCATGAAATTCTGTGATTAAAGACCACATTGTACCTCTTCAAATAGCACATAAGACCTGGAAATATAGTTTAGTTATTTAAAGGGGCCATGTTATAAGTAATGATTGGTACATTCCCTGGTTAGAAAATGAAATCCTATTGGTGCATTTAATTCTGTGGTGTAGTGAGCAGTGACTGCATTTTGATTAATGGTTTCACGTGACACACTTTTAATTTTGGTCTCTGAAACAATAAAGATTAGGTACAATTAGAACAACCTTAACATTTTAACTTGGAGAACACTCTTGGCCTACTTGTAGCTTCATTATTTAACTGAAAAAAACGCATCAAACAAAGGCATGACATTGAAAGAACAAGACACTGCAATTTTGCCAGGGATTCTTGGATAAAAACAGAAATGATGCATTTTCGTTTTACCACCATGCAAGGATTGATCATGAAACAGAAGTTCCTGGCATTGCCTGAAACTACTGGTTACAACAAAATGCACCAGCCTTATGGGAGAACCAACAGTGTCTTGAATACCATGAACTCAAAGTGTCCATGCTGGCTCTGGGGTGGGGATTTTAAGTTGTGTTGGTCTGGGGCCTCTCAATGTGCTGTTCAGAGAGGATGTTGGACCAAGTTTGAGACTCACTGTGAAAAAACAAAATTTTTTAAAGCATCGAATTGATTTTTGCAGAAGTTTTCTCATCAGACTTAGACTGTTGAAAGGACACTCTGCTTCTAGAAAGTCATAAAGTCATCCTTGCCTCAGTTCCTGGTGACACACCAATATCCTTCTGATCTGGGGTCCTGAGCTTTCCCTGTGAGCTCAAGTTCATCTGGGGGTAATGGGCTTTCCTGCTGTCATCTGACTCTAGTGTCGCTTCGAACACATCCAGACCGGAAAAGGAAATTTTTCAAGAAGGCAGAATATATTTTTGCTCCTTTGGAGTTGGTTTTCAGCTTCTCCTGCCACAGGACTTTGGTCTGAATAGCTAGTTTTCTATGGGAAGGTGGGGATTTCTTCATTAACAGGAGAGTCAGGAAGACCAGGCAGCAGAAAGAATTCATCCAATGTCCCTTGAATTCACATATCAGTAGAATCCTCCCGATCCTTCAATTCTCAGATCACTTGAGTTGTCTCTCTTATCTCTAGGTCAGCCATGACTCAAAGCTCAATTTTCCAACTGTTTTCAAGATATACCCCACTCATAAACACTGTGGAGTCTGCAGAAGACGTTAGACGTTTCCTTCTCACCCTCCTGCATTCTCCCTCTCAGAATCAAGACAGATCCCTTTTCTTGTTCATCATGTCCTTGGCATCCCATCATGAACCAAAGGTCCTATTAGAAACAGGGTGGGTGGGTGGGGCTTATGAAAGAATTTCTCCCATGTGAACACAGTGTTCTCTCTTTCCAAGAATACTTCTGATGAGTAGAATTTTGGCTGATCCTAGCCCAAATATTTATTTTCTCTGAGTCATCTCAAACTTTAGGATAGTGGAAAAATCATGAGCTTTAGAATTAAACATATCTGCATTCCAATTCCAAAGTACTAGCTGGTAAAAATTAGTTGTCCCCTGTAACTCAGTTTAACGGAGAGTAAATGGTACACCAACAAAGTAAGATATAAAGCTCCCAGAAAGAGGCTGGTAGTTTCCCCTTCCCCTTTCCCTTGTTTATATTACGTGCAGCGCTCAGCATATCTCCTGGCGCCTAGGACATGTTTACACTGAAACCAGTTCGCAGTGAACTTCAGAAGAGTGACTTCTTTATCCTGGAAGGGCTTTACAGAAAGACAAGTCTGGTATGCAAAAGGAGTTAACTTGAGTTTTAAGTGGCCATTTCAGTGCTGTGTTTTAGAGATAAGATTCTGCAGTGCTTGTGTACACTTATGATTATATAATATTTGCAGCTTCTGGACATTCGGCAGTAGCCTAAACATCATCAGGCTGCAGAGTGAGATATTTTGAAAAGCCAGCTCTTTAGAGAAGAGCTATGAAACTGAGGGGGAATCAGACAGGGGATGGAGTCTGTTGGTCGTGGGGAGATAGGATGGGGTGATGATGAGATCACATTGAGGTTATTATTTGGGGGTTTGAAGAAAATATCCGTCTAACCTCAGTCTTCTCAGATAAATATGCTCATCTCTCTATAGACGCAGAGTCTCTCCAAAGTCCAGTCACACCAGGGTACTTTCTATACTTAGCTCCTGTTCGCCTTAATGTCTAAAAGCTTGGAGTGCTCCCTATTGTAAAATCCAATAAAAACAAAGGGCTTGCTTTCCATCTAGGTTGTTTTCCTAAAGAAATTTCTCCCAGTGAGTTTAATGAGTGTTGATTCAATTTATACAAAGTGTGATTTCTTCAACAGCCCCCAAGTCTATAAAAACCACTAGAGGAAAACATGCTTACTCCAGGTGGTAAAATGTAAATGCAGCTCCCTATCCCACCTGTTTTCATTTAATCTTAGATTGTTTGCCTCATTTTGTTCTTCCCATGTGGAATGGAAATGCCTGGTCCTGGAGGAGAGGAGCCAGCCAAATTGTAACATTTCGACTTTGAAATCTCTCCTGAGTCAGTTAGAAAATAAATTCAAACTTATTTTTCTCTTGTTTGGAATTAGATTCATTCCTGCCACTCCCCACCCCACTCCACCCTGGTCTATGTCAAATATATTTTGCAGGTTGAATTTTGCAGTTCTTGACCTCTTCTTTGGCTGTGTAGAATGTGATTTGTATGATAATTTTTGTTCCTCTGAGGTTTTCCAGCTCTGGTCCAAAGATTGCCATTCCCCACCCTCACCCCCCTGGTGTCAAGAGTTTCACAGCTTGAAAGGAAGCAGTGAGAGAAAGGAAAAAGGTGTTGAGGATTTAGAAGCAGAACCCAGAGCATCTTAAGACTCTTGCTCTGGGTTTTTCTGGCCCTGCCCATCCTAGTCCATTTTTCATTGAGCACATAAGGCTTTTCAAATAAATGAAGCAGACATCTATATCCAGAAGATGCTTCTGATATGATTCCAGAACTGATGGAACATGGATCAAATAGGAAAGGGAAGAAGTATAAGTAAAAGTGCAATGAGAAGGGAGAGTGGAAGCTGGGGGCAGCTGCTCCCCTCTCCTCTCTGGTTCTCTGACAGCAGGTGGGCACACTGGGGGTCCTCTCCACCATCTCCTGTGAGATACTCTCCATTATTCCCTGTAACACTATTATACAGTCAAGCGGAAGTTCAGAAAACTTGAGTAACTTGCCCCAAATCACGTGCTCCTTAGGAGGCAGATGGATTTCAACCCGAGTCTGCTGTTTCCATGGCAATGTCCTGTTTCTTGGGTAGGATTAAAAGATAAAGGAGAACAAAGACTAAAAAAATACAATTCTACCAGATAATTACTATATTTGAGCTATTTAATACTTGAAAAAATGTGTCTGTATGTATAGGGTCAAAAAATTGGAAAATCCAGTAAGGTATAAAAGAGGAACTAGAAATGATCCGCAATCTCAGTACCCCAAAATAATCACTGATAGTTTTCAGTACATTTCCTTCCAAGACTTAAAAATTTCTTTTGGTATTCAGCTATGTGTTTATATATACAAAACAAAATTGAGATCATCTATCTGTAATCTGCTTTTTGTCACTTAAATTTCCCCTATTCTATACATACTCTCCTTTAATATGATTTTTAAATAATTGAGTAATTCATTCAATCAGAAAAGTTTTATCAAACACATTTTATGTCCCAGGCACCATGCTAGGAAATAGGGATTCACAAAATTAAAAAAAAAAAAAAAAAAAAAGCTAATGATGTCCAGGCCCAGGAAGTTCTCATTCAGTGAGAGGAGGCACATAATGAACAGTGAACAAGTAAAGATGATAAATACAGAATTTGATTTACAAAGTATGAAGAAAGTACATTAGGGATATAATAGAAAAAAACTGTATCTTAAGAAAGTCAGGGCTTCCCTGGTGGCGCAGTGGTTGAGAATCCGCCTGCCGATGCAGGGGACGCGGGTTCGTGCCCCGCGGAGCGGCCGGGCCCGTGAGCCATGGCCGCGGAGCCTGTGCTCCGCAACGGGAGAGGCCACAACAGTGAGAGGCCCGCGTACCACAAAAAAAAAAAAAGAAAAAAAAAGAAAGTCAGAACATTCTGAGGATGTGACATTGGAATTGAGAATTCAAGAATAAAAAAGAAGTTAAAAGAAAATTGCATTCCAAGCGATAGAATAGCAGTCCAGACAAAGGGCCCAGAAGGTAAAAAGACTTCAGACGGGAGAGGTCTTGCTCTGTTCAAGGGGAGGAAAGGTCTGTGCTGCTGGGATGTCTGGAAGGAAGGGAGGGCGATGGTGAGATGAGCCAGGAGGGGGAAGCAAGCAGGGTGGGGCTCACTGGGGTCTGGTGGCCACCAGCTTGGGTTTCATTCCCAGCACACCTGGGAAGCTGTCGAGGATTGCCAAGACAGGAGAGACCCGACTTGATGAAGGTATAACAGGCATGAATGTCTCAGTCACAGGCATGTAAAAATAGAATCTGTTTCATAACCCACTTTAATTTCTGATTTTTAGCGTCAAGCTGCCCAGCAGCAGACAATCAGATCTCTCCAACTGCATGTTTCTATTGCTTCAATCCAGTGATGTTTCAGTAAATCCAGAAGTATAATTCAATCTCATTCTGCCCTTCACCCCTTCCTTTTCCAGGAAGTAGGGCCTTGGGTGTGTCCTGCTGAGATGTGCCTGGTGTGTGTGCAGGGGTGATGTCGTCTGTGATGGTGGTGGGATGGTTGGACCATTGCTTCTTCTATGGCCTTTGCCGCCAGTGCTCAGGCACTCTCGCCATCCCCGTGGACCCCTGGGAATTGTCCAGTCGTCTTGTGCTGGATGTGGGTCCTCAGTTCTGGCCCCACTGACGTGGCTCTGGCCCCACCAGACCTCCAGCTGCCAGGCCCAGGCAGGCCGCCCCTCTCAGCAGTAGGCAAAGGCCACCGAGCTGGCCTCCCTCGAACCTTCCACGCCTCCTTCTGGGATAGGACAGGGTTGGGGATTCTCCTGTGCCTTTGTGAAGCCGGGGGAGGGGCTGTAAAGCTGCTCTCAGGCCCTCAGAAGACAACTGATCCTCTCAGTCTCTTTTCCAGGCGTCTAGTGACCTAGAGTTCCGACAAGCAGGGGTACAAGTTCGCTCTGTCCTCGGATCCCAAATGTAAAGGAAGATTTCCACTGAACACGGGCCCCAGGACAGAGGTGACTAGACATTAGGGGATTGTCTGTTGCCCTTGTTTCATCTTTCTGTCCCTGCTGGAGCACTTTTGTCTGTGGAGAGTGTGGGAAGGTGGCAGAGTGATGGCCAGAACCCTCGACTTCACCGTGGACCCACATTCAGCACTGAGGGCAGCTTCCAGGGTATGGGGCAGTGGTTCCCGCCATGGACCTTTTCACAAGTCTTTCAGGGCTACCCCCCAGCCACTCTTTCTACCCAGATCTTACTCTGAGCTTAGGGAAGTAAGAATTCTGTAGAATGCGTTTCCTTAGGTGTGTCCCCCAGTTACTCTTTAGGTGACTTTGGCTTTGCTCGCTGGGAAATGAGAATTTTGTTGCCCTTCCTGTAATCTATTCTCACGTACACTTAAAGTTTTGGGTGTATGGTTATACATTTTCCTTGTTTCCAGCGCTGATCTATTTCTGTTGTTTTTTAACTATTTATTTTCTTTTTATATATTTTTGATCATTTCAGTAAGAATTTGTAAGAGAAGGGCTTAAATATCTACTCTTTGATCAACCTGCTTATCTGTGGGCTTTGTTTGAAGATGTTTACCTACTTACTATATCTGGAATCCATTTAGATGTTTTGTATAAGGTAGGCATCAAAAATTTCCCCCCCAAATAGTTCACCAATGGTCCAATTAATATTTACTGGTACAAAAATGTCACCTTTGAAATTCTTCTTTTAGTATATATAAAAAACATTTTTTTCTGGGATTTAAATTACTTTCACTTAATTACTGTCTATGTGTATTTTCATATTTGGTTGGGAAGTTTCTTTTTAATACTCCATGTTTATTCAAAATATTCTTGGCAAGTATCATCCCTATATTTTTCAAAATGAACTTTCATCATCAATTTGCCAGATTTAAAAAAAAAAACACCTTGAGATTTTTTTAAGGACATGTTGTATTGATTTTTAAATTTACTTGGTGAGAATTTATTTTCATTCCAGAATATTGTACAAATCAACATATTTTATTTCTCTTATAGAATGGTTTTGCACATTCTTTTCTGTTGAGCATATTCCTAGATATTAAATATTTTATTTTCTATTGTGAAAGTAATCATTTTTCCACTGCAGCTATTGGTTTCGGCATATTTGTCTTTGGACATTTTATTAGTTGTATAAAATTTTCCATCCAATTCTCTTCATTTCTCAAGTCAAATGATAGCAACTACAAATAGTAATTGTATCTCCTCCTCTGCAATTGTTAAATATCTTACTTACACCTTTTTTATGTTATTGATTGAATCTTTCAAAACAAGGTTTAAGAAGAGGTAGTGGCAATGGTTCAAATCTCTGTCTCTTATTAGTTTCTGGTATTTTCACTTTTACATGCTAAACTAGCCTTAGATATTTTTTTTTTTACCATGTTAACTGTTCTTTCTATTTCTAGTTTAAGGTTTTGTGTACATTTATATTCAACAAGTGATTTTTTAACTTACTACATGGCTTTTTATTTGATGTGATAAATTATATTATTATATATTTTTTACTAAGAAATCGTAATGTGAGGATAAGATTTTTAGGCAATGTCCCACTTGCTCCTGATGTATCCCTTTTTAATAAACTACTGAATTCAACTGTTACTTAAGAGCTTAAGGTTTTTTATCATTAAGGGAGATTTATATTTTTATATTTTATTGAAGTATAGCATTTATTTAGAAAAGTTCACATCATAAATTATTGTGAAACAATCACATGGAATTTGTTTTTATTTTGTATTTTACTTCAACTTTAAAATTTATGTTTTGGTCTTCTCTATTAGATTTCAGCCTTAGCATTAGGCTCATTACATAAATGAGCTGTGAAGCTTTCCATCATTTTCAGTGATGGAAGAGTTTATATGATATGGGAATTTTCTGTCCCTTCATACTTTGAAATAACAAATCTATAAAACCATATCTGAGCATTGGTCTTTCTCATGAACCTTATTCTTTGGTTAACATTTTCCATTTCTTCCATAGCTATTCGTTTCCTATTTTATCTGTGTACAATTTTGTACTATTTTGTGTAAGAGTTGGTGATATAATTTTTTTAAACTTTGAAAACAATATCCATTTCTCTGGTTATATGATATTTTTCAATTTAATTTTGTGAATTTACATTCTCTAATTTGTTTTTGAGATTACATTTGCCAGAAAAATTCATTGTCTTCCTCAAGAACATGTCCTTTGATTTATGCAGTCTGTTTCTCTTAATTATTTATTTTCTGCTTTTAACTTTATTAATTCCCTACATTTCATTAGATTTGCTTTATTCCTCTTCATATAATTCTTGAATTGAATTCTTACTCGTGTGATATTTTTCTTGTTTAATAAATATAACATTTATAACAATGAAATACTTTTTAGAACAGGCCACAAGTTCACATATGAGTTTTCTACAATTGCTTTTGATATTCTCTCTGAATCAAGAGTGCAGAAAGCTTTAAAGTGTCTAAGTTGGATTTTAGTTGTCTTTAAACATTAAAAATAAAAAAAGTAGACGTGTAATTCCATTCCACATAATAAGAGTTCTAAGATGATCCATAGCCAGTAAGGTGGTTCCTCCCATGGTTGTCCAAGGTCCCAAGATTGATCTCAGGTTTTGCACCAACATCCCTTGGATTTGACCTTTGTCCACATAATTACCACAAAGGTGATGATGAGCCTTTCTCAGGGCATCACATCTGCAGGCACATTGATGTCTGACATTAATTGTGATCACCTGCTCGAGGGCTTGTCCAATTTCTCTACTGTATATTTAGGATTTTTTTCTTCTGGCAACTAAGAAATCCTCTATGTGGAGACACTGTGAGACCATGCAAATATCTTCTTCTGCATCATAAATTTCCTTCTAGATTTAGTATCCATTGATGATTCTTTCCTGGGAACCAATCTTTACTACAGTCATCACAAGCTGACTTTTAACCTGCACATTAAAGAGAACACATAGGCCAGTGTCTAGGCCTCAATGTCTCCTTCCCTCTGCTTCCAAAAGAATCTTATAACCTGACCCTTTCCATTGCTTTGCCCCAACCCAACATGACATAAATTCCTCTTCTGTTGTAGTCTTTCCTTTTAAGTACTAATTTAAATTTTTAGTAGGATCATATTTCAGTCTCAGATTTTGAGGGGATAATACAATGAGCTCCATTTACCTGTCACTTCAACAGTTACTGAGATTTTGCCTCATTTATTTTATCTAGCCGAAGTATTTTAATGCAAATTCTAGCCCTCATGTCGCTTTCCCTCCTACACACTTTAGTACATATTACTTAAAAATATGGACATTTTTTAAAAGGAGAAAAGCAAAAAATTACCTTGATGAAAAGAACCAGCAAAGTCCCTTGTTTTCCTGATGAAAAGTCTTTTAAGAGTTTCTTTACCAGACTCATTAAACTGGGCATAGATGATACACATTGCATCCTCCTAAGGAAGGTGCTTGACCAGATAGCCATTCCCCTTACATTTGGCTCAGGTTCTTTTGATGGAGAAAAGACCAGCTGTATTTTAAACACATGTTCTGCATGGGAAAGGAAAGAGTCAATCAACTCCAGGAAGTGCAGAGAGTCCCACACAGGATAAACCCAAGGAGAAACACACCAAGACACATATTAATCAAACTATCAAAAATTAAATACAAAGAAAAATATTAAAAGCAGCAGAGGAAAAGCAACAAATAAGATACAAGGGAATCCCCATAAGGTTATCAGCTTATTTTTCAGCAGAAACTCTGTAGTCCAGAAGGGAGTGGCAGGATATAATTAAAGTGATGAAAGGGAAAAACCTACAAGCAGGATTACTCTACCCAGCAAGGATCTTATTCAGATTCACAGAGAAATCAATAGCTTTACAGACAAGCAAAAGCCAAGAGAATTCAGCACCACCAAACCAGCTCTACAACAAATGCTAAAAGAACTTCTCTAAGCGGGAAACACAAGAGAAGCAAAGGATGTACAATAACAAACCCAAAACAATTAAGAAAATGGTAATAGGGACATACATATTGATAATTACCTTAAATGTGAATGGATTAAATGCTCCAAACAAAAGACACAGACTGGCTGAATGGATACAAAAACAAGACATGTATATATGCTGTCTACAAGAGATCCATTTCAGACCTAGGGACACATACAGACTGAAAGTGAGGGGATGGAAAAAGTTATTCCATGCAAATGGAAATCAAAAGAAAGCTGGAGTACCAATCCTCATATCAGATAAAATCGACTATAAAATAAAGACTATTACAAGAGACAAAGAAGGACACTACATAATGATCAAAGGATCAATCCAAGAAGAAGATATAACAATTGTAAATATTTATGCACCCAACATAGGAGCACCTCAATACATAAGGCAAATGCTAACAGCCATAAAAGGGAAAATTGACAGTAACACAATCAGAGTAGGGGACTTAACACCCCACTTTCAACAACGGACAGATCATCCAAAATGAAAATAAATAAGGAAA
>NC_041231.1:58013857-58015888 GCF_002837175.3 Physeter macrocephalus
TAAAATAAAGACTATTACAAGAGACAAAGAAGGACACTACATAATGATCAAAGGATCAATCCAAGAAGAAGATATAACAATTGTAAATATTTATGCGCCCAACATAGGAGCACCTTAATACATAAGGCAAATGCTAACAGCCATAAAAAGGGAAATCGACAGTAACACAATAATAGTAGGGAACTTTAACACCCCACTTACACCAATGGACAGATCATCCAGACAGAAAATTAATAAAGCTTTAAATGACACAACAGACCAGATAGATTTAATCAATATTTATAGGACATTCCATCCAAAAACAAGAGAATACACTTTCTTCTCAAGTGCACATGGAACTTTCTCCAGAATAGATCACATCTTGGGTTAAAATCAAGCCTCAGTAAATTTAAGAAAATTGAAATCGTATCAAGCATCTTTTCAGACCACAATGCTGTGAGATTAGAAATCAATTACAGGAAAGAAACTGTAAAAAACACAAGCACAAATGGAGGCTAAGCAATACGCTACTGAATAACCAAGAGATCACTGAAGAAATCAAAGAGGAAATCAAAAATTACCTAGAGACAAATGACAATGAAAACAGGATGACCCAAAACCTATGGGATGCAGCAAAAGCAGTTCTAAGAGGAAAGTTTAGAGCAATACAATCATAACTCAAGAAACAAGAAAAATCTCAAATAAACAATCTAAGCTTACACCTAAGGGAACCAGAGAAAGAAGAACAAAGAAAACCCAAAGTTAGTAGAAGGAGAGAAATCATAAAGATCAGAGCAGAAATAAATAGAACAGAAACAAAACAGTGGCAAAGATCAATAAAACTAAAAGCTGGTTCTTTGAGAAAATAAACAAAATTTATAAACCTTTAGCCAGACTCATCAAGAAAAAGAGGGAGAGGACTCAAATCAATAAAATTAGAAATGAAAAAGGAGAAGTTACAATGGATACCACAGAAATACAAAACATCAAAAGAGAATACTACAAGCAACTATATGCCAATAAAATGGACAGCCTCAAAAAAATGGACAAATTCTTGGAAAGGTGCAATTTCCCAAGACTGAACCAGGAAGAAATAGAAAATATGAACAGACCAATCCAAGTAATGAAATTGAAACTGTAGTTAAAAATCTTCCAACAAACAGAAGTCCAGGACCAGATGGCTTCACGGGTGAATTCTATCAAACACTTAGAGGACAGCTAACACCCGTTCTCAAACTCTTCCAAAAACTCTCAAAGGAACAGTCCCAAGCTCATTCTATGAGGCTACCATCACCCTGATACCAAAACCAGACAAAGACATCACAAAAAAAGAAAATTGCAGACCAATATCAGTGATGAAAATAGACACAAAAATTCTCAACAAAATACTAGCAAACAGAATCCAACAACATATTAAAAACATGATACACCATGATCAAGTGGGATTTATCCCAAGGATGCAAGGATTCTTTGATATATGCAAATCAATTAATGTGATACACCATACTAACAAATTGAAGAATAAAAACCATATGATCATCTCAATAGATGCAGAAAAAGCTTTTGACAAAATTCAACATAGATTTATGATAAAAACTCTTCAGAAAGTGGGCATAGAGGGAACCTACCTCAACATAATAAAGGCCATATATGACAAACTCACAGCAAACATCAATCTCAGTGGTGCAAAACTGAAAAGATTTCCTCTGTGATCAGGAACAAGACACGGATGTCCACTCTTGCCACTCTTAAACATAGTTTTGGAAGTACTAGCCACAGCAATCAGAGAAGGAAAAGAAATAAAAGGAATACACATTGGAAAAGAAGTAAAACTGTCACTGTTTGCAGATGACATGATACTATACATAGAAAATCCTAGATGCCACCAGAAAACTACTAGAGCTAATCAATGTATTTGGTAAGGTTGCAGGGAAAACAAAATTAATGCACAGAAATCTCTTGCATTGCTATACACTAACAACGAAAGATCAGAAAGAGAAATTAAGGAAACAACCCCATTTACCATTGCAACAAAAAGAATAAAATACCTAG
>NC_041231.1:58016004-58032168 GCF_002837175.3 Physeter macrocephalus
CTGTACACAGGAAACTATAAGACACTGATGAAAGAAATCAAAGATGACACAAACAGATGGAGAGATATACCATGTTCTTGGATTGGAAGAATCAATTATTGTGAAAATGACTCTACTACCCAAAGCAATCTACAAGTTCAATGGAATCCCTGTCAAATTACCAATGGCATTTTTCACAGAACTAGAACAAAAAATCGTAAAGTCTGTATGGAGACACAAAAGAACCCGAATAGCTGAAGCAATCTTGAGAAAGAAAAACGGAGCTGGAGGAATCAAGCTCCCTGACTTCAGACTATACTACAAAGCTACAGTAATCAAGACACTATGGTACTGGCACAAAAACAGAAATATAGATCAGTGGAACAGGATAGAAAGCCCAGAGATAAACACAAGCAACCCAATTAAAACATGGACGGAAGACTCAAATAGACATTTCACCAAAGAAGACATACAGATGGCCAATAGGCACATGAAAAGATGCTCAACATCACTAATTATTAGAGAAATGCAAATCAAAACTACAATGAGGTATCACCTCACACCGGTTAGAATGGCCATTGTCAAAAAATCTAGAAACAATAAATGCGGGAGAAGGTGTGGAGTAAAGAGAACCCTCTTGCACTGTTGGTGGGAATGTAAATTGATACAGCCACTGTGAAGAACAGTATGGAGTTTCCTTAAAAAACTAAAAATAGAACTCCCATATGACCCAGCAATCCCACTACTGGGCATATACCCAGAGAAAACCATAATTCAAAAAGGCACATGTACCCCATTTTTCATCGCAGCACTGTTTCCAATAGCCAGGTCATGGAAACAACCTAAATGTCCATAGACAGATGAATGGATAAAGAAGAAGTGGTACATATATACAATGGAATATTACTCAGCCATAAAAAGGAACGAAATTGGGTCATTTGTTGAGACGTGGATGGACCTAGAGACTGTCCTACAGAGTGAAGTAAGTCAGAAAGAAAAAAACAAATATCGTATATTAACACATATGTGTGGAATCTAGAAAAATTGTACAGATGAACCAGTTTGCAAGGCAGAAATAGAGATACATGTAGAGAAAAAATGTATGGACACCAAGGAGGGAAAGGGGGGGTGGGGTGTATTGGGGAAATTGGGATTAATATATATACACTAATATGTATAAAATAGAGAACTAATGAGAACCTGTTGTATAGCACAGGGAACTCCACTTCGCCATACAGTAGAAACACAACATTGTAAAACAACTACACCCCAATAAAAATAAATAAATACATACATACATGTTCTGCTTAGCAGAGAGATAAAGAAACACTGTAAAAAATATTGGCCAATAATTTATCTGAATTGCTGTAATTGTTTATAGTAAGACACTTGGCCCAGTAAATGTGTTTTAGCTCATTCTTGTGCACCCATGTGTACAAACCTGTCAACCTGACAATTCAAGAATTACACAAAGTGTCATTAGAACATGAATTCTTATAAATCTATCAGGAGAGACCATTGCCGAACTATTTAGCTACTTAAAAAATGTGTGCAGTTCAGGTACAAACCAGAAGCTTCAGTGCTCAAAATTCCGACATCTGAAGCCTGTCAAGATTCCTGCCCAGGAGACAAAAGCTCTTCCAGGGGGATCCCTGAAATGTTTTTTCCCTAATATCCATACTCGGAATAGAGTGGGACCAGCATGGAGCTTTCCCCAGCCTGGAGATGTCGACCTGGAGGAGAACTAGAACCATATTGATCAGTTCTTATAAACCAACATATAGTCAGTTGGAAGGAGAGATTCAAATGTCCTTCCTTTTGAAAATAGTGACACTAACAAGTCACTTAATAAGTGGTATCTGTTTGTAGGTTGGTTTTTCGTAATCTGTTCACTAGGTGAAATTAAAAGCTTGCAAGTCTTATGCCACATCACCCAGTTTTTAATTGTTAACTTTCCCTCTCTTAGATTCCTAGTCTGGGAGCCTCCATGTAAGGGATGTGTCAGTTTCAGTGTCTAGATTCTGGCTCTGTGTCACCAACACACGAATGTCTCTTGTGTGTCACTCTATTGATTTTTCCCCTCTGAGGACATCTCCACAGAAATGATAACTGGCTTCATCAAAGGTCACACACAGATGGAAGTACAGGTCCCCCCCTGCGCCCCTGGGCTTGTCCTGCCAGGAGGGGTCTGAGTCCTCGTACTACTCCCCTTCCCTTCAGGGCCACAGATGGAAAACTGACAGCAGATCAGCAATGCATCAATGACAAGAGGCCAGAGAGAAGTGAGGACACTTAGGATACAAAGAAGTGAAAATATAAGCCAACTAAAATATGACACAAAAAACTGAGAACATTTTTTCCTTTGGATGTAAATGTGTGTGTCTTTTCACTAGAAAATAACATCACTCTCACTCTTCCGCGTGTGTTACGACTACAGCCTGTGGGCTGCTGTGCAGTGATGACAGCACAGGTCCCCTGCTCTCCTTGTCACAGTCCCCATGGCATCATTCTTATCTAAGGTTTGGTTTGATTTCTGACTTTTACAATAATAAGCCACATCAATCCTCTTAAATTAAAGGGCTTTAAAATATTTTATAACCGAGTTCTGGTTTCTGGACAGGATTGAATAGGAATTCTTTTACTCTTGTTATGGTTTTCCTTTTAAAATCTCTTTACATTTACTTTCTTCCTAAAGGGAAGAAAACATTTTGTCCATAAGGAGTGAATTTAGTTGTATTTTACATTGTCCTATAAAATATATGCTACCAAATTGTGGGCTCTCACACTTCCTAGTGTCAAAATATTTCCAGTGGTTGGGACTTCCCTGGTGGCTCAGTGGTTAAAGAATCCGCCTGCCAATGCAGGAGACACAGGTACGCGCCCTGGTCCAGGAAGATCCCACATGCTGCAGAGCAACTAAGCCCGTGTGCCACAACTACCGAGCCTGTGCTCTAGAGCCCGCGAGCCACAACTACTGAGCCCGTGTGCCACAACTATAGAAGCCCGTGCACCTAGAGCCCGTGCTCCGCAACAAGAGAAGCCACCATGATGAGAAGCCCGCACACCACAACAAAGAGTAGCCCCTGCTCCCCCAAACTAGAGAAAGCCCACGCACAGCAATGAAGACCCAACGCAGCCAAAAATAAATAAGTTAAATAAATAAATTTATATTAAAAAAAATATTTCCACTGGTAGAATGATGAGTATCAAACTGGCTCCTGGGGGGGGGCAATTTAGAAAGATCCTTTTTTAGTCTTTTTCTGTTTGTTTTTTTTTTTTAATTTTTAGTCCAAAAAAAGAGAACTAAATTATCTTGTCTCTGCTGTAGTTTGTATGCATGGAGAGTTTTTTGTGTATGCATGAGGCCTGTTGGATGCAGGACAGCACTGGTGAGGTGATTTTTGGGAACGGGGAATGCTTTGTGATATGGGGCAGGGGGAAAAGCGGGGAGGGAGAGACACAGAGAAGGATGGGGATGCACCTGCTCTCAGCATCTCCGTGTGGTACAGATGGCCTCAGAGCTGCAGGCAGGGAGCATACGTGCCTATAAAGGAATTCCTGTGTAAACACCCTGAGGCCCTGTGACAGTCAGGTAGTAAAATCTGTTTAGAGTAAACAACCGCTCTTGCTTCCTGTGGTCCAGAAGTGGAAGAAAATAGTCTGTTACAGGAGTCCTTATCACTTCTGGGAAACAGTGCTCCTGGTTGAGCAAGACATGAACAGATCTGCGGACAGACACGTGGAGACTACGGGCGGGTCCATTCTCAGGCTGGAATTTCTGGCAGAGACAGCTAACTACCGCCCAAAGCCATTCTTCTCTTCTGGGCAGATTGTATCATTGCTCTAAATATTTTTGGTCCTTCTATCCTAGTTTGGATTCCCAGAAGGCAACCTCGGAGCAAGGATTCAAGTGCAAGTAGTTTATTTGGGAAGCGATCACAGGGAAAACAAACTTGGGAATGAAAAGCAAGACAGAAACAGGACAGACGCCAACAAAGGGCATGTTATAAAGCAGGTTACCATGGAGGGCAACTGGACTCCATCCCACTCCCATGTATCTGAGGGATGAGGGAACTGGAATGTTCATTGGTGGAGGGCTGCCCAAGGGGTCAGTAGGAAGAGGCATTGATTTCCTGGCATTATGGGCCTGTTCTAAACATGGACGAGGAAGGCTCCATGCTAGCAGCTGGACATGAGGCTGATTTGTACCGAAATAGCCAGGCCAAGGGGAATATTCATGGGGGGCTCACTGCATCTGCCTTACCCTCCTCCATGGGAAGGGAGTGCACATCTGCCCCATTGACTTTAAGCTTGAATATGTAACGCGTCATCCTCTCTATCAGAGTATTATGTTTCTCTACTCCACTGCCGTGGGAATTTGGCCAACGAAATGTGAGCAGAAATAATGAGTTCAACTTTTTCTAACAAAAGCTTTAAGAACTGTCACCTTCTCTTTTTTCTTTTACCTGGTACCCAGCAACATCCAGAAGAAGTGCTCACTTAGTCTGAGTCTTGAGATGCAGAAAATATGTAGCTGAATCTCAGCAAGGTGAGAATGAAAAAGAAATAAAATCTGTGATTATAAGCCTCAGAATCTTTGAGGTTGTTTATGACAGAAGCACAGCCAGCCCATCTCGACAAATACCTGCGTCTAAAAGTAAGTTGTTGAGGGAAAACAAACAATATATGTGGTATTGACTCTGGGTCTGGCCAGAGAACGACAAGGAAACTTATGAGGCCAGAAAGATGGCATCCCGTTTATGCTGTAGTGAAACGTTTGATAAAACTCTCAGCACTAATTTGGAAGCCAGATAATGAGCTAAATGAGCTTGTGGTTTTAGGAGTTGCAAACAGAATATCAGTAGCCTGACTTGGTGCTATTGGCTGAATTTCACATTAAAGAGGTGAACTCAGAAAAATCATTGGGCGGTCTGCAAGTAGGAATAGAAGGGAAAAGAGAAAGTCCAGAAATCTGAGGACTTACAGTGCTGAAAAACTTTGGTTTATAATGACAGAAAGTCAGGAGGGCCCTGGTCCTCCAATGGTATGCTGAAGCCACTGTTACTTCCTAATATACTATCTCATTCAGAGTTATTTTACACCGAAAAGAAAAGCAAACTTTTATCTTTTTAAAGCCACTGGAATTTCTGGCCTCAATTACAAATATCTGAATGCAATTTTAAGCTGATGTGATATAGTCCTAAGACTCAGAGGAGTGTTTGCTCCAGGAAACTTTGATGCCTCTGGGGAGCATGGTCTGGTTTGGTCAATGTGTAGTTACCTGGAAGGGCCTAGCTCTGGGGACCGCACCGGGGCGAGAGGGGAAGAGCATGCGTACAAGGGTTGTGGATGGAGGAGCAGGGACACTAAGCTGCCAGCTTAGCTGCTGATGGCCTGACACGTCCGCCGTTCGTTGCCTGAGAGTGTCACGTAGTAGGGCTCTGGCAGAGGAAGCCTAAAGTGTCTGCCAGATCCTTCAGGACTAAAGGGTCACGCTCCTCATTATTTGTATAGCAGTCCTCCCCGTAATTATCTGCAGCAAAATGTGAGCTAAAAGCTCCCTTTTGTCATTATCTACTCCTTCCTCCTGGTCTCCCCCACATGGATGGAGTCATCTTGAGTGCATTCTACAGAATTCTGATGGAAAGCCCAGAACCCCAGGGCCTGAAGAACTTGGGGACAATTAGCTTCATGTTCTTGACAAACAAAGGAATGCTTGTTCAGCAAACAGATTGGCTGATCCAGGGCAGGTATGGATTCTTCGTTGATGCTGGACTTCACCTTTCCTTTCCTGAACACAGCCTGCAGCTGTTGGGCTGCCAGGACTGTAAAAGCCTTAACATGATTGTCCAAATGTAAAATAAACCTCCTTTTCCAGGGTCTATTAATCATTTGCCAAAAATGACCATGTTTGGTTAGTAAAGAAAACCTCAATAATTCCAAAAGGCAGATATTATAAAATCTATCTTGTCTGACTGTTCAGCAGTCAGACTTTAAAATGTTTGAATTCAATTTTTGCAACAAGTAAATGTCATGGAAAAAAAAGTGAGGGAGCTACTTCTTTCGATTAAAAAGACTTAAGTGACTTAATGTATAAAATGTTGCTCTTATTTAGATTATGATTCAAACAAACCAACTGTAAAATATTTTTGAAACAGTTGGGTCAAATAAATTATGGACTAAGTATTAGATGACACCAGGGAATTGTCGATTTTGTTAGGGTGATTATGGCACTAATTATTTCTCCCATAACTTCAGTGCTCCTAATAAAAGAAAGCTCGTTGAGTGAGAATATTCGGCCACTGTAGACAACGGTCTGGCCCTGTCATGACTCCAGTGCCACCTGTAACCGTCATGATAATATATGTTCCAGCCAGGCAGCTGTACTTGAAATTCCTCAAACACACGCTCCTCTTTCAGAATTCAGTGACTTTCAGAAGCTGTTCCCAGGGGTTTGTCCGCAACCCTTCAACCCTTCCCCTAGCAAAACTATCCTGGAAGACTCAGCTCAAAACTGCCTTCCTGTATTCCTTCCTCAGCAAATGTTGCACACAAGTCCTGTGTTATCATGTTTTTGTAACACTTACTTCATTAGACTGTATTTATTTCTTAGAACATCTGTCTTTTCCCACTGTGCCCGGTATATCCCTCCAGCTGTCACCCCAGTCTGCCTCTTTCCTTCAAAATAGAGTAGTCTCTATTTACTGACTCCATTTTCTTACCTTCCTTTACTCTGTAATCTATTTTATTTTATTTTTCAAAATAATGAAGTAGGGCTTCCCTGGTGGCGCAGTGGTTGGGAGTCCACCCGCCGATGCGGGGGGCGCGGGTTTGTGCCCCGGTCCGGGAGGATCCCACGTGCCGCGGGGCAGCTGGGCCCGTGAGCCATGGCCGCTGGGCCTGTGCGTCCGGAGCCTGTGCTCCGCGGCGGGGGAGGCCGCGGCAGTGGGAGGCCCGCGTACCACACAAAAAAAATAAATAAATAAAATAAAATAAAAATAATGAAGTATAGTTGATTTACAATGTTGTGTTAGTCTTAGGTGTACAGCAGAGTGATTCAGTTATATATACATATTCTTTTTCATAATCTTTTCCATTATGGTTTATTACAGGGTATTGAATCTAGTTCCCTGTGCTAACAGTAGGTCCTTGTTGTTTATCTGCTTTATATACAATAGTGTGTATCTGTTAATCCCAAACTCCTAATTTATCCCTCCCCTTTGGTAACCATAAGTTTGTTTTCTATGTCTGTGAGTCTGTTTCTGTTTCATAAATAAATTCATTTGTGTCATATGTTAGATTCCACACATAAGTGATATCATATGGTTTTGTCTTTCTCTGTCTGACTTCACTTAGTATGATCATCTCTGGGTCCATCCATGTTGCTGCAAATAGCATTATTTCATTCTTTTTGTTGGCTGAGTAATATTCCATTGTATATATGTACCACATCTTCTTTATCCATTCATCTGTCGATGGACATTTAGGTTGCTTCTCTGTCTTGGTTATTGTAAATAGTGCTGCTGTGAACATTGGGGTGTGTGTATCTTTTTGAATTAGAGTTTTCTCTGGATATATGACCAGGAATGGGATTGCTGGATCATATGGTGGTTCTATTTTTAGTTTTTGGAGGAACCTCCATAGTGGCTGCACCAACTTACATTCCCACCAACAGTGTAAGAGGGTTCTCTTTTCTCCACATCCTCTCCAGCATTTATTGTTTGTAGACTTTTTGATGGTGGCCATTTCTGACCAGTGTGAGGTGGTACCTCATTGTAGTCTTTTACTACTGCTTCCCCACCCAGCTCTCTGGTGCACTAAGAGTGTTCTCCACATTCCACTTGATCTTAGCCAAAAGGCCGAGAAGCAATGATCTCCAAATTTCCTAATCTCACTTGACTCTGTGTAGCATTTGAAAGTGTTTTCATCAACACTTTTTGTTTATCTGTGGGTTCATTTTTTATTAATGGTCTCACTTTGACATGTCTCAACATAGCTTTCTCCTGAAAGCAGATGATGAAACAAAGACTGTGTGCCAGGAGTTCATTTTTGAAAGTGATTTCTGTCTAAACATGAGTTCAGAGGTAGTTGGAACCGTAAAGCCTGGAAGGAGAACAAATTGGTCTGAGGGCATGTCCCTTGACTAACTAAGAACATCACCACTGCATCCATGGGACTCCCGTCTTGCTAGGAACTGTGTAGGGAGGTATGAAGATGTACCTGAGAATGTTCCCCCTGAGGTTCAGGGGAGGGGAGTATTCACCCACCAGTTCCCATCCCCCACTGGTCAAGGGTTGCTCTCCAGGCTGTTAAAAGCATTTCACTCCAACCTTTGCATGAGGGGGAGAAGAGTCCATTGGGTTCCTACAGGTGCCCTTCCTGCCGATGGCAGCAAATCCCTGTAGCAAAAATTCCCAGTCACTTGGTATAGCTGAGACAAGATACTTTCAGATTACAGCTGAGCTCAGCTGGTTGCTCTTCCAAAAACAACAAGATTAAGAAAGTGGGCCAGTAGGATGTGAAGTAGGGCATAGGAGATACTAAGTACTCCATTTTTTTTTTTCTGGATCCTTTTCCTCTAGCAGTCACTTAAATACGGAGCTCCCTGAGGCTGGTCCTCAGCCATCTTCTACATATTCATTTATTCATTTAGGAAGTATTTATTGAGCACCTGTTATTTTCCAAGCACTTGGGATTCAACAAGAAACAACAGATAAAGATTTTTGCCCTTATGGGTTCAACATTATGTGTTATGTAATAAATAAGTAATTTAACTAATATATTAGAACTGTTATAGAAAAACAAATAAGATAAAAGAAATCAGGAGTTCTGGGGACAGGGGTGGTTTTGCCAGGGTAGAATGCATTAAGGACATGATATTTGAGTGAAGTCTTAAAGGAAGTTAGTGCATCAACAGTACAGAAATTTGGAGGAAGAACTTTCCTGACGGAAGGAAGAGCCAGTTCAAAGGCCCTGGGGCAGCAGCATGACCAGCATGTTTAAAGAACAGAGAGGAGGCCAGTGTGTCTGGAGCAGATTGGGGAACCCAGAGGACACCCAGAACCCATGACAGATTCTAAAGTAGAGGAGCCTGCTAAGCCACACCTGGACTCCTGATCTACAGACGCTGTGAGGTAATGAATGTTGCTGTTTCAAGCCACTAAGGTTTGGGAGAAACGTGATATACAGCAATAGATAACTAATACAGACGTTATTGCTATGTTCTAAGAGATGATCATGGCTTAAATCAGGGGGTAGCAGTGGAGGTGATGGGAAGTGGTCAGCTACGACTTTGAAAAAAGGGTCAGGAGGATATGAGAATAAGAAAGGGCCAAGGGTGATGTGCATATGGCTCAAGTGGCATCAGTGACAGATGGCCATTGGGTGTGCAGTTCCCTGTTGTCTGTGAAGGAATGTGCTTGGACCAGGAAGCAGCTGGATTAGCTCTAAGGGAAGGACTTGGTCCCCTCTTGCTCTCCCTTTTACAGGCAAGAGTGAGAACAGTCTTGCCGGAGAGGATAAACAGATCTCTTAGGCATCAGGCAGTCTGAGCCTAGGACAGAGATGTTTACAAAAACTCGCTAGGAGGCCAGCTGCCAATGCCTGACAACGCAAAGGGGAGTTTTGTTTTGGTGCAATCCCTCTTACTCTAAGAAAGTGGACCAGGAGAAGTTATTTTTAAGATGGGAGAAATGGCAACAGGTTTTTATGCCAATGAGAATGATCCAGTAGAGAGGGAAAATCCAACGAGAAAAGGGAGAATTGTTGGAATGAGGTCTGCGACTAGGGCATGGAATGGGATCTGGCACACAAGTTTGGTTTAAGCCGGGCATGCACCATGTTCCCTCATTCTCGGTCTGCATGTTCTCCCGGTAAGGCAGGAGCAATACAACCAAACTAAGTGTTTCCATTAGACTGTGGGACACAGGGGCGCACCCACCTTGTCCAGAAAGAGTCACTTTTTAGACAGCTCATGCTCTAGCCAATTGTTGATGGGTCAGGAATATGTACCCAGCATTGCCACGTCTCCTCTAATTTTCAGAAGAAGCCTGTAACCCTGATTTTATGTGAGAGCTCCCAATTTTTAGACGCCTGCAATTAATTCAGAATGAAATTTTAAAAAGCAGTCTGCAGGCCAAAGCACATCATCAGGTTGAATGGAACTGTTGTCCGTACCCTGGGTAATCACATCCAGGCTCTGTACTGTAATTAATCCCTCATTCTCCACACAGTGGCTGGAGTGAGTTTTTAAAATACAAATCTGATTGTCTCAGTGCCCTGCTAAAATTCCTCGAGTGGCTTTCTCTTGCACAGTGGATGCAGTTTCAGCTCTACAAAGGAGCTTTGCCACCTCTTGCCTGAGCTAACTTTCCCAGCCTCCCCCAGCCGTTCCCATCTGAGACTGGATGCTCCAGCCAACGGGACTGCTCTCTGTCCTCAAGAGGGCCACCTTCATGCTTGCTTCCTGGTCATTGTGCCTGCAGCCTCCCCCACTTGGCAAGGGCTTTTCTTCTTCCTTTCCACCGACTCTTCGATTTCTAGTAACTCTTGGGGTTTCTTCTGCATTTTCTTTTTTTCCTAGGCCGCCTGTCCCCCTCCCCTCCCCCCATAGCACCCAAGGCCAAGTCTCTGCTGTGAACCCTCTGTATGTTCTCATCAACCCTTGTCTTTCCTCTAACAATGTTGGGTACCCTCTGCTACACCCTCCTTCTTTGTAAATCCCCTAGACAGGGGGACTGCATTTGGGGCCAGAGGCATTTTCCATTTGCCCACTGAGTCCAGCTTAGTGGCTCCTATGTGACAGGCACCATCAGGTCATAAGTGACAACAGGTGATGCTCTCCAGAGCTTGACACCAGCCTTCTCTCTTGAGCTCCTTACAGCTCTTTCCGATCATCTCCTGATATCTGGATCGACGTTTGGCCCCTCAAATTAGTTCCACATGCCCCCTTCTCGTTTTCCTTCTCAGTCGATGACCCCAAACCCCACTGGGTTTCGTGCGCTAGAGGATTGGGGTCACTCTCAGCCCTCACATCAGGCATCAGATTCTACTGAGTGTTTCATGACCATCTCCCAAGTTAAGCTGTTGTTTTCCTTCCCATTACTACTGTTTTAGATAAAGCCCTCTTTACATCTCACTTGTACTATTTCTGTATACTCAAAAACATCCCCCTGAGGCTACCGTTCACTGCCTTCCCGTCTACTTCCAACCCTGCCGGCAAACCCGGTCCTGTTTTCCTCTGCTTCAAAGGCTTCACCGACTCCTCATGGGCATGTAGGTCTAGTTCAAATGCCATAACAGATTCCTGCCCTTCAATTCCTCCCCATTCACAATCTACCCGAGCTTACATTTCTTCTGGCCTCCCACTGCACTGCCCCATCGTACACCTTGTGCTCTAAAAATATCAAGACTCTAGAGTATCTAAGAGTCTACACTAGCTTCTAAATATATTCATGCGTACTGTTATGTCTCCCAAAATGCTGTGTAATATCACCAGAGGAAGTGCTCTTCATCCTTTGAATTCAGCTCAAATCTCCCCTTATGCAGGAATCACTTCTTTAATTTTTCCCTCTAAGAGTTACTCACTTGCTCTGAGCTGATGCATGTTTCTTCTTCTGTTGTACTTACTTATACATCTGTTCCTTCCTCTAGACTCTGAGGTATCTGAGAACAGAGACGGGTCTTCAATAATCTCTGTTGTCCCACTGATGGACACAGCACCTGAGACACCGTAGTTGTTTGTAGACATCGTTCCACTGAATGAATCGTGTCCATTCTTTGTCACACGCAGCTTGAATATACCAGCGATTCTGAGAGCACTCCATACCCCCATTTGTATTTAAAGCGTGTACCAAAACATTTAGTTTCTAACTAACAAGGAAATGATTACACAGAAAGGACGTATTGCCCCAGTCTTGAAGTCAGCAAGCTCATGTCTGCTGCAGGGTAGCCAGGAAAATCTGAGCAAAATCGTGAGGAAATTGAAGTCGCCTTGGTACATTCCCAGCTTCCCATTCTGAGCTCGCTTCTTCCCTCCTGAAATGTTTCGCCTTCCAGCTTTTTCCCTGGCTCACTCTATTTCCTTCTCCCAAGGCATTTTATTTTCTGTTCTCTAACAGAATCATAGAAGCTTTGATCAGCTATAATCTTGAAAGTAAATTGAGATGCTTTTTGGAACTCTGGGTCTAAAAGGAATGAACCTACTGATGAGAACAAAGGGAAAGAATCTTTGAAATTGAATATGTTTCAAAAATGTATGATATATGCTCCATGTAACCAGAGGTGACTTAACTTCACACTTCTTTTTATCAATGAGAAAGGCAAAGCCCTCAGACGCGGCCCAAGGCCCCAGTGCTGGGCAGTTCTGGAACAGTCTTCCAGGCTGCCACTCACAAATCACCATAAGATGTGAGGCAAGGAAGAGCAGATAGTTATTCCACCACGTTTCAAGAAGGAACTCTTGACCTTGGAAGACCATATAGAACTTGGAAGAATAAATCTCTAATGGTGAAATTTTGAACACAAAGTGAGGGAAAATTACATGATGTTTAATTACAGGCACATTACTGAATCAGGAAGGCCATTTGGTAGGCAGAAGAAAACAAAGTCAGGCTGACTGCCCATACATTTTTCTGTTCAGAATCTCATAAGGACTGAAAGAATGAGCACACAGAACCAGTTCTTGTTTTCACATGGGTTAATTCATGGTGGAGCATTGTGGGAAATACCTGTTATCACAGGGTAGACATGGGAGGTTTTCTTCTTCCCTTCAGATGAACACATATCGTGGGTGTCCTTTGGAGGAGGTCACCAGGGTACGGTCTTGCACAGCTGATGCCCAGGGTGCTGCAAATGGGGATGAAAAAGGCTGATAAGAACCTGGACTCCTGACTAATCAACAGGCCTGGCCTTGCTAACTGGAGTGCGACCCAAAGTGCAAATTTTGCTGATTGTGGTCCCTGTCCGGGAGCTGCACACCCAGTCTCATAATTAGTAGTAACAGCATTAATAATCTTCTGACAGACCTTCCCCCGGTTCTTTGTTTTCTTTTTAATATCTGTAGCCACCTTCCCCATGTTTTCTCCCTGGAGATAGAGTTAGGAAACGAAACGATCAACACTGAATGCTGATTAGGTGCTCAGCGCTGGGAAACACACAGTATTTCATTTCATTATCAAACAAGCTGCAATAAAGTCCCCACTCCCATCTACAGATATGGAGACTGAGGCAAAGGGAGTTTGAATCATTTGCCAGAGGTCATAACAATTGGTATGTTCCAACGGAACACATTGCCACATCTTCAACAAGCATTGTTTTCAATTGGGAGATGCAGGTGTGTAGTAGGTAGAAAGTTCATTTCACAAACCCGGGTATGCAAGAAACGTGACTTTAGGATTCCCTAGAGAACACAATTTCCACTATAAACCCTCCATCTGGCCAGTTGGTGAAAACTTTCGGACAGTCAGTTCTAGATTCCTCCTTCTTGCCCATATCTTGGCGTGGCCTCTGAGTTCTGGTGGGCTTTATGGTCATGTCAGGGCCCTGAGGGAAGCAGGCAAGCCTGGGCCATCAGCTCTCCATGCTGGACCCACCGAGGTGTCCTCATTCCTGTCTGTCTTTAGGTGCTGATCCAGGCTGTCCCTTCCGGAGTTGCTCCCAGTAACCAGGCTCCAACCCCACAGCTAGTTCTCTCTCACTTAACTCTCAAGCAACTCTTAGGATTTGAAGTGATTCTCCAAATCTGGGCCACACTGTGACTGGAAAAGTTCGCTTGACCCCGTGTGGCCCTCTGTTGGTCCCTTCCAGGCTCATCTTGTATGCACACTGTACGACGTCGATGCCACCCTGGGGCAGTGGGCAATGAGAGGCTCTCTCAATGCCATCTGCCTGAACAGACCACACACGCACTTCTGATTGGACATCTTGCCATTTCCCTGGGGTCTGTCTGTGAAAGAGAGCATAGGTTTCCCCTGCACTGGAATCTCCAGAATTATCTAAGTTTCCTGTTATGTCTGTATCCCCAAAGGATCCCAGAGGAGGGACACATTTCAGCCTATTCCTCCTCAAAGTGTCTACACTGCCTCTCCACCATATCATGGTTGACATGAATCCTATCAACCTATGAACCATATCACTGTTCAGTGTTTCAACCCTGTCTTCCACCTTATCGAGGTGGTTTGCCTTTGGGGAGGGTAGTGTGTCTTGAGTCTTATTCTAACAAAATCTACCTTTTTTCCGAATTCTGGTGTATATTTTATGCTTATAACTATTTTTTCCTCTTGAAAATGTAGATTTTTGAAAGACAAAAGTAATATACTCATTTATTTAAATACACTTTATTTATTAAAAAAGTAATATACTCATTTCTTTCAGCATTTCCGTTCCTTCCTGGATGTAAGGATCATGGAGCTCTCTGAACATCTGCCCAAAGTGGAGAAGAATCATGAGGTAACAGGAGATAAATGAGATGGGAAGGACATTGTTAATTTTTCAGAAACATTATTCTGCTGCATTCCAACATAAAGGAGTTAGCCACAAGGAGTCGAGAATGGGCTGTGGCTGACAAGGAAGGGAGCGACAGGTATGGTGACACAAATGAAATGGAAGTAAATGCTGGAGAAGGATCAACAGCATAATGTAAACCTTGAGTGTAGTGGTGGAGGTGGGGCAGGTCCACAAAGGCGAGGAAGCCCAAGTAAGTTGGGTGAAGCTCAATGCTTTGTACTTTAACAGCATTACCATTTATCCTCTCCACAAACCTGCCAGACAGGTTTCATTATCCCCATTTCACAATGGAGGAAAATTGAAGTCTAGAGAGTTAAAATGACTTGTTCAAACTCACCCCACATAATGTGTTCCAGAGCTAGAAAGATTTACAGGGGTAGATACCCATCCTATACAAATTCTTCCAAAAAGTTAGAATCAAAGGGAAATTATCCCTTTCCTTTTCAGAAGATAGAATTCCAGAACTGGATGAGGGCTGTAAAAGAAAGAAAATCATCAGCTCACTTAACTGATGATAATAGATGCAAAAATTTTAAATACAATATTAACTAACTGAATCTAAAAGAGTATTAAAAATGCATCATGATCAATTAGGGCTTCTTCAAGGAATGGAAAGAAAGTTTAACATTAGAAGATCTATCTATGTTAATCACTTCTAGGGGTGGCATCTAGGGTATAATATTTCAGAGGCATGCATGTTAGGGCTGAGTGCCTCCTTACATTTTGTGCCATAAGTGCCTCACTTGCCTTCCTTAGTCCTGGCTCTGAGGATCCCATTAGGAATTGAAGAAAAAATTCACATGAATATCTCATCTGCTCTATAAACAGACTTAAACTTCAACACCTATTTATAGGAGAAACTCTCAGAAAATGATGATCAAAATGGAAGTATCTTTCATTCATAAAAACATTTCCAAACTTAGACAAACATAAAACATAAGAGAAAAAATTTAGATGTATTTTCTTTTAGACCAGAAAAAGACAAGAAACACTTTCATCGCCGCTACTGTTCAACATAAGTTTGGAGATTCTGTCCAATTAAAGTACGAATGCTATAAGCATAGGAGAAGGAAAGACAAAAATATTATTTTCAGATGACTTAACCATCTACATAGAATTGTACAAAATCAAGAAATTATTAGAATTAATAAGAGAGTTAGCATGATTGAAGATAGCTAGAAACTGATAGTGTTCGTTTCACAATGATAATCAGGAAATTATAAACAAAAGTAATATATTCTCAGTACTAACAAAAGTGCGACAATATTCAGGAAATAACAAAGACTATAAAAGAACCATTGATGGAACAGTATAGAAAGCCCAGAGATAAACCCACACACATATGGTCACCTTATTTTTGATAAAGGAGGCAAGAATATACAATGGAGAAAAGACAGCCTCTTCAATAAGTGGTGCTGGGAAAACTGGACAGCTACATGTAAAAGAATGAAATTAGAACACTCCCTAACACCATACACAAAAATAAACTCAAAATGGATTAAAGACCTAAATGTAAGGCCACACACTATCAAACTCTTAGAGGAAAACATAGGCAGAACACACTATGACATAAATCACAGCAAGATCCTTTTTGACCCACCTCATAGAGAAATGGAAATAAAAAGAAAAATAAACAAATGGGACCTAATGAAACTTAAAAGCTTTTGCACAGCAAAGAAA
>NC_041231.1:58032725-58039293 GCF_002837175.3 Physeter macrocephalus
CATGAAGAACCTAGGGGTAAGACGGGAATGGAGACGCAGACCTACTAGAGAATGGACTTGAGGGCACAGGGAGGGGGAAGGGTAAGCTGGGACAAAGTGAGAGAGTGGCATGTACATATATACACTACCAAATGTAAAACCGATAGCTGGTGGGAAGCAGCTGCATAGCACAGGGAGATCAGCTCGGTGCTTTGTGACCACCTAGAGGGGTGGGATGGGGAGGGTAGGAGGGAGGGAGATGCAAGAGGGAAGAGATCTGGGGATATGTGTATGTGTATAGCTGATTCACTTGTTATAAAGCAGAAACTAACACACCATTGTAAAGCAATTATACTCCAATAAAGAAAAAAAAAAAGAACCATTGATAGGGCATTTGTAAGCTATGTTGTAGGATACTGATGAGGAATTGAATGAATGGAGAGCTAAATATTGTTTATATTTGCAATGATCTAACACTTTAAAGATGTCAGTGCTCCCCAAATTAGTCTATAAATTCAGTAAAATTCCAGCAAGATTTTTTTGAAGAAAATGACAAGCTTATTTTGCATTCATACCAAAGAATTGAGGCCTAGCTAATTTGGAAATTAAGAACAAAGAATATGGATTTGTCTATGTGACAATGTGGTGGGAAGGATTTTCTAAATAAACTCTGTTCCCTCTATCACAAACCAGAAGGGAAATGTCAGTGAACTTGACTACATCAAAATTCAAAGTTTATGTTCAATGAGGGGCACCATAAACAAAGTTGACAGACAGATGACACACTGGGTGATATTTGCAAAAAATGGCAGTTAATAGCCAGAATATATCAAGGATGTCTCTAATAAACAGGAGGAAGAAAAGAAACACTGGTAGAGATCTGAGCAAAAAATTAGAATCGTCACGTGCCCAGAGGGTCAATAAGGATACAGTATTGGAAGAGAGCTTTGCATTTGGAGCAAAAGCCAAGGATAGTAGGATCTAGAGGGACAAATGTAATTTGTCTTGAAACTCTGACATGTCGCTGGCATGTCGATGTTTTAATGATGAATGTTTGCAGCTGTTTCCCCATGGCATGTGCTACTGAGACAGGATTTGAAAGCAACCCCACCACGACAGGAGGGTCTAACTTGGAATGTGTAGACCGGGCACTCAGCACTCAGCACTCTTCACCACCTGGGGTCCACTTAGATTTTGCTTACATTTGTGCTTCCCATTTGGATGAAGGATTTCATTAGGATGGGGACTACCAATTGCCATTATAATTCTCATTAGAACCTGGCTTAGCATTTGGCACTTTGTGTTTGTAATAATCATTTGAAAAACAACAAAATTCAGTATTGGCTAAAGATGAAGAAAGGAGCTCTTTAGAGTGCCCTTTGATTCTGTGATTATTCTATACCACTTATCAACAAAAGAAATAATTTTGCAATTTGCCCTTAAGTCAAAACATTCCCTAGTCCACTGTTTTTTTGAACTGACATATACAAGGTTAAAAACTATGTGAAATAGGCATGTAACACATTCTCTAAATAATCTAACAGTACCACCTGCCTCGTATTTATTTAGTGTCCAAAGCTGTATAAGAGTGTGTTAATATTATCAGGGGCTATTTTAAATAAAAATGTAAGGAAAATGTATCTGCATTTAAAATAGTTTTATATTTTTTTAATTTCATCAACTTTTTTATAGATTGTAAACCTCCTGAAGATAGAATGTCACATTAATATGTGTGTGTATATATATGTTAACATATTATATATAATATAAATTATTAAATTATAAGAATTGTTATATATAATAATATATATTACTAAATAGTAAACTATATATAAATACATATGTATTTTTCTCCTTTCTTCCTTCTGCTCACAACACAATAATGATCTTGGAATTGGTGAATATATTGACTGATTTCCTCTGGTGGGAAGCAGTAACCAAGTAGAAACTCCTTTTAGGGCCTAAGTCTTTTATTTTTATTTTTTAAGGTTAAGTGCCTGATATTCTCTGCCCATGAAACTATAGAATGTCTAGAGTAAAAGGTGAAGCCATGCTCACAGTAAATATTTTTATGTTCAAGTCTAAGCCAGTTCATGTGATAAACAGTGTGAGGAGAACATAATTAACATTCTTGGTTAAGGTCTGAGTCATTGTCCTGGGAAGGAAGATGGTATATTTGGCAAGATCTTTATGCAAGTACTTTTGAAAAGTTGAAAAGACAAAGAAGTAATATCCAAAGGAGGAAAAAGCAATATTTCAGTGGTTAGCAGGGTTTGAAAATGAATTTGTGTACAGCACAGCCCCATGTGGCTTGCTGAATAGTGAACATCTGAAGAATGATATTAACACTTTCCCATATATATTAACCAAATAGCCTAACAAATGCAAATTTATAACTGAAATAGCTAAAGCCATACCAAGGTGTGAAGCAAACAAGCATCTCATTTTAAAAGAATCTTGTGATTTTTAGAGACAATCAAGGCCTAGTTCCAGCCCTGCAATCTGAAAGGGCTGGAACCCCTTAGATGTGGCTTATACCCTTCCATATTAGAGAAAACAGAAACTTAAAATATAATTTAAAACAAATAGGCCATCTTTTCTCCTCACATGTAATTCATCAACCTCATTTCATATTATTTGCAAATGGTTTCACTTTTCTTCAAAGACAAATTGCATTTAATGTCAACTTGGGATATCACGAACTAAGTGAGAAGTATTTCCTAACAATTCTGTATTTTTTGTTCTCCAAATAATTAAAAAAAAATATTTCTTGGGGGACTTCCCTGGTGGTGCAGTGGTTGGGAATCCACCTGCCAATGCAGGGGACACGGGTTCAGTCACTGGTCCGGGAGGATCCTGCATGCCACGGAGCAACTAGGCCCGTGCACCACAGCTGAGCCTGCGCTCTAGAGCCTGCGTGCCTCAACTACTGAAGACTGCGTGCCTAGAGCCCATGCTCTGCAACAAGAGAAGCCACCGCAATGAGAAGTGCACACACCACAACGAAGAGTAGCCCCTGCTCGCCTCAACTAGAGAAAGCCCACATGCAGCAACGAAGACCCAATGCAGCCATAAATAAATAAATAAATAAATTTTAAAAAACTTTATAAAATAAAGTTTTTTTTAATAAAAAAAAAGACTCCTCTCTGGAAAACCACACCGAGGATAAACATGTAGAAAGCTTGGTACAATCCAGACCAAAACAGAGAGATCCTGACTCTCCACAAATTTATTCTACTAAATGACTTTTGTCACTTGTTATCCAGAAATAATTTTAAATCATGTCCCTTTGTGGTCATTGAATTGTCCAAGATAAAGTGATTGGCTTACTTGCTGCATCTTTATGATGAATATTTTTGCCAGAATCATAATGAGAAATCCGATACTGGGTAATGCTTTTCTATTTGTAGTACAGGATTTCCAATCAATTTCCAAAAAACAAATTCCTTATCAAATAATGCAAATAGTTCTTCTACCTTTTCACTCGTTGTACCTGTAAGTAAAACATCATTTTGATTTGTAGCCCAAATATCAGTGCTACAAAATCGGGCTTTTCTCATGGGGAAAAGAAGAGCAATTTGGATAATTAGACTTGAATGTTACCCTGGCTTGGCCCCTTGGTAGCTGTGTGAACTTGACCCAAACAGTTACCTCTGTGAGCCTTCTCTGTATGATGCCCACATCATGGGGAATTTGTGAGGAGTGAATAAAATCACGCTTGTGGAAGGCTCACACTGGCTATGCCTGAGCTGAGTCCCATCGTAGATATGGTTTGCTTGGCTTATACCAAATGAAATTTTCAAAATTTGTTGACAACATTTAAAAATTGGACAATTCCGATTTCTGACTTTCTGTTTTTACTGCAAAACTTACACCTGGCTATAACAGTATCGGCTTAGACACATCCTGAACTATCACTATTGTCTTCACCCATCCTGCCCAGTCGATTTTGTACTTGTAATCCCCATTATAAAAAAAAAGTTTGTTGACTTGATTACCTTGGTGACATCTTGTTAAAGGAAATTTTCTTAGACAAAGTGATTCTGAGCACAAATCAAAATTCAGTGCTCATCAGCAGGGAACTAGAGACTATTCAAAAAAAGGAGAGGAGGGCTTCCCTGGTGGTGCAGTGGTTGAGAGTCCGCCTGCCGATGCAGGGGACGCGGGTTCGTGCCCCGGCCCGGGAGGATCCCACGTGCCGCGGAGCCATGGCCGGCTGAGCCTGCGCGTCCGGAGCCTGTGCTCCACAACGGGAGAGGCCACAACAGTGAGAGGACCGCGTACCACAAAAAAAATTAAAAAAAAATAAAAAAAAAGAGAGAGAGAGGAAATGGATCTAGATAATATCTAGTGTATCTAGATGATAGAAAGTTTATCCCAGTAACTGGACAGTTAAAACACAGATCCTGGTTTATTTCACAGAGCTGTGAAACTACCGTCTCTTTTACAATGGACATGGATGAATATTTAGGACATGGGTGTTTGGATCCATCCACAGATATGAATGAACCATTAATCAGAAGAAATAATCTGCGTGAGAAGTAATGGTAAGTCAATTTATCTGTGGCTAGTAATTAGTAATAGCAAGCAACAAGGATTTATCCCTGACACAGTGAGTGAGCATGTGAGGGCCAAGTGGCATTAAATAAAGCTCAGCTGACAACAGCATGGGGCCCTGATTCTTCTCAACCAGCTATCAAATTTTTCTCCAGCAGCCAATTAAATATGCTGAGCCCAGTTTGATTAATTCTCCGTTTAGATTCAAATGTTATTTTTTAACACCTCCTATCACCCCAGAGATCCATCTATATTTCTACTTTTTTTCATATGTTTATTAAAGTTATTATTATTCAGAAAAGTGCACAAATAAGTATAGAATTCTCAAATACACTCATGTAACCAGTACCTGGATTAAAAGACAGGTTACTTGTACTGTCTTAGAAGCCCTGCTACCTCTGTGTTCCCCTTCAGACAACATCCACCCACCCCCTGCCAGGGTAACAGCTATCATGACTTTTAACACTTTTGATGGCTTATGCTTGTTTTTGAACTTCATATATAGAATCATAAAATATGCACTTTTTAATGTCTTGTTTCCCTCACATATCATTTTGTTTATAAGATTCAACCGTATTTTCAAGTGTAGTTGGAAGTCTTCTGTTTACATGGTGAATAAGTACTTCACTGTGTAAAAGTGCCATCATTTATTTATATATCCTGATGTTAATGGACATTTGAGTAGTTTCCAGTGTAGAGCTCTTATTAAGTTTCTATAAATATTCTTGGAATTGCTTTTGGTACACAGTTGAATGCTGCATATCTTTTGAGTTTCCTGTATTCCGAAGGTCTACTCTGAGAGATTCCCCAGATGCTAGAGTTGCAGATCCAATCACAGGGGCTGCCCTGATAATCCTGTTCGAGGCAGAGCTTGGCCTGGGCTTCACGCATCCTTCCAGTTGTGCTCCGGCTCTTCTGAGCCCCCACCCCCACCTCCCGCTGCTCAGGCCCTCTTCACTGTCTTCATCTCTGTCATCTGACCTGTATGACCTCTCTCATCAGACTGCCTCTTGGCTCTGATGGACTGATGACATTCCTTGGGTCCAGATTACTCCTGCTCTCGTCTTGCCCTTCTTGTCTCTCCTGCCTGTGTTTACCATCTTTAGCTAAAGCACTCCTGTGCAGTCAGTGGTCCCCTACACAGTTCTTTAGTCTTTGACATGCTGGAAGAACTTGCCCATCCAAACAACTGTGGGTCATGTCACAGCCATACGGGAGACTGGAGAGCAAAGAGGCTAAGAGCACAGGCTGGGAAACTGGACTTCTTGGGTGCAAATTCTGGTTGCCATTTACTAGCTGTGTAATGGCACGTTTTCTCTGCACCTCAAATTTTCACATTGGGACAGTCTGAGAACTTTTTTTTTTAAATTGGAGTATAATTGCTTTACAATGTTGTGTTGGTTTCTGCTGTACAGTGAAGTGAATCAGCTATATGTATACATTTATCCCCCCCCTCGTGGACCTCCCTCCCCCCGTCCCACCCACCTAGGTCGTCACAGAGCACCAAGCTGACCTCCCTGTGCTATACAGCAGGTTCCCACTAGCTATCTATTTTACACATGGTAGCGTATTTATGTCAAACCTAATCTCCCATTTCATCCCACGCTCTCCTTCCCCTGCTGTGTCCACATGTCTGTTCTCTACATCTGCATTTCTATTCCTGCCCTGCAAATAGGTTCATCTGTACCATTTTCCTAGATTCCACATATATGCATTAATATACAATATTTGTTTTTCTCTTTCTGACTTACTTCACTCTGTGTGACAGACTGTAGGTCCATGCACATCTCTATAATTGACCCAATTTCATTTCTTTTTATGGCTGAGTAATATTCCATTATATATGTGTACCACATCTTCTTTATCCATTTATCTGTCGATGGACATTTAGGTTGTTTCCATGTCCCGGCTATTGTAAATAGTGCTGCAGTGAATATTGGTGTACATGTGTCTTTTTGAATTATGGTTTTCTCAGGGTATATGCCCAGTAGTGGGATTGCTGGGTCATATGGTAGTTCTATTTTTAGTTTTT
>NC_041231.1:58039435-58043412 GCF_002837175.3 Physeter macrocephalus
TGAGCATCTTTTCATGTGCCTCTTGGCCATCTGTATGTCTTCTTTGGAGAAATGTCTCTTTAGGTCTTCCACTCATTTTTTGATTGCATTGTTTGTTTTTTTGATATTGAGCTGCTTGAGCTGTTTGTATATGTTGGAGATTAATCCTATGTCCGTTTCTTCATTTGCAAATACTTCCTCCCATTCTGATGGTTGTCTTTTCGTCTTGTTTATGGTTTCCTTTGCTGTGCAAAAGCTTTTAAGTTTAATTAGGTCCCATTTGCTTATTTTTGTTTTTATTTTCATTACTCTCAGAGGTGGGTCATAAAAGATCTTGCTGTGACTTATGTCAACGAGTGTTTTTCCTATGTTTTCCTCTAAGAGTTTTATAGTGTCTGGTCTTATATTTAGATCTTTAATCTATTTTGAGTTTATTTTTGTGTATGGTGTTAGGGAGTGCTCTAACTTCACTCTTTTATATGTAGTTGTCCAGTTTTCTCAGCACCACTTATTGAAGACTCTGTCTTTTCTCCACTGTATATTCTTGCCTCCTTTGTCATAGATCAGGTGACCATAGGTGCATGGGTTTATCTCTGGGCTTTCTATCCTGTACCATTGATCTATATTTCGCTGTGCAAAAGCTTTTAAGTTTAATTAGGTCCCATTTGCTTATTTTTGTTTTTATTTTCATTACTCTCAGAGGTGGGTCATAAAAGATCTTGCTGTGACTTATGTCAACGAGTGTTTTTCCTATGTTTTCCTCTAAGAGTTTTATAGTGTCTGGTCTTAGCAGAAGCATGGTATGTCTCTCTGTCTGCTTGTGTCATCTTTGATTTCTTTCATCAGTGTGTTATGGTTTTCTGAGTACAGGTCTTTTGCCTCCTTAGGTAGGTTTATTAGTAGATATTTTATTCTTTTCATTGCAATGGTAAATGGGATTGTTTCCTTAATTTCTCTTTCTTATCTTTCGTTGTTAGTGTATAGGAATGCAAGAGATTTCTGTGCATTAATTTTGTTTCCTGCAACCTTACCAAATACATTGATTAGTTATAGTAGTTTTCTGGTGGCATCTTTAGGATTTTCTATGTATAGTATCATGTCATCTGCTAACAGTGACAGTTTTACTTCTTCTTTTCCAATTTGTGTTCCTTTTATTTTTTTTCCTTCTCTGATTGCCGTGGCTAGGATTTCCAATACTATGTTGAATAATAGTGGAAAGAGTGGACATTCTTGTCTTGTTCCTGATCATAGAGGAAACCCTTTCAGATTTTTTACCATTATACCCTTTATGCCCACTTTCTGGAGAGTATTTATCATAAATTCATGTTGAATTTTGTCAGAAGCTTTTTCTGCATCTATTGAGATGATCATATGGTTTTTATTCTTCAATTTGTTAATATGGTGTATCACATTGATTGATTTGCATGTATTGAAGAATCCTTGCATCCCCGGGATAAATCCCACTTGATCATGGTGAATGATCTTTTTAATGTGCTGTTGGATTTTGTTTGCTAGTATTTTGTTGAGGATTTTTGCATCTATCTTCATCAGTGATATTAGTCTGTGATTTTCTTTTTTTGTTATATCTTTGTCTCATTTTGGTATCAGGGTGATGGTGGCCACATAGAATGAGTTTGGGAATATTCCTCCCTCTGCAATTTTTTGGAAGAGTTTGAGAAGGGTAAGTGTTAACTCTTCTCTAAATGTTTGATAGAATTCACCCGTGAAGCCATCTGGTCCTGGTTTTTGTTTGTTGGACGATTTTTAATTACAGTTTCAATTTCATTACTTGTAACTGGGCTGTTTATATTTTCTAATTCTTCATGGTTCAGTCTTGGAAAGTTGTACCTTTCCAAAAATGTGTCAGTTTCTTCCAGGTTGTCCATTTTATTGGCATATTGTTGCTTGTAGTAGTCTCTTATGATCCTTTGTATTTCTGTGGTGTCATTGTAATTTCTCCTTTTTCATTTCTTTTTTTTTTTCTTAATTTATTTTTGGCTCTGTTGGGTCTTGGTTGCTGCGCACAGGCTTTCTCTAGTTGTGCTGAGCAGGGGCTACTCTTTGTTGCAGTGCACAGGCTTCTCATTGCAGTGGCTTCTCGTGGAGCACAGGCTCTTGGCACGCTGGCTTCAGTAGTTGCAGCCTGCTGGCCCTAGAGCGCACAGGCTTCAGTAGTTGTGGTGTGTGGGCTCAGTAATGGCAGCGCATGGGCTCTAGGGCACGTGGGCTTCAGTAGTCGTGGCAAGCAGGCTAAGTAGTTGTGGCGTATGGGCTTCGTTGCTTTTTGGCATGTGGAATCTTCCCAGATCAGGATTCGAACCTGTGTCCCCTGCGTTGGCAGGCGGATTCTTAACCACTGCACCACCAGAGAAGTCCCGCCTTTTTCATTTCTAATTTTATTGATTTGAGTCCTCTCCCTTCTTTTCCTTGATAAGTCTGGCTAAAGGTTTATCAGTTTTATTTATCTTCTCAAAGAACCAAGTTTTAGTTCTATTGATCTTTGCTTTTGTTTTCTTCATTTGTGTTTCATTTATTTTTGCTCTGATCTTTATGATATCTTACCTTCTACTAACTTTGGGTTTTCTTTGCTCTTCTTTCTGGAGTTGCTTTAGGTGTAAAGTTACATTGTTTATTCTCTTAGCTTTTGCTTGTCTGTAAAGCTTTTGATTTCTTTGTCAAATCTGAATGAGATCCTTGCTGGGTAGAGTAATCTTGGTTGTATGTTCTTCCCTTTTATCAGTTTAAATATATCATGCCACTCCCTTCTGTCTTGTAGAGTTTCTTCTCAGATATTTTTTTCTTTGAATTTAATTTTTGTTAGTTTGATTAGTATGTGTCTTGGTGTGTTTCTCCTAGGGTTTTTCCTGTGTGGGACGCTCTGTGCTTCCTGGACTTGGATGGCTATTTCTTTTCCCATGTTAGGGAAGTTTTCAACTATAATCTCTTCAAATATTTTCTCAGACCCTTTCTCTTTCTCTTCTTCTTCTGGAGCCCCAGTAATTCGAATGTTGGTACATTTAATGTTGTCCCAGGGATCTCTGAGACTCTCCTCAATTCTTTACATTCTTTTTTCTTTATTCTGCTCCTCAGCAGTTATTTCCACCATTCTATCTTCCAGCTCACTTATTCACTCTTCTGCCTCAGTTATTCTACTGTTGATTCCTTCTAGTGTATTTTTCATTTCAGTTATTGTGTTGTTTATCACTGTTTGTTCTTTAGTTCTTCTAGGTCTTTGTTAAACACTTCTTATATTTTCTCAATCTGTACCTCCATTCTATTTCTGAGACTTTGGATGATCGTTACTATCATTACTCTGAATTCTTTTTCAGAGTAGTTTGCCTATTTCCTCTTCATTTATTTGGTCTTGTAGGTTTTTACCTTGCTCCTTTGTCTGTAACATAATTTTTTGTGGTCTCATTTTTTTCATGGGTGGGGCCGTATTCCTGTCTTACTGGTTATTTTGCCTGAGGTGTCCAGCACTGGAGTTTGCAGGCAGTTGGGTAGAGCTGGGTGTTGGTGCCGAGATGAGAGCCTCACTCTGATTAATATTCTCTAGGGTCTGAGGTTCTCTGTTAGTCCAGTGGTTTGGACTCAGTGCTCCCACCACAGGAGCTCAGGCCCAACCCCCAGCCTGGGAACCAAGATCCCTCAAGCCACACGGTGCAACAAAGAAAAGAAAAGAAAAAAAAAAAGGAGCAGTACAATAACAAAGAATAAAAAATAAAATAAAATTAGAAAAGTAAAAAATATATTAGGAAAAATAAAAATATAAGTGAAACAACTACAACAAGGTGCAACAGAACCACAACCTAAAAAAAAAAAGGCCTTGGCTGTGGGGGGTGGGGCTTAGGCAGGGGGCAGGGTTTAGCATGGGAAGCGGGGCGTAGGCTCAGGACCCGCATGGTTGGAAAAGGCCTTGGGGGACGGGGCCTAGGTGGGGGCGGGGTTTAGGCATGGCTGGCAAAGGCAGCATGGCCAGAGGGGGGCCTTGGGGTGCA
>NC_041231.1:58050151-58083736 GCF_002837175.3 Physeter macrocephalus
AATATATCCTGCCACTCCCTTCTGGCCTGCAAAGTTTCTGCTGAAAAATCAGCTGATAACCTTATGGGGATTCTCTTGTATGTTATTTGTTGCTTTTCCCTTCCTGCTTTAAATATTTTTTTCTTTGAATTTAATTTTTGTTAGTTTGATTAGTATGTGTCTTGGTGTGTTTCTCCTAGGGTTTTTCCTGTGTGGGACGCTCTGTGCTTCCTGGACTTGGATGGCTATTTCTTTTCCCATGTTAGGGAAGTTTTCAACTATAATCTCTTCAAATATTTTCTCAGACCCTTTCTCTTTCTCTTCTTCTTCTGGAGCCCCAGTAATTCGAATGTTGGTACATTTAATGTTGTCCCAGGGATCTCTGAGACTCTCCTCAATTCTTTACATTCTTTTTTCTTTATTCTGCTCCTCAGCAGTTATTTCCACCATTCTATCTTCCAGCTCACTTATTCACTCTTCTGCCTCAGTTATTCTACTGTTGATTCCTTCTAGTGTATTTTTCATTTCAGTTATTGTGTTGTTTATCACTGTTTGTTCTTTAGTTCTTCTAGGTCTTTGTTAAACACTTCTTATATTTTCTCAATCTGTACCTCCATTCTATTTCTGAGACTTTGGATGATCTTTACTATCATTACTCTGAATTCTTTTTCAGAGTAGTTTGCCTATTTCCTCTTCATTTATTTGGTCTTGTAGGTTTTTACCTTGCTCCTTTGTCTGTAACATAATTTTTTGTGGTCTCATTTTTTTCATGGGTGGGGCCGTATTCCTGTCTTACTGGTTATTTTGCCTGAGGTGTCCAGCACTGGAGTTTGCAGGCAGTTGGGTAGAGCTGGGTGTTGGTGCCGAGATGAGAGCCTCACTCTGATTAATATTCTCTAGGGTCTGAGGTTCTCTGTTAGTCCAGTGGTTTGGACTCAGTGCTCCCACCACAGGAGCTCAGGCCCAACCCCCAGCCTGGGAACCAAGATCCCTCAAGCCACACGGTGCAACAAAGAAAAGAAAAGAAAAAAAAAAAGGAGCAGTACAATAACAAAGAATAAAAAATAAAATAAAATTAGAAAAGTAAAAAATATATTAGGAAAAATAAAAATATAAGTGAAACAACTACAACAAGGTGCAACAGAACCACAACCTAAAAAAAAAAAGGCCTTGGCTGTGGGGGGTGGGGCTTAGGCAGGGGGCAGGGTTTAGCATGGGAAGCGGGGCGTAGGCTCAGGACCCGCATGGTTGGAAAAGGCCTTGGGGGACGGGGCCTAGGTGGGGGCGGGGTTTAGGCATGGCTGGCAAAGGCAGCATGGCCAGAGGGGGGCCTTGGGGTGCAGAGTACGGAGGTAAGGCCCTGGGTGGGGGTGTGGGGGCAGGGCTTAGGCAGCTGTAGGGAGCCTTGGAGGGTGGAGGATTAGGCCTAGGACCTCAGCAGGCTCTCCAGAGTTCCCAGGTGGGCAGGGGAAATGGTGGCTGTGTTCCCTTCCAACCATCTGCTCTCCCGAGGTCCCCACTGATCCCCTAACCATGGGTGGGCCACTCCGGGCGTGGGAACCCCTCCCTTACCCCAGCTGCCCCTCGGGGGCACTGGTCCCATCTGTCTGGCCTCTACTTTTCCTCCCCACTCCCTGCCTCCCACTCCCTCAGGCCCCACGCGGCAGGAGGGAGCCTCAGTAGGCAGGGGATCAGGATCAGGACCTCAGCAGGCTCCCTGGGCCAAAGTGGGCAGGGGAAACACTGGCTGCATTCCGTTCCAATCCTCCGTTCTCCCAAGGGTCTCCCCCCCTGTCCCTGTTGATACCCTAACTGTGGATGGGCACCTCCGGGTGTGGGAACGCCTCCCCTCCCCCAGCCACCCCCAGGGGCACCGGTCCCGTCCCACCTCCACTTCTCCTCCCCCCTCACTCCCCCCCACATCCTACCTGGTCGCTTGAGGGTTCCTCCCGTCCCCTTAGGTGTCCATGGTCCCCCACCAGTGCCTGGTGGCTGCCCTAGCTGTGAGAAGATGCAAACTCTGCGTCCTCCTAGTTCGCCATCTTGACTCCACCCCATGGCACAGTTTGAGAACGTCTACCCAATAATGGCTTGTAATAAACTTTTCTCTAACCTACTTTTATCCTTGTTGGCCCTTTCTTGTCTTTCTGGTTATTGTATGTTAATAACTCTTCTTCTGTTTGCTTCCCTAGTGCTATGTTCACCTCATTTCTTTCTACAAGCATACCTCAGCTATCATCACCTGCAGCACAATGATTCTTTCTAAGACCTGTAAACCAAAACAGCACCTGTCTTGTGAACAATAACATGCCACGCCATGCACTTCTCAATTTAAGGCACATTGGCTATATTAGTTTCCTGTTGCTGCTGTAGCAAATTCCCACAAACGTGATGGCTTAAAACTATGTAATTTATGATTTGATAGTTTGGGAGGTAAGATGTTCAAAATAGGTCTTCTGGCCCTTAAATCAAGGTGTCAGCAGGGGTGTATTCCTTCTGGAATCTCTTGGGAGGAATCTATTTCCTTGCCTTTTCCAGCTTTTAGAGGCATCCTGTATTCTTTGGCTTGTGATCTTTCCCTTCATCTTCAAATGTTCATCATTCTAACCTCTACTTTAGACATTAAGTCTCCTCTCTATGACCTTGATACTCTTGACTCCCTCTTATAAGGACCCATGTGATTACATTAGCCCCACCTGAATCATGCAGGGTAATCTCACATGTTATGTTTTTAACTTAATCATGTAGGCAAAGTCCTATTCACAGGTTTTGGAGACTACAACATGACATCTTTGGGGGACCATTCTTCAGTCTATTATGCTGGCCAAACCATTTGCTTTACTTCCCTAAGGCGGTCTCTATGTTATATCGTGTCCCTTGGGACAGTCTTAGATTTACAGCAAATGATTTGCTTTCCGAAGGCCCAAAAACCAGAAACCGTGATAGTATTCCAATGAATAAAGTGCTTGCAAGGTACTAAAATTTTAACTACTGCTACACTCTGACAGGTAAATATCAGGAGAATGTGGGTTAGCTCCAGGCCTGGCTGTGCCAACCACTCGAATAATACCAAGGATGCCCAGATGATAAGCCGTCAACCAACAAGCACCTAATTACATTTGTAATAGATCCAGCATGTAGGAATGCATCTATATAAGGATTTCATCATAATTGCTCTTATAATCTTCCTTCAGTCAGCCCTGAACAAGTCCCCAGGGCTGCATGAGCTGGGCCTGTGTCTTTTTGTTCCAACCTGTTTACTATATACGATCATAACTCTTAGGAACATGACTCAGGACACCTGACTGCCCTCGGAGACCAGGGTGAGGTCTTCTCCCCACGTTTTCCCATTTGTGCTGTCTGCCCCCTTCCAGATTTTAAACTATCTTTTTGACTGCAGCACCAAAAAAGAAAAATACATTTAATTCCTTCCTAAATTCATCTCTGCCTCATCTAAGACTAGGCTTCTGCTTGGTTCCTACTATTCAGTAAAGCTCCAGACAATCCCTGAGGTCCTTGACCTGACCCAGGTACTGGATGGATAGCTGGTGGCCTCCAGGGAATGTATTATCATAGATAAAGTGTCCAACAAATTCATTAATTATTGAAATATGGGCTGTGGACACACAGTAGCTTCTTGCTCCATTTTTCTCCTTGGACTTATTTGCTGCCCAAGCATACAAATTTTCTCTGAATTTGTGGAGACAATTTTTTTTCAGGTTCTTACACAGAGAAGCCATTCTCATGGAAAATGGTGCTAGGTTATGGATAGTAACCTGGTTCTGGGTTTGGAGTTTGAGACATGCAATTGGGATGTAAGAGAGCATGAAGAAATGGCAGTTATTGAGAAATGACAGTTATTTTTCATGACAGGGACTGTGCTTCTGACCCATGACTTAGATATGAAACAAGTCCAAGGAGGTCATAGCAATACATTATTTGAATTACAAATGGCTTGTTTAACTAAGGAAGTCTGGGAAGCAACAAAATACCTCTTTCTGCCATAGGCCAACCAGCTAATCTACATGGACAAGAACAAAATAGAAAGACTTCAGCAGTTAATAAGATGATTCAGCTGCAAAACTTGATGATCAAAACTCTTAAAAATATGCATAGATACAGAGAACAGATTGGTGGTTGCCAGAGGTGGGGTGGGGAGTGGACAAAACAGATGAAGGGGAAAAATGTACAAACCTCCAGTTATAAATTAAATGTCATTGGATGTAATGCACAGCACAGTGACTTTAGTTAATAAAACTGTAGTGTGTATTTGAAAGTTGCTAAGAGAGGCGATCTTAAAAATTCTCACCACAAGAAAAAAATTTGTCACTATGGATGGTGATAGATATTAACTAGACTTATTGTGGTGATCATTTCACTATATATAAATATATATAACTATGGAGTCATCATGTTGTATAACTGAAACTAATATGTCGATTATATCTCAATTTTTAAAAACTGTGAATTATTTTAGATTTGTTTTTCTGCTCTTTCCTATTCAGAATAATTGTGAAGTTTGAGGTCTGGGCAGCTCCATAATAAGAACGATATGGGGGTACTTGTTAAAAATGCAGACTCTTGGCTCATGACACACCTCTAGGGGGCAGGTTCTGGCAATCTTAGGTTATCCTGATGCAAACTGAAGCTTAAGACTCGTTGGTTTAGGGGAAGGTGTATTGTTGTGAAGGTGGACAACCGAGTTTGAACTTTTTATTAAATGATGATTTCCTCACTTGTAGTTTCAATGAAATGTTTGTGAAATGCCTATACAAAAGACAACTGTTAAATAATGGTACAGTTTCCACTTCAGGTAAAATCTTTGATGGCAAGAGTGTGTGTCAGCATCGCAGATTATTATCCCAGTTTGAAATGCCCTCACTAACTCTCTGCGAACATATCAAATCAAGCTACTTGTTTCTACTGAATGTGTACCCTGTAGGTGGTATGTGATAACCACTATGGGAATTATAAAGAAACGTAAGATAATTTAAAAAGCACTTTATTATAATTCATTATTATTTATACAGTACTACCATTAATGATAACAGTAACGTTAATAATGGTATCTATTTGCCTGTAGACTAATCATCTTCTATCTTTATCTTATTTAGTTCTGTCAATCCCAGGAGTTATATACTATCAATATCAACATTTTATGAGGAAATTAAAGCTAAAGGATTGCAACTAAACTTGTAAATGTCACACAACTGGTGATTCATGGAACTGATATTGAAATCCAGTATATCTGCCTCTAGAGTCTACAGTGTAAAGCAGTGCCTTATACTGTTTCCAGAAAAATTTCCACTTTGGGGTCTGCACGACAAATATTAAGTCTCTACCGTTGGCCGGGGCAGTTTTAGGAACAGTAGTCCTGGTGGTCAAATAATGAGGACTCAAAGTAGCCTGAGGCCACATGCTTTGGAACGGAGAACGGTATATTTGATAGTGATTAAGCCAAACCTATAGTTATGATGTCTTTATAATATGTCAGGTTGAAAGCTTGAGGTAAGGACAGAAATAGGAGCAAAGACGAGATCAGAAGTCAGAAGGATAAAAATAACAATAGGGTGGTAGTCAGATGTGAGGGATGGGTAAGTGAGTGCTAAGGGCTCAGATCAGAGGCTGTGATGGAGGGAAAGTGCAGAAGGGAGTGGGAGGGAATAGCCCTGGGCTGAACCATTTGGCCCACGTAACTGATGAAAAATCTTGAGCTTCAGAGCTATTACAGAAAGAGGATGGTTCTATATGGGCGTTTACTGGTTCTCACTGTACTTGCTGGGGTGATAAAAGGAAAAGAGAGATCTTTTTTGAAAACCCTGATTATTGTCAATTTTATCTTTCCTTCTCATTTTAAACCTTCTTTTTTTTTTTTTTTTTTTTTTTTTTTTTTTGCGGTACTCGGGCCTCTCACTGTTGTGGCCTCTCCCATTGCGGAGCACAGGCTCCAGACGTGCAGGCTCAGCGGCCATGGCTCACGGGCCCAGCAGCTCCGCGGCATGTGGGGTCTTCCCAGACCAGGGCACGAACCCGCCTCCCCTGCATGGGCAGGCAGACTCTCAACCACTGCGCCACCAGGGAAGCCTAAACCTTCCTTCTTTTATAATGATCCCTTGAGCATGAATGTCCTGCAGTTTGGAGGGCTCTCTCCATATAACTGAAATTAGAAACAAGCCAGTTTGGAGAAATTTATTAAGTATGGCAAATAGCGAATCCATCTGCACGTAAGTGATTGAACTATGCAGGGAGACAAAGCCCAGTTCGTGAAGGCTGCGTTTGAAAAGTGAAGACAATTAGCAAACTTGCCATTGTTCACATTACCAACAAATATGTTATTCAGTAGATTATCAGCTGAAAATTAAACATCTCTGTGTCTGTTCTGCTGCAAATGCATATGAAGCGGTTGGAAGTGATGGATAACTCAGCGTGCTCCGGGCCTGGGATCTGCCTCGGGAGGCATGGCCAAAGGCACATCTTAGATCATCAGTGAGCGTCAGGTTGATTGCCAATAAAAAGCATCACTGGAATTAAAGAAGGATAAAATGAATTTTTCCTGGGTTATATAAGTAGTGCAAAACAAGTAAAAAGGACACAATATGGAAATGGCGCATATCCAGATGCAGAAAAATAGAGATTTGTAGAGCTTATACCCAGTAGCCTATTCCAAATTACTTGCCACTTTTATGCAAAGATTTAAGAATTTGTCTTTACATCTTAAACCTGTACACAAGCAGGTAGAGAATCCAATAACAAATAGAAACAACAACAATGTTGGACCTGAAAAGGGGACTTCATCCACTCTGCTTTCTTGGCTTGGAAAAATCCCCTCCTCGCTTTACCCCAACTGTGTCCACCGGGCACTCGCTCTCCATTTAGATGTCTCTTCCTCCAGGAAGGCTTCTGGACTCTAAGCATTGATGGGTTCTTCCGTCATTTATAACCCATGTAATTATATACTTATGGATATATATAATGTACATATATGTAATATAAACATAAGTTGGGCTTATCTCCCTCCCACTAGACCATGTGAGGCAGGCGGCCCCAGGGGCTCTTGCAGTGAGTTTGGGTCTGTCTGTCACTACCTCACTCTTTAATACTCAGTGCAGAACCTGGAGTATAGGAGCTGCTCCAGAAACATCTGATGAACGTGAGAATGAAACCAGGTCATTCCCCTCTTATCAACTGAAGAAGATGCAATAAGAAGTCAAGTGCTTTAACCGAAGACAGTAGGAAAGACTTGGAGCTGATAAAGGAACATAAGTACACATTTTTAAGAAAAGAGTAAAAGGAAGCCAACTAACAGGATAACCTGTTGGTGCCATTAGTGCTTTTCCCATTGTGCAAAACTCGTCAGCTCGCTCAGTGACACCGCTGCCGCCAATGGCTGCTGCCACACAGGTCACCCTGGGTCAGGGGACCATCTTGAGAGAGACTCTGTCCTTGCTCCAGCCATTCCTCAGCGTGGAGGGACAGAGGAAACTGTCCACAGCTCCCGGGCATGCTGAGGTCCAGCAGGGCTCCTCTGAGCCCAGAGCATCCTCCCCGTCTTCCAGGGATACTGTTTTCCTCCCCTGGAGCTTACAAATATGCTCTAGATTTCAGGCAGGTCAGTTTGAAAATTGTTTTAATATAACCACACAAACATCTAAAAATAATACGTCTAAAGCTGGGCAATATTGGAATGACTGAAAGGAAGTAGAAGCATGAGACTTCACAGAATGGCTTGGGGACATCACATTATGCATCTGATATCTGGCCCTCGGCTTGCCTGCTTGACTGTGTGACTGGATCTAGGAATTTACATTTACATTTCATGGTTTTGAACCATTACAGCTTTTATTTTCTCTAACTTACCTCCCATGAATTGAATTACTAGAAGACTTGGTATTTGATTTAGAAAAAACATAAACTAACAACTTTGTGGTCGTTTTTTTAAAACTGTCTGCAATTGTTTTCACTCTTCTCTCATCAAAAATTAGGATGCATATTCCCTCCCCTTAAATCTGACAGCCATGGCTGGGTCTCTTAACCTCAGCACTGTTGATGTTTTGGGCCACAGAGTCTTTGCTGTGCGGGTGCCGCCCTGTGCATTGCTGAATGTTTAGCAGCATCCCTGGGCTGGAGCTGCCCAGTCCCAGTCGTGCAAACCAAAAGTATATTCAGACATTGCTGAACATTCTCTGGGGGCAAATGTGGCCCTGGTTTGAGAACCACTGCAATGGCAGAAATAAGGTTATGGGACTTCTGAAGCCAGGCCATAAAAGGCCACGAAGAATTCTGGTTCTCTTGGGAGACTCATTCTGGGAGAAACCAACCATGATGGAAATCCAACTTCCCTGAAGCTGCCATTCTGGAGAGGCTACGTGTATACATTGTAGGTGACAATCCCAGCTGAGCCCAGGTGACCGCCCTGGCTGAGCCCTACCCAAAGTCTTGGCCCAAAAATCTGTGAAATAAGAAGACTGTTGTTGTATTACCTAAGTTTGGTGTGGCATGTTAATCAGCAGTGGTAATTGAAACAGAATCACTGGAAAATGGGAGGAATATAGTTTACTAAAGAAACAGGCTTTCCTTCAGTTCAGCGTGTTGCTTATCAGAGGAGTAGAGGTACACGAGCACCCACAGCCTGAATTCTCCTCTCAGTTATCTGGGCGTGTGCTCATGGTATGCTGAGAAAATAAGAATTGGCATCCCAAGTTTGTTCTAATCCTTTTTTTTTTTCTCAAGAGAAAATATTTTAAAGAGACAAGAGTTAAAGAAAACATCTGGTTTATGGGAAAATTATAAGAACATGCTTCTCCCTCCCCCTTTCCACTCCCACAGGGGAGCATCAGAGATTCTCAGACCTTAGCAACGGAATCAATAACAACAGCTAACAAGATTACTCCCTGGAGAGGGCGGGCAGTGTCGGCTCTGACTTTATTAAGAACGAACAACACGTGTGAAAGGATGGAGTCCTGCAAGGACGCAAGAATTGGGAGAATGCAGGAAAGAGGTCAAGGCAGCTCACAAATATGCTGAATTGAAGGAATTAGGATCACACCCCGAAATGGCAGGAAAATGAATGTTTGCTTTTTCTGGCTTATTATTTGCTTAGTGATACTTCAGCATTTCTAAAAGATAAATGCCTTGGCTGGGCTTCTATCCATCTCTCTGCTCTATTTAATTTTACAGAGAGGAATGCTCAGAAGTTAACATATTTGTTCTCTTTTCACTTATGATTGACTTCATTTTCTACTCAAAATGGAATGACCCACCAAGGTAAGATTTGAAGCCCAGAAATTACTCCATGTTTATCTGGCATGGATTCTGTGATAAGTTCTTGGCAGTTTTTCATTATTTTATGAAACACCCCTGGGAGGTGTTTTGAAACCAAACGATTCGTCCCCATTCACCTTGCTCAGGAAGGTCAAGATATAAAATTTAGAACCTCAGACCTTCCACACCAGCCCATTTGCCCTTCAGTTTTCCACAGCTGAAGGCAAAGAAGCATCTCATACTGGGACTGGTCATTTACCTGTTTGCCCTGAGGTCCACCTCCTGGCCTTCCCTGGCCTTCCCCTAAGGGGCTGAGCCTGCCCGGTTGCCTGGCACTGGAGAGGTGGCAGCTGGGAGAATCTTCCCCAGATCTGTGTTTGAGCAGCATCTCCTGCCTGGTCCCGACCCTCCCCTGCAACTCTAGCCCTGGATCCAGTTTCAATCTAGCTCTGCTATGGCCTCTCCCCCTGCTGTCCTTCCCGCCCTAGGGCTAGTACCAGCTAATATTTCCAATGTTAAATTTCATCTAATAAACAACATGACAGACTGCATTTTTCTCCCCGGACCCTGACTTCGTACAGGGAGGATCTAGTTCCAAATGAAGCCCAGGTTGAGACCTAGATATTACATGTGATGATTTTATATGTTTGTGTTTTTTCTTTAGAGTGTGTTGATTGACTTTACAGTCCAGGTCAGAAAGCTTTTAGAATAATATGATACAAAATTCTAGAAAAAGCAACACTAATTTACATAGTGAAAGAAAGCCAACAGTGGATATCTTTGGCCATGAATGAGAGAGGTTAACTGCACAGGGGCAGGCAGGAACTTTTTCATGTGATAGAAATATTCCAAATCATGAGTTTTGTGATGGCCACATAGGGGTATATATTTGTCAAAAGCCATCGAACTGTGTACGTACGTAGAATAGGGCATTTTATTGTATGCAAATTACACTAGGGCTCATAGCAGCTAATATTTACAAGATCTTGCCACATCCTTTATTTCTATGGTATTTCCCTAATGATGATTCTTTCCTTCTTCCCTTCTACATTTATTAATATGAATACTGCTCTGCAGAAGAGCTATCTCTTCTCCTGTATGTATAGATTTATTTATTCCATTATTTGTCTACATCAGTTGGACTCATGGGTTTTTATTCCCGAGTTAAAGTCCAATCTTGTTGTTACAGCTCTGTTGCTCAGCCTTTTCCAGTTTGGCCACGAAGTGCTCCATCGGGTGGGCTCCTGTGTTCTTTTACCAAGACTCCCCTTACTTTTGGAGCATCCCCTTACTTTCTGGCACCACATGATGTTTGTGGCTCATCTTATATTTATGTTGACCCAGCCCTGGAATTAGTCACTTCTCCGAGGAGCCCCTGTTCCTTTCATTTGAATACAGAATCTGGGTGTTAGCTGTTCTCATGGTTGCTGGGGCATCATCGCTCTGACCTCCAAGCAGGCAGAACTAGTTACTTCATGCATGTATACTAATCCACACTTACGCACATATCTACATGGATTAGAGGAAAACTCTTGAATTCATACTGCTCTCTCTGGTTCTAATGTGATACCATGTGGTTTATTTTAGGCTTCCCTTTTTCCTTATTTATAAATTCTTTTTCTAACACTAAGAAACCCTGACTCCCATTGTCAGTTATCTATTCACTTTTTTGTTCAAGTCGAGTATAAACAGAAAGTAGTTTCACAATTGCTAGACTTAACCACTGTGTAAAAACAAACCCCAAAGCTTTTACTAACTGGATTATAATTTTTACAGTTTTTGTCGTTAGCCTACAGTATCCAGTCAAGGTACAGTTTTCCAAAGTTCCATGGATAGTTCTTTTTCTACCATACCCTTCAGTGTGGTCATTATTTATTTGTAATACAGTTAGGTTCCTTTGCTAGTGTTTGTATTCCATTTTGAGTTACCCTCATGTTCGGGGTGTGTTTAATTCTTTGTTTAATTTGGGGTCATGGGAAGGATGTGTGAGCAGTACTGTGGTTCTGAGAGTCAGTTATATGGAAAGTTACGTTCAAGGAAGTGCCCCCCCCTTTTTATGCCTGCTGCCCTATTCCCTCATCCTGTTACTCCTAACCCCTTCCCACAGACCCCTGGAGGTAATCAACCTCTTTAGTTTCTAGTTTCTCTCTGCTGAATTCCTTCTTCAGGAACAAAGAAAAATAGAGAATCATTATTAGGCAAATGATCGGATACTGGTATATTATATTCTTTTCTTATATAAAACGTTAACACACTATGGACAATTTTTGTGGGCTTTGCATTTTTTCACTTAAGAGTATGTCCTGGAAATCAACCGCATATTAGTTTGATGATATCTTGCTTACCTTACATCTTTTCCATAGCTGCATAGTACTTCATTATGACACCCCTGGTAAATTTTTTCTTTAACTTTCAGCTGCTGTGAAATTTACCTTTTTAGAGCTGGATATTTTTGCATCTCTATAAATATTCTTAAGCTTTGTACTGGGGGAAGTTAAATGTCTTGGAAACAGTTTGGTCCTTTGGAATCTTGACTTCAAGTTTTGCTGGGTGAGAAGACTAAAGGCACAGCTGGGACTAGACCCCCTGGGCATCCACCCAAAGCCCTGGGAATCATGAGGTTTTCCACTCTGATGGGTGGGGACTGGCACCTCCCTAAACCTGCATGGGAGCTGGGAACTCTTACCTCTAATTCTTCCTATGGTTCTTTCCTGGGTTCTGGTAGTTTCCTCACAAGCACGCACGCACTGACCAGTATTCTACTGTGTGGCCAGGGGAGCCCTCTGCAGGAATCCTGTGCTCTGTCTTTGTGTGGTCACCTCCTCTCTGGTACGCAGTCCCGAAGAGTCTGTCTGCCTCGGTTTTCCGAGATGCCTATATCCATCCTCTCAACTCAGGGAGTCACCAAGCTTCACCTGGGTTTCCTCTCCCTTCCCACAGCCTGCAAACTCTCTCTTGGCAGTAAGATGAAGCCATTGTATGGCTCACCTCCTTTGTTCCATCTCTCAGGAATCCTCATCCTTCTTTATCTGATGTCTAATATCTTGAAAACTTTTATTTCATATTTTGTCCATTTAAAAAAATTTTTCAGGCAGCAGGTCAAATCTGGTTCCTGTTATTCCATCTTGGCTGAAACTGAATGCCTCTGCTATTAGAAATGGATTCACTTTGTTTTTCAGTGTCAATTTCCAGTTGTTTATTTCTAATATATATAAATACATAAATATATAAAATATATTAATCTGTGAATTAACTTTTTATTTTGAAAACTTGCTAAACTCAGTTGTAGCAGCTTTTTTTTTTATAGATTTTGGGGGCTTTCTATACAGACCATATATTGTCTCTGAATAAAGACAATCTTCCTTATTCCTTTTGTTTATTTTTCTTGCCTTATCTATGATCTCTAGTACAATAAGGAATAGACATGGTGAGAGAAGATATCCTTGACTTGTTCTTGATCTTAGAAGGAAGGCATTCAGCATTTTACTGTCAAGTACAATGTTATCTGTAGTTTCTTTTCTTAGATTTTCTTTATCAGGTTGAGCTTCTAATTGTAGTTTTCTGAGATTTTTCATGAGATGAACTTTGTTAAATAATTCTTATACATCTTTTATGATAATCACTTGAGTTTTCTTTCTTTTTCAGTTAATTTGGTGATTTACACCAGTTGAACTTTTTATAATAGCTTTATTGAGATATAATTCACATACCATTAAAGTTCATCATTTTCAAGTATACAATTCAGTGGTACAACCATTACCAAAATCTAATTGTAAAACATTTTCCATTAATTGGTTTTGGAATGTTAATCCAACTTTGAATTCCTGAGAAAAATTCCCTCTGTCATGATATATTATTCTATTTATAAATTGATTCAATATATTAATATTTTCTTAAGAGTATCTGAATTTCTGTTCATGAGGGAAAGTTTGTGGCTTTCTTTTCTTTTACTGTCTTTCCTGGATGTTGTATCTGAGTTATGCTGACCTCGTCAAGTGAGTTTGGAAGTGTTTTTTCCTCCTCTTTTTCTGAAAGAGTGTGTGTGGAAATGGTATAATTTTTAAAACTTTGAGAGAATTCAACAGTTAAGTAAGTCATCAGAGCCTGGAATTTCTTTGTGAGAACATTTTAATTACACATTCAATTTCTTTAATAAATCACAGGCTCTTCAGGTATCCAGTCTTTCTTGCGTCAGTTGTGATTATTTGTATTTTTTATTTTTTTTTAATATTTGTTTATTCATTTGGCTGCGTCAGGTCTTAGTTGTGGCATGTGGGATCTTCGTTGCAGCATGCAGGATCTTTAGTTGCAGCATGCGGAATCTTTTAGTTGCGGCATGGGGGATCTAGTTCCCTGACCAGGGATCGAACCCCGGGCCCCCAGCATTGGGAGTACAGAGTCTTAGCCATTGGACCACCAGGGAAGTCCCTATTTGTATTTTTTAAGGAATTTGTGTTTTTAGATTTTGGTTGTCAAATTTGTTGTCGTAAAATAATTCCTAATTGTGTTAGTTATTGAATACTGTGTTTAAAAAAATTACCTCAAAACACGTTGGCTTTAAATAATAGCAATAATATATTATTTACACCTCTCTTGGCTTCTGTGGTCCAGGGATTCAGGAGTGGCATGGCTGCTTCTGGTTCAGGGTTTCACAAGGCTGTGGTTGGTTGTGGCTGGTGCTGCAGTCGCATGATGGCACAGCTGGGCTTGGAGGATCTATTGCCCACAAGCTCGCCTTCAGGGCTGACCAGCTGGGGCTGGCTTTTGGTGGGAGGCCTCAGTTACTTTCCAGCTCAGCCTCTTCACAGGGTGGCTCGAGAGTTACGCAGCCTTGCGTTTGGCTTCTCTTAGAGAAGTTCAAGGGACTAAGGAGGCAGCTCCAATGCCTTTTTGGTCCAGCCTTGGAGGTCAGACACTGTCACTGGCACAGCCTGCTGTTGGTCACAGGGAAGCCTTGATTTCATATTTTGTTATGTTTGTTTAAGGAGTGTTAGACTTTATTCTCAAAGGTAATTGAGTTACTTTAGAATCAGCTTGATCCTTTTGAAGTTTGTTTTCAAGTTTTTTAAAGTTGCTGTGGTGAGTCTGAAGCTAACTTGTGGCCATTTCAATTTAAGTTAGTTAACATTAAATACAATGAAAAATTAACTTCCTCAGTCACACTAGCCATACTCTGAGTACTTGAAAGGCACATGTTGCTTGTGGCTACTGTATTGCATGACACAAATGCAAGGCATTTCCATAATTGCAGCGAGTTGTGTTGGACAGAGCTGACCTAAAGTAGCCTTTACTCTAGGACTAGTTTGGTCCTGTTACTACACCATCACCCTCACCCTTTTGGGGCATCTATGGAACGCCCTGCACTCATTTAGGACTCTCCCCGCTGGCTCACACCTCTCCCAGCTCTGTTAGATCTCTGGAAATGGGTCAGGTGACAGACGTCCCATCTGTTTTGCCCGACCTCATGGATTTCAGCCTATATATATATATATGGCTTGAAATTCAGCCACAGACTTCTGACCCTAACGTAGATCTGGAGCGATTTCTCTGCATAGCTTCCTCTTTTCTAGAATTCTGCTCCCAAATTCCAGCTGCCTCAGCCTCCCTGAACTCTGAGCTCTGTTTCCTTAGCTCAGCCCAAATGCCATGATACACTTTTGTTTCCCTCCTCTGCACTCTGGTCTGGAATGTGCTTTTAGGCAGAAAGTGGGGTGATTCTAGGGCTTCCATCGTTAGTTCCCTTATCTCAAAAATCATGACCTGTTTTTTCCCGTTGCCCAATGTTTGAAAGAAGTTTCATGTATATTTTCCAGTTTTCTAGTTTTTATGGTGAACAGACAAGTCCAGCCCCACTTCCTCCATTGCGGTCAACAGCAAAAGTTTGTTCCCTTTTGAAGATTATGGTAAAATACTCTATTTATTTTATTTACTCTATTTTTAGATTTTTGGCATGCTGACATAATTGTACCTGGTTTATTTCTCAACTCTCATAGTGTGACTATATAAAAATACTACTATATAAAAATACACTTAACGGTAATTGTTTTTGTTTTATTGGGGTAAAGGTTCTTTCATTTTGAGGACTTTTTAATGTGTGATTTTTTTGTTTGTTTGTTTATTTAAGTTTTGGAATTTGTGACATGTTAACCTGTGCCAAACCTAATACATTTTATTTTATTTTTTTTTTTTTTGCGGTACGCGGGCCTCTCACTGTTGTGGCCTCTCCCGTTGCGGAGCACAGGCTCCGGACGCGCAGGCCCAGCGGCCATAGCTCACGGGCCCAGCCGCTCCGCGGCATGTGGGAATCTTCCCAGACCGGGGCGCGAACCCGGTTCCCCTGCATCGGCAGGCGGACGTGCAACCACTGCGCCACCAGGGAAGCCCCCTAATACATTTTAAAAGGAATTCAGTGAAATCTTTACCTTATGTGCTGGCCATTCATCCCCATCCACCAACCCCCAACCAAGTAACCACTGTTACTTTCTAGAGATACTTTTTTTTTATGTTTATTCAAGGCAACAAAAATATAGGGTCCTATTTTTCCTTTTTAAATAGAATATCTTGGAGACCTTTCTGTATCAGGCAATAATATGGGATGATAGGCAGAAGCATTAAAATGTTTTTAGGAAAAATGATTTTCAGTCATTTTTCTCCTAAGTTATTCAAGTCATCCCTAAAAGGGGAAAAATGGAATTTTAAAACTTGAAAGATTGTGATAAATTTAGGAAATAATGCTAGCGTTTTTTAAACTCTAAAAACCGTGGTAATTTTGACAAATAGGATGTGTTCTCCCTTCCTCACTTGTACCGTTGTTTTAAAATGCTGCCAGCTACAGTGATCAGCCACTCAGCAAGGGCGGCAGGGCTCTAAAACAGAGGGCAAGAGTGGATGACATTTGGAAACCACAGATGCGACCCCTTTTCAGGTGGAAGCATGTTTCAGATCAACCTGAACTCTTCCCTATGGCATAGGAAGAGGCTATTGAGAAGTGTGGGATGAGGTGGTGAAGGGGTTTTACTGTGTTTAGGGAAAATGATTGATTATCTAGGGTTGTTAAAATGCAGACACACAGACACACCATACTTTCATGAATTCAGCCTAAGCACAGAGGCATAATTGACACACTAGAGTCCAGAGGCTCACTCTTTGATTGAGGTAATCAGGAGACCAGAATATGAGTAAAATAATGACACCTTGTCTTCATGTAGATAGTGAGTTTGAAGGAGGAATTAATTCTATATGATTAGTATCAGGATGAAGCAGAAAATTTCAGTAAGAGTAGAATCGATAAATTAATTGTGGTATATTCATACAATGGCACACTGTACAGCCACATACCACTATATGGACAAATATCTCAAACACCATGTTCAGTGAAAGAAAGCCAGACATGAAAGAACACAGATTTTTAAATTCCGTTTATATGCAGTTCAAAAAATAAGTAAAACTAAAGAAGGGTACTAGAAGTTAGGATCATGGCTCTCTGTGGGAAGAAGGATAGGTGTTTTGACTGATAAATGCATAAGCAGTATTTTGGGGGTTATGGGTATATTCTTTTTCTGTATCTGGGTGGTGGTTACACAGGTGTTTGCTTTGAGAAATTCACTGTGCGATTCATTGAACAGCATAATTATGTTTTCTGTACTTTTCTGTATGTGCATTTTATTAACAGACTAACAAGAAAACTTTAAAAATTGAGTGGTCAAAAATATTCTAAAACTTAGTTTTTTTAATCAAAACATGTTTTTTTAATTAAAAATAATGTGTACAATTATCCTAGAGACAATGGGAAGCAATATTAACCACTCCACTAGAACTGTGAGGAGTGCTCTACACCTTCTTCCCTTAAAAAAGACATTCTGAACAGAATGCCAACTACAAATGGTTTCTGGCTATTGAGTAATTTCAGGTTAATTGTGTAATTTTATACATTTTTAGTGTTATAATGGGAAATCTGATGCCTTTCTCAGAGTAAAACAGTAAGAAATTTATTTAGGATCCTTAGGGGTTTTACTTTTTGTTTACTGCCCTGTCTCTAGTGCTTAGAACAATGCCTAGAGCATAACAGATGCTATGTAGATATCTGTTGGTGACTGTCTGGGAGAAATGTTTGGCTCTCCGAGAAGGTGATGATCTTATTAGGGTGTGGCCAACATTCTTACTTCATGTCTATTAAATGCAACATTACAATTGTAAATAACTCTTAGGATATTTGGTATTTTTGTCACTCTAGTTGCCTTGGGAACTGAGATGAGGCAGGAAAAATAATACGGCCAAAGGCAAGGGAGTGGGACAGCCTGGGAATGTGTGGGGATGAGTGAGTAAGGGGCTCCCTTGGCTGAAGGGGGTGGGGGCGGAGTTAATGATGAACCAGGGTAGAAATCACGGAGTTGGGGTAAGACAGACGGGTGATATGGAACATCAACTATGACTACAGCCTTCCATCAGTTCCCCTGGCCTGCGTTTCATAGTACCACTTCATAAGGCCACAGTGAAGGCCATTGAAATGATCTGGCCCCATGGCAGTGTCTATACAGTTTTCCCCAAACCTGCAAAGTTTTCTCTAAAATGTATCTGAGTATCTAGAGAACATCAGTATATCTGGGGAAAGCAGGATCCAATTGCTATTGTGTGGCCAAGCATGAGGTCATACATGCTTGAAAGCATGGTCCAGTCATTTTCATTCAAAGTGGATCTCCTTTTCATGGGTTGTGGGCGCCCTGGAGCTTCAGCCTTAGCCTGGTCATTACTCCATATGCCAAGGCTTTAGAGGCAGCCCGGCCGAGTGCTGGCTGGCTTGGCACAGCCTTCTCCATGAGTCGCAGCAATGATCAAAAACAACACATAATCATACAGTGCCTCCTGGAATGCCTTGATTGTATGCAGCATAAGGAAATGAATTCTGTACGCTTAAGCAAAGGATTTTCAAAATGTAAAGCAAACAGTACAAGCTCACATGGTCTCGCTTCCATTGAGCAGTGCTGAACATGCAGTTACCTTTTGAACAATAGGTATTCATGGATCAGGCAGCATGCTCATGAGACAACAGTCCTCTAATTAAATAAAAGGAGAATCAGTGTTTCTTCTTGCAGGGCTTGTTGGTGGGATTAAAGGATTGTTCTGGAGCCCAGCACACATAATGAGAGCCCTGGCTGCCTGCCTTAAAGTTCTGCAGACCCCACCTGCCAAGACGACCCAAGCCCTGGGGCCAACTCAGTTTCACAAAGTGAGAGGATTAAGGCAGACCTTGACCATCACACTCCCTCTGGTGCAGCTCTCATCCTCGGGGCCACTGTGTAGGCTGTACAGCTTGAGTGCTGAACAGAGATTCCAGGCTGGGAGAGTGGGCGGGGGCAGAAATCCAATCCACCAGCTGGTGCCAAGCTACACCCCTTGGTGCAGGGCTGTCTGTCAAAGGAGTGCCTTATGCTGATTCACTTAAACATGCTCTCTGGACCCTCAGGAGCCTGCTTATCTCTCCTGCCATTGTCCTCTGGGGTTAAGGACCCTCCCACTCTACCCTGGTCCCGGTGTCACAGCTTCTAATAGCCAGTTCCAGATCCTCTGAAGGATAATGTGTGCTCCCTGGAAGCTTGAGCTGAGCACCCATCACTGATTAGCTCCTGCCTGAAACCTCCTTTGTCCTGCTCTTGGAACCTACTTCTCTGTGAAGGTTCCACTCCTTGCACACATCTCCTTCCATGTATCGACCCTGGTTAAGCTGGATGTTGGTTTTCCATAGGTGCCGGGGAGTGCCATAATGTGAACATTTACCACAAAAATCTAACTCTCAGTGGTCAGCAAAGAAAAAGAAAAAATGAGGAAAACAGCTTGTTTTTCGCTTGCTATTCCACTGACTACGTGTAAGACTCAGGGTGGGCACACTTCCCGTAGTGGAATATCTTGTGGTGCTAATTATGATTCTGGTTTTAAAAATAATATACATATTTATATATAATGTGGTCCACTAAATGTAAGCCAGTTATCTCCTCTGGCATTTAACTAAAGAAAGAATGATTTTTTCCAAAGCTGAGGAAAAAAAATGGCAGGGGAGGGGCATCTGTTGAATATATACCATACTAGAAGTTTGGAGTGTTTTCTAATGTTGTTTTGACTGCATATGATTTTTTTATCTTACAGTTTAGAGCCTACTCCTTGGTATAAAGCATGAATCTGTTGTAAATATTTCTAGGTTTTTACTGACCCATCCTTCCTGAAGGTTCTTATGCAGGCCATGCCCCTAACGGTTGTAGGCGTGATGTGGGTGGAGACTCACACTCCCATCCTCCTCCCAGGACCCTCTGAGTTGCCAGTTGTTTGTGTGATGCAGCTCTGCTCAGCAGGGCATGGAATGTGTGTAGGTTCCTTGTAAGATGCTGGGGGATGACTTCCTCAATGCACTTTCTTTAGGCTCAAGACTGTGGCCTCTGGAATGGGTCAGAAGCCAACCACAGAGGGGCAAGTAAGCTAGAGAAGCAGAGAGTTGACTGCAGCAGGCCATGCATGGTGGTTAGCTAAAAGGAAGTCTAGTTTAGCCTAAGTTATTCTGGGAGCAAATAAATGACCAATCATAGAAAATTAGAGCTGGATTAAATTCAACAAACTAAATTGACAGTCTATGAAATGTAATAGTTGAGTGCCTGCTGTATACCAGGTACTCTTCTAGCTTCCAGAAACTTGTCCTACCTTGTTGTTTTAAAAATAAGGACACTAAAGCCCAAAGTGGCCAGAACTTACCCAGTTACACACAGGACACCAGTGTACAATTGAAGACAGAGACTTTGTTTCCTAGAAAGATTTTTTTATACTTCTATCTGGAAGCATCTTTTTATATTTCTTCAGTTCAGTATCATCAGGTGTTCTCCCTTACCGCCATTTTTTACCTTTTTCTTTTTTTTTTTTTTAACAGAAGCTTTAGGTTCACAGCATAATGGAGAGGAAGGTACAGAGATTTCCCATATGCCTCCTGCCCCCACACATGCACAGCCCCCCTCCCACTAGGAACATCTCCCACCAGGGTGGTCCATGTGTTATCACTGATGAACCTACATAGACTCATCACTATCACCCGAGTCCACAGTCGACATGACGATTCACTCTTGGTGTTGTATTTACAATCTATGGTCTTGAACAAATGTAAAATGACATCTCTCCACCATTATAGTATCATGCAGATTTTTTCACTGCCCTAAAAATATTCTGTACTCTGCCTATTCATCCTTCTCTCCTCCCTAACCCTGGCAACAACTGATCTTTTTATTGTCTCCATAGTTTTCTAAAATGTCAGGACCACATCTTTCTTAAAATTCTTAAGTAAGATAAAATGCTTCCAGTATTTTGAAGGATATTCAAGTGACAGAATTCTTACTCCAGCTCACCAAAAATACAGCTTTCCTGCACCTTTAGAGCAGAGCTGTGCGAATAAGGTTTCAGGTTTAATGGCCAAAAATGGTGGAAAGTAATCAAAGCACATTTATGTGAGTTCTGGTACACCATGCTGCCTCATATGGAAATACTTTTTTCTTTCTTTGTTTTTTAAAACACTATTCCTTAGGAGGCACTATTGAGAACATTTGTGATATACACAGAATGTCATCAGTGGCTGTTTCAGAGACCCCTCCTCATGCCTAGTGAGTCCTATCAGAAAGGAATCAAACTCCAGCTTCGTGTCCCAAGATCCCCTAAGACACCCAAGGAAAAGCCACTTTTAGACAGATCGGAGGAATGCTTGATTCTCACAAAGTAGGTCAGCAGCTGAGTGGCAGAGAGGCTGCTTCCATAGCTGTGCAGAGGAGGTGTCCTGATGCCCTGGAGCCTGGGCTGGGTCCTCTCTTGGGAAAGCAGGTCCTGCACATGCTTGGCTCAGAGGCACATGTGCTGGGGCAGGCTGGCATGCTCTTCAGCTGCCACAAAAGGCCTGGGAAGTGGAGCCAAGAATAGTTAGATGCTGTTCCCCTGGGAGCCCAGGTCCCCAGAGAAGAGAAGGCTATTCTGGGAGGGAATGCATAGTTGACATCATCCAGGCAATGGGGGCCAGAGTGTTGGTTGACGAGATCCCAAGTGCCAGGGCAGGATCTGTGTCCTGTTTATCTAAGTATTCTCAGCGTCTCACCGAGCACCTAGTACAGTTAGGCTCTCAGTGGATGCTTTTTGAGTGAATGAATAAATAGAGCTTAGTTAATGTCCAAATAAAAGATATCCTCGAAATGCTCAAAATCTGTCTTCATACAGCGTTCTTAATATAGTCAGTCACAGAGATTACTTCTCTGCTCTAGCTGTCAGCAAAATCGGCCTATTATTAGCGTGGCTTTGTATGGTTTCACCTGGCCCAGAGTTGGCTCACTGTGAGCCTTTAACTCATGTCAGATGATAGCCACAGGAAACATGTCCCTGGGGCACACAGAAGGCTGCTCAGGGCTGTGGTAGCTGTGTGTATGCACATGGGTTTTTTTCCCATGTAGAATTTTAAAATTCAAAAAACATGTGACTTGAATTAGAAACATAATAGATAATATTAGCTCTCTTTCTTGCCCTGTTGCATTTAAGGATGATGCTCTGGGATTATTTTCATCTGGGAATAGAGTTACTATATTGCTATTGGGGTTAAAGCCATAAAAGCTATTTTGTGTTTTTGTAGGTAATTCCACAAATAGATTACAGGGCATTAACCATGGAAGCCTCCTCCAATTGCTCACGGACTGCAGTTACATTTACAATTATGAGGTCATTTTTAGCTCACAGCTCTACAAAAAACAGGTGGCAGCTTGGCTGAACCCCTGCATTAGACCCCCTCAACCTCACTTCCAATGACTCTCATTCACTTGCTTTTTGTCAGTGGCTGACACTCCATTCAGACCATGGCAAGTCCCACCACTGGGGGTCAAGCACCTATTCTGCTGCCCTTGGCTGCCAGCACACAGCCAGCCCCACCAGTCGCACACCTGGGATTTCTGTCTCCTCCTCCCATTTTTAGAAACAGGGTAGAACCACCACACATTGGGGCATGAGTCTGGCATCATAAAGCCCATCAAGGGGACCAGGTCATACAATCCAGAGGCATAGAGAGATTAATTTCCAATGAGGCAAACTTGGACCAATGGGAAAAGGTAGATCGAAGGGAGCACATCCCTCTCTTCTTCCTGTCCATGGTAACAAAGTTTCTTGTACAAACTGTTCTGAGACATCCCACCTGGCTGAGTGTTTGCACATATTAAGTGGGATGCAATGCCCAGAAATGTTATACAGCTCCCAGCAGTTGCTTCCTACGCTTTCCTGTCTCACTTTCCTTTTTCTGTACTCTTGTTGCCCTAGATTTGGACTTCCCTCATAATGCACTTAATCCTTTCCTCAGGCTCTATTCTCTGGGGAACCCGGCTAAGACATTCTTAGGAAGATAAATACTAAAAATTTCCTAGTCGAACAAAATAAAAGTAAAAACTCTGCCATACAGGGATTCCACATTCAGCCAGGGCCAGTCAGCTTGTGTAAACATATGAGCCAATGAGGAGGGGTGCCTACTGGGGACCAGGCTTCATCTAAAGAGGGGTTCAATCCAGCTTTGGCAGTGACAGTGCTGAGCAGGAAAGTGGGCTCAGGAGTCCCAGATCTTTCTATTCTTCAAGACTAGTTGCCAACCTCAAATTCTGTGTGAATTTTCCTTAGTTTTAAATGTGGAAACTAATTTTTAAACTTTAAACTCCACGTAGGCTTAAGCCTGTGGGCTGGAAGTGGTCCACGCCACCTCTGGCTTAGAGTCCAGTCAGGGAGAGCCTGCAATGGAAGGGTTATAAAGTGTGGGAGGAGCAACCAAGGAGAACCGGGAGGGCATCACTGAGTAACAGGTGTGTCTCAGGTGTGGCCACTTTTCTGGGGAACTGGTCAGTTCCCCAGGAAGAAGGACAAAGCTCTCACCTGTCACATTTAGGGCTCTGTTCTGTTTCTTAAACTGCAAGGATTTGGCCTATGATTTTTGGGAAAAGCGTGTACTACAAGTCCTGGGGTGGTGTTTATGATAGGGATCAAGACAGGAAATGACAGCTGACAGCTTTTTTCAGTCTCACACCCGGGTTTGCCTCTTCTTTGTGACATCCCTGGCAAGGAGGAGTCTTACTTGCTTGAAGACCTCTGCTCAAAACCCTCAAAGCCTTTGATTTCACATTTACGTTTGTATAAATGTGAATACTGCATTCAGCTTACATTTATTTCCTTTACCTTAGCCTGACTTTATATTTATCCCCAGGTAATACATTCATATTTGTCCTACTCTACTGAGGAGTCCTTTACACTGAAAGCAGTTATTCTATCTCATAAAAACTTCCTTCTTTTAGGTTAAACCTGTCAGCTGCTTCAGCCACTCTTCCCAGGGCATTATTTCAAGTCTTTTCACTGTTTTCTTAGTCTTGACTGAACATGTTTCTGATTGCCTAAATCTTTTAGGACCTGGAACCATAAATTGAATAAACCTTAGAGGAAAGACCTGATCAGTATAGAGTAAAATTAAATGATCAGTTTCCACACACAGGATACTAAATCTTGATTGATTTAGTCTAATATTGCCTTCGTTTTTCAGGTCTCTGGGCCCCACTGCAGATACATGTTATACTGAACTGCACAGGAATTAATTGTATGCATTCTTTTGAATTTGTACATGTTTCTGAATTCATTTCAAACCTGCTCTGTTGTATATTTATAGCCATAGTTTTCCTTTGCTCCACTTTCATCATCGACTTATTTTTCTTTAGCGTACATATTTCGCAAGCTGCCTCAAACACTTTTGGAAATGAGATGGAGTATAAAGAAGTAATATAGAAGACACTATAACCAATCATTTTTATTTCTCAAACTTACAGAAAGCAATGTTATTTTCTCCAAACCAGCCTGAATTAAGGATTCACATTTCAGTATTCCTTTGGCAGCGTGTCAATTCATATTTGTTTACAGAAATGAGTCCCATGGAGATGTGTGCTGGGTAACATGTTTGTCATAACTCTGTGTGTGTGTGTATGTATATATACACACATATATGTGTATATATTGATATATAGGTCTATACATATTAAATGAACATACATTTATTGAAATGTTCTCTAATTCATAATTCTCAAGATTTCCAACCATCATTTTCATTGCTTTAGAATGGGCGTTTATTGCCATCTGCTCCTGTCCCATTTTTCAGTTCTACAATTATATTTTCATGACTTAATTTTATCAGAAATCTCAAGAGCTCCGGCTTGCCTATATCAAATCATCTGGTTAATAACAAGGTTAACCCCAGCACCAAGGACATGGGCAGACTGTCTTCTGGACTTTAGATAGTACCAGGCGAGGTTTGACAAGTGAAACAGAATCACTAGGAATGGTATAGAATAGAAAACTATTTTTTCACTGAGATTTGACCATTCACAGTTAAGGGAGGTAAGAAGTTATGTATGGGTGTTGACTCTAACTCTGGCACAGGAGTCTGAAGTCAGCAAGGCAGGCAGACAAGAAGGAAAGATAGATGTGAAGTGGGAGAGAAAAAAGACAAGCAAATCCAGAAGGAGGGGCTGGAAGCCCCATCAGCCTCTGTCTGGAAGCTTCCAACTTCAGTGATGCGAGTGGCCTGCAGGAGAAGGTGCTGCTTCACAGGGTTGCTGAGCCTGCACCTGGCGTGGGAGCTGGAACCTGAAGGAGGGCGCCTAGGGGAGAGAAGGAGCTGAGTGCCTGGCTCCGCCCACACCCACCAGGTGAGTCCGGAGCAGCCATGACACAGGTGAGCCGTGATGGCGCCCGGGTGCCTGCACTGACCTTCAGAGCTTGAGAAGAGTATGGTTTAAGCCTAACTTCCAAATCCCACCATATATGTTTCTTATGGCCCAGGATAAGCTGGAATTATGCAGTGGAGGGAATCCTGATAAACAATGCCCTTGCTCAGCTAAGTTGACACCGCAGTGATCTGCCATATACAGATTATCCCCTCAAACTCGTTTTTCCCTGGAGACAATCTGAATTAATAGTTTCGTGGTTTTCCTTCCTGTCCTTGTCAGGTACCTCCAGCCCACTTCCCCGTTGTGTCCTGGGCAGGGCAGGTGTGACGGCCGATCCCCTGGCTTTGTGGTCTCAGGCTCAGAAGCAGATCACGCTCTGGGGGATGGAGAAGGACGCTGTGTGGGAATCATGGCCTTTCCCAGGTTCGGTTGTTTCTCCCCCGCCCTCCTCTGTTTCTCCCCCGCCCTCCTCGGGGTCGGGGCTGTAGCATGGTTCTCATGGTGGTTCCCAAATAAACAGCCTACTTCCTGGCTTTCTGTGATCAGGGTGGCACAGGGGGATGTGGCCACCTCTGCAGCAGCCTTCCTGTGCTGACAGCACTGTTTGTTTTTCCCATCTCCCTGGGGAGAAGTCCTCTTATCTTTTCTGTGCAACATATTTGGGAAAAACATATTTTTCTCTCATATAGGAATGGATTATTGTGTTTCTTGAGACTAAAAAGGAAAGCCTTTCTGGACCCGAACACTGACTTAAAAAAATCATCTAAATTCCTCTTACATAGCAGGAGAAAGGGCTATTTTAGTGGTGATGGGTGGTACATTTTGAATCACTCTGTGCATTCAAAATATTTTGTGTGTGTGTATGTGTGTGAAAGCGAGAGAGAGAATTTGAACTATTTTCCAAGCACCTGCCCTACATTGATTGTTTTAAATAGCCTGGGAATTTGTAGGTATTGGTTGAGGTGTGCAGGGTTTTGATGATAAACTTTAATGGGCAGTTAAATGCAATTTAATTAAAAATTATCTCTGCACAGGAATTATTTGTGTGAGGGGGTCCTAGGCTCAGGCAATGACCTTTGTGAGAAAGAAGTTTACATATATATATATATATATATATATATATATATATATATATATGCAATTGCAAGGAAATTTGTCATTAACTCTGTTTCAACTGTCTTTTTCAGGCATTTAGATGGCTTCCCATCTTCCCTTTCATTCATAACAGAGGGCAACAAAGAGCTGTGGGCATTTCCTCTCAATAATACAATTCTATATACAGGATTATGGGTCTCTTTTCCTTCCTTGATCTTTTCTGTGAGGCTAATGAAGACCAAAAAATTGTGGAGAGGGTGGAGCTGCTCTGTGTCTTTCACTGATTAGAATCATGTATTGTTTCTTTCCAAAAATTGCATTGTACAGTGAGGCTATGTGTACATTTTCACTTTTAAGACAAAGTTGGTGAACCACAATCAGTTGTGTGTGTGTGTTTTCAGTGTCTTATTGTCCATGAAAATATTTTCTGGTATTAATAGAATTATTTCCCATGCTGAAAGCATGAGGCTCTGTTTGGAATCAGAAATGAGTCCTCAAGAATTTGCTAAATTAGCTGGTGAGAGGGACATGCAATTACCAGGGTACCAAACAGAAAGAACTAACTGCAGCAAGTAAGAGTCAATACAGTGATTTTGGGGAATTTAAAGAAAGGAGGAATTAATGCTCTGATTTGGGGGATTGGAGATTTATTGAGGTCAAGTTGAGTTGAACTGAGCCTTGAAGGGTAAATAGGAGATAAGAGATGAAAAAACTGGTTTAGAGAAACATATTACCATTGACTGGACTGAGAGCTCTCATTTCATTTTTTATAGACATTTCATCATCTTTTTCTTGTATTGGAACGTGTTAGAACACTGCTTCGGGGTGTATTTATAAGGCAAGTTATATAGATCAGAGCGTAGGGTGATAATGATGTCCACAATCTATTACACAGAGCTAACGTTTACAACCAAACTGCAAAGGAGATACTGTTAATATATCTACTTGAAGCTTCAAGGAATCAGATAATTTGCAAAAGACATGATGGTCAGTAGGTGATGCAACAAGGATTAAAATGCTGGCAGTCTTAAGTCTGGAGACTGAACTCTTTTTAAAATTAAAAAAAAAATTTTATACAATTCTTAAAGGTTACTTTTCATTTACAGTTAGTACAAAATATTGGCTCTATTCCCCGTGTTGTACAATACATCCTTGAGCCTGTCTTACATCCAATAGTTTGTGCCTCCCACTCCCCCACCCCTATACTTCCCCTCCTGCCCCCCACCACTGGTAACCACTAGTTCTCTATATCTGTGAGTCACGTCTTATACAATATGTTATATACACTAGCTTGTTGTATTTTTTAGATTCTGCAGGTAAGCGATATCATACAGTATTTATCTCTCTCTGACTTATTTCACTTAGCATAATGCCCTCTAGGTCCATCCATGTTGCTGCAAATGGCAATATTTCATCCTTTATTATGGCTGAGTAATATTCCTTTGTCTATATATCCCACATCTTCTTTATCCATTCATCTGTCGACAGACACTAACGTTGCTTCTATGTCTTGGCTATTGTAAATAATGCTGCAATGTATAGATTGAACTCTTAAATATGCTCCTCTCCTGCCTTAACAGAGCATGCAATGCCTGCCATTCCATTGCAGGTAGATCTGAAATTTGCTCTGGCCAAGCTATGGCTTCTCATTTATCCTCTAGAACACTCATGTTTCCTGGGTGTGGAATCAAGTGACTCACTTTATCGTCTCTCCTCCCTCCATGCTCCTCATCACCAGACCCCCTTTCTCCCCTCTCGCTACTACACCATAAGAACTTAATTCTTGCCCCAGCTCTTCACCTCAAGGCCTCCTGATTTTTTATTTATCTGATTCACATTAGCAGTCATCTGAGATTAATATTCCAGTGATTTTTAGTTCAAGTTTGATTTTCCAACTAACAGAAGCATGAACTTTCTCAAGCCACAAGTCATAATGGACATGCTTCATGTGGCACCTGAGAATGATGTCTCAGGGTACATCCTAATCCCAGAAAGATCTCCTAAGATGCTATGTCAAAATAACATAACCTGCCTTTATAAACCTGTGTTTTCTAAAAGGTTAATTGAAACCGGCCAAGGTCTCAATTATTAATTTCCTGGGACATGACATTTACTCGTTTCATTGTGTGCCCTGGATCCTGAGTTACATAAAAAAAAAAAAAAAAGAGAAAGAAAGGGACTAGCATCAAGCAATCCATGTCCAAATCCTGACTCAGCTACTCACTGGTGGGATAACACCTTCAAGATATGATTAGAATGTAGGTCAGTCTTACTCCAAAGCCTGTGTTTCTTCCACTAAACTGCAAACACGTTTCTTTGGAAGGACCACGCACTCTATTTTTCAGAAGTTTCAAGGAGGAATAGGGCTTTCTCTTTCTGTTGAGAAAAAGCTTTGTTATTGAGTCCAGGATGATCCAACTCCATCTAAACATAATGGACTGAGGCTTGACTACTTCTCTGTACAAAATAGCATTGGCTGCATAGCCTAGGCTGGTCATACATTTCACTTCCTTTGGCATAAGTTGTCCATTTTTCTTGCAGGTAAAAAGTTACTAGTATTAATACCATCTTGGACGAGCTAATGAGGTGAACTTGATCCCTCCCAGTGAGAACAGGGCCTAATCGCATTTGCAGGCAGCCACCTGCAGGCATAAATTGTCAGTTCAGCACTGCACACGGAGGGGGTCAGCAGAGCTTCTAATACTGCTCATCTGTCCCTGTGGACATGCAATTCGGTTCAGAATGTTGAATATGTGTAGGGGTGTGTGTGAGCACTTGATTTTTATGTACAAGACGGGGATTGGGGAAGAATAGAAGGCAAAGAAAGGCAGAGAAGGGCAATCATCCTTACTGCAGCCTTGCCAGAACATTCAAAACCTTTGAATATATATCTTTAAAGCCATTACCAATGTACACTCCCACTATCCATCCTAGTTATTGTCTCTTCCTTGGAGAAGTTTGGACCAAGTTAGACAGCTAAAGATTGCCACAGGCTCACACAGGCCTGGACACGCCAGGGCTGGTCTAAGCAGTGTGCTTACCTGTTTAGTTTCTTGGAAAGTCATTCAAAATGAAGCTAGCTTAGTAAATATGAAATGAGACTAAATAAACAAACTGGTAAGATTATTCCTTTATTTGGATATTTTCCTGTGCTCTACCTTTTAAAAAAAATTGCCCCACTTTGTAAAAAAGAAAAAAGTGAACCTCCCTTGATTTTATTTTTATGAACTGAATTGTAATACTAACTAGAGATTTTAGGAGTTTTTTTTGTTTGTTTATTTTGTTTTTTGTTTGGTGTTTTGGGGGGGTGGTAAAACATCTTGGGAAAGAACAGAACTGGAATTATAAATGAGCAGGGTGAAATAATGGTGACCCAATTAGCTGAACACGTTAGAAGTGATCTATAACCCTAAGAAAAGAAACTCATCTCCTATCAGAATTGACTTACTTGTAAATAATAATTTTTAAAATTCTCTAGCAAGCTGAAATTGGCATGAGAAGTTATTTATTACAATGCAAGAAGAAAGAGAGTCTGTTTCATAATTTTAGTTTGGTTTGATAGCAATTGAATTCTACTGGGTCTCCAGGGAGGAGAAAGCATTTTATAAGGGCTCATCGCAGGAAATCAATACCATTCTTTTCTCCCTTTGCCCTTTTCTTCCTTTCTTGGTCTACATTTTAATAACCTTCCGCTACCTAACAGTTCCATCTTCTTGCTTTTGGCCAGATAGGCATCCTGCAGAACTCTGATGACAGTCCAAGGAAACCTCCTTCACCTGCCATGTAGGCTGGAACTTTCTGGAATTAAACAAAAACCCCTGGGTCTGTGGCTGACACTGCAGCTGGCTAGGCTGTGACACTGGGCAGAATATGCCCCCTTATTGATGGACACTTGAGTTATTTCTATTGTTGTTTGTACTTTAAAGCACTTCAATCGAGGTGGCATGTTAGATATACATTTACATTAGTGGGGTTTATTCTACACCTTAGAATATGTGGCATTCTAAAGGCTTTTGCAACCTTATGTGAACAGGGAACAAGAATCCAATAAATCTAGATTGTATGCTTCAGAGTGGAACTTTAGATTCTAAAAGATACATAGATAGATAGATAGATAGATAGATAGATAGACAAACAGATAGAAAACAAAACGGTCTATGTACAGACACAGATTTCTGGGGTTCTTTGTTGGCTTATTCCTGCCAGTAAAACCTTATTGCATTTGTCCTGAGCAGACCTTTCTGGGAGTGAGCTGTCAGAGCACTTAGAAGAACAGAGAGCTGGTGTTTCTTGAGTTTACTTGCTAGTTTATAAACTGTTGTCATACCTGTTTGGTAATAAATGTTTGTATGTGCAAAAACACTTGGTTTTAGACTTGTTTTCATTGCAACCTGGTCATGATAGTAGGGAAGAGAGGCCAATAGCCCTCACGTACCACCAACAAATGGAAGTTACTTTATTTACTAAAAAGGTAGGATGGTTGTGAATGACACAGTTGACTTAACACAAAAACAATCTATTTCAGGAAATTTAACTGTAAAGCAGAATGATAAAGCAAATGCCACTTTTCCATTGACCTGAGCATCTTCCAATGGTGTGAGGTGAGAGTTTTTATTTTTTAGCAAGGGTTTGTGGTTTATACTAATGGATGTACACTGAAATTCAACTTCCCCTTTCCGATTCAAAGGAATCCAATAGAGCCACGGTCAGTATGTATCCAGCGAGGCTCGCATCTTGCTGACGCTCTTATAGATCTGATCTTGTAGGTCTCTGACCTCTTTCCTACTTCCAGGTACTTGTTTCTTCATTTCCTGCCTGAAGAAAATCTTGAGGGTTATTTGATCCTGCTATGTTTAGAACCATGCCCTTACAAGGTTTTGTTTTTTTTCTTGTTTGTTGGGTATTTTCATTTCTTTGAACATTTAAGAACCAGGGGGATTGTAGGTTGAATTATATGGGGCTTCCCTGGCCCACCCCTTCCTTACCTTTCCTTCAAATGAAAGTTTGCCATTCATATGCCCTTACTGCCCAGTGAGCTCATTCAGACCAAAATTGGAGTTGGAATCTGAGGCCTGGATTTTTCTCTGACTCAGTTTCCTGTGTTCTGAAAGAAACTCCTTTTCCCTATATTAATTGTCATTCTTCTTTTGTTAAGACTTAAGTGGTGTGAAGGTAAATTCTCATGTTCTCTTCAAATGCCAACTTGAGCCTTTTAAAATACTGGAAGCACTCCCAACCAATGAATTGTGTTCCAGCCATTTCCGAGCATAATTCACTGCTCTCATTTCACAGATGGCAAACACAAAAACACATCCTTTTGTACATAACACTCATAAATACTTTCCCAAGGTCAGGAATATTTGTGTCAGGAAAGCCTTATTTTACCAAAGAACAGGATGTTCTGATAAACTCAGTATTCTGAGAATTATCATATGTACCTATCAAGGTTCCCACTGTGAAGCCTTCTACCCTCCACTGAGAAAGAGGTAAACCCTTCATCTGTCCTCACTGCTTTCTAAACTGTCCTCATCCAAGGGATCCAAGTATTCGCTCAATGTTTCACAAATTGTGAGAGATGGAGTTTTAAATTATAAGGGAAAAGAAGGAAGCTTTTATGAATGAAAATTTTCCAAGTTGTTCCAGTGTATTCGTCATAGGGCTGTTTCTGCATTGAGCCTAGTTTTGTTTTGTTTTGTTTTTGCTTTTGACTTTCATCTTGACGTCAACTTCTGGCAGCTCTCGAATTTCTGGTTTTCATGACTGGCTGGACTCCTGTGCTAGTCAGGTTTTGGTTGGCCTCATTGTCATTATTATATTTTTGTCGGGGAGGCAAGGTGTACTGCCTTGTTTCAGCCAAAAGCTGATCCTGACCCAAAGAACTGATCTCTGGAGCCTGAGTCTAGGTCACTTTATTTGCATATGTTTAAGAGTGCTCTTACTTTGTGAGACGTTAATAGATATTCTGTAAACAAAAAACAATGGCTTTTATTCTACTACAGTAATGTAAATATATATATATATATATAATATATATACACACACACATATATGAGAAAAATATTAAGCACATGTGTATGGTTATTATTACATAGTAATTTGACTTTCAAAATGATAAGAAAACCAGGAAGTTGCAAACAGTTGATGCAGTTATGACAGTATTATTCCATTACGGCCAGGAGAGACTGCCTGTAAAAGTGTGGATTTTCCATAATTCAGAATCTGGTTCAGATACCTGGTCTTTTCACCTCTCAAGAGTGACCCATTAGTGGCTTTTAGACTCAGAAGACTCTAGCACGCAAGAGTTGAGCACCACAGACTCTGGAGTCAAACATATTCTTTCTTTGGTTTTTGTCCAGCTGAGGTCTCCGGAGCTGAACGTACGTATTCCTTACATATTTGAGATCTGGTTATTTCCTCTATAAATGAGGATCCAAATATCTACCTCATAACATTATTGTAAAGATCTAAGAGTCTCATGTGTATACACACACATACAGCAGGTAAGATGGAGTAAAAATGATAATTATGATTATCCTAAGGATGATTATAAAGCAGAGTTTATAGAAAGAGATATATTTGCTAAGAGGCTCAGATACTTGTAGCTCACAGAAGTCAAATTATATTTAGAAACTTTCTTGTGCAAACCCAGAAGACAGGGAGAGACGGTCAAATCTAGTGTGGAAATTTTAAATGAGCCAGGTTATGACAACCTAATGTTCCCGTCTCAGGAGATGAACACAGCTGCCTCTAGGCCCACACAGGTGGATTTAGGGAGAAAGGCATCCGTGATCTGAGGTGAACATCATCAGTAATTCCTTTCAGATCTCTCAGCACCCCTTCTCCCTGACACAGTCTTTAATTACTCTGTAAGACCTTCAGTCTGCATTTAGGCATGCCTTCCTGGTCTTTGAATTATGCTCTCTCATTAAGATAGTGGTATATTTCTTTTTCAGTCTATTTTTCGGGAAGAACAACAGCTCTGTTCACTTGTATGTGCTAAGATAGTTGGGAGACTCGGGTTGGCAATTAGATTTCCCGTTACTCACATACCCAAAAGTGCACTGACCTTGGGGTGACTAAGAAGGTTCTAGTCACATCCACTGAAGCAGGGAGCAGCAACATGGTTGATAAGTGAAGGATGGGTGAGGAGGGGGCAGGGCTCAGGGACAAATATTTGTTGACGTTGCTTTAGACCCTACACAATAGCCAGGGCTCTTAAAGTAAAGGATTGTATATACCTGATCAATGTTTGTCTAAAGCATTTCTTATGGAAGTAGAAAGCAGAATACAAAACCTCTCCAGTTTTTAGCTCCCCCCTCCTAACTCATCCATCATCAGCTTTCTTTGCATGTCCAGAAGCAGGCCAGCTCCTAGAAGCTGACTGACTGATTGAATGGTTGATTGATTGATTGATTTTTAAAATTAGTTCTTTTTTTTTTTTTTTTTTTTTTTTTGCGGTACGCGGGCCTCTCACTGTTGTGGCCTCTCCCGTTGCGGAGCACAG
>NC_041231.1:58083900-58087618 GCF_002837175.3 Physeter macrocephalus
GCTCCGCGGCATGTGGGATCTTCCCAGACCGGGGCACGAATCCATGTCCCCTGCATCGGCAGGCGGACTCTCAACCACTGCGCCACCAGGGAAGCCCCTAATTAGTTCTTAAAAAAATTTTTTTTTATTGACATGTAGTTGATTTACAATATCGTGTAAGTCTCAGATGTACAGCACAGCGATTCAGGTATATATATATTCTAGAAGCTGATTTATTAAATGACCATTTTGCCAAAGGCAAGTGTGTTCCACGACCAATTTACCTAACTTATGTTTTAAAAAACTCTTTTCATTTTTTGCATGGGTAACAGCATGCTAAGAATCTTCAGTACGTTTCTGCCCCCACTTCCTGTTACTGCCAGCTGGAGAGTGAGAGAATGAGGGGCAGAGACCCTAGAGATGGGGACACAAGGAAGATGTTTCCCATGGATAATTACTGAATATGAAAATTGAGTATAAGAATATATTATTATGCATGAGGAGATTATATTAATAAGAATTCTTCACATAGTCAATAGATACACATTCTGGAGTACTTTCTCGAATATCAGGAACTATTACAATTGTCTGCTTGCATGACTGATAATCATCTTGAAAAATGCATTTCTAAGACTGCTCCCTATTTTAGATCATAGTTTGTCATCACACTCTTCTCACCTTCTGTGGTGTCTCTCTCCTCTCCACCCCGCAGCTTCCACTTTTCAAGTCTGCTTTCTCTGCTCTTTCTTCAACCTCTTCCTCTCGGCCCTTTTGCTTCAGCTGGAATAGTAGGGGACTCTGACAGAAACAAATTAAACATTCCTTAAAATGCTGTAATGAGGACATGATCACAACCCACGAACCACAATGAAACAGTCGAAATAAGTAAATGTGATGAATCAGTGGTTTGGTGGATTGGCATTTCCACTAATTGGCTTTAGGCAAATTGCCCACTCAGCGAACTGACTTCTGGAGAATTCACCTGACCCAGCGTGTTCTGGGAAGAGGTGGACCAGTGAAAACGTGGAGCTCGGAAGAGATACATTTTTTGTATATAAATTGTTTTGGGGACCTGCAGTAAAATGTAGTTCTGTGCGAGCAACACTGACATGAATCAGCTGACCTGCAGGTGTAGATCCCGTAATTCCATCCAACACTGATGACTGAATGTGACTTCATGTCTTTAGGCTCACTGGGAACCTCATCAATTTTATTGAATTTGGAAAATTAGGAGAATGAGTTGGTTTACGTGATGTGTAAGACCAACATCCCTTTTAAAGTATTGATAGTTGGCAACAAAGCTTATTAAAGTGCCTGATTACTATGCCTGGCATATTTTTAAAATATGAGGCATCAAATGATTTTTGTTTAGGGGTCCTTGTTGAAATCCCAGTGCTATAGTGCAGCTTCAAAGAGTTACCATGTGTTAAGTGCTTTATTTTCTTTCTCTTATTTAATCATCACAACAACCCTAGGAAGGGAACACTTTTATTACCCCCAGTTTACAAGGGAAGACTGAACTTAGTGAAGTTAATTTACCCATTGTCTTTCTGCTAGTAAGTGGGGATTCAGGATTTAAACTAAGTAGCATCACTTAATCTAGACCAGCAATGTCCAATAAAAATATAATGTGAGGGAGGACCTTTAAGAAGGCAGAGGAGTAAGATGTGGAGATCACCTTCCTTCCCACAAATGCATCAAAAATACATATATATGTGGAACAACTCCTACAGAACTCCTACTGAACGCTGGCAGAAGACCTCAGACCTTCCAAAAGGCAAGAAGCTCCCCACGTACCTGGGTAGGGCAAAAGAAAAAAGAATAAACAGAGACAAAAGAATAGGGGCGGGACCTGCACCTCTGGGAGGGAGCTGTGAAGGAGGAAAGGTTTCCACACACCAGAAGCCCCTTCGCGGGTGGAGACTGCGGGTGGCGGAGGGGGGAAACTTCAGAGCCACGGAGGAGAGCGCAGCAACAGGGGTGCGGAGGGCAAAGCGGAGAGGTTCCCGCACAGAGGATCGGTGCCGACCAGCACTCACCAGCCCGAGAGGCTTGTGTGCTCACCCGCCGGGGCGGGCTGGGGCTGGGAGCTGAGGCTCGGGCTTCAGTCGGAAGCCAGGAGAGGACTGGGGTTGGCTGCCTGAACACAGCCTGAAGGGGCTAGTGCACCCACGGCTGGCCGGGAGGGAATCCGGGAAAAAGTCTGGACCTGCCTAAGAGGCAAGAGACCATTGTTTCGGGGTCCTTGAGGAGAGGGGATTCAGAGCACCACCTAAACAAGATCCAGAGACAGGCGCAAGCTGCGGCTATCAGCACGGACACCAGAGACAGGCATGAGACGCTAAGGCCGCTGATGCCGCCGCCACCAAGAAGCCTGTGTGCAAGCACAGGTCACTGTCCACACCTCCCCTCCCGGGAGCCTGTGCAGCCCGCCACTGCCAGGGTCCCGGGATCCAGGGACAACTTCCCTGGGAGAATGCACGGTGCGCCTCAGGCTGGTGCAACGTCCCGCCGGCCTCTGCCTCCACAGGCTCGCCCGCATCCCCTCAGGCTCCCTCGCCGCCGCCGCCCCCCCCCCCGCCCCCGCCGCCGGCCTGAGTGAGCCAGAACCCCTGAATCAGCTGCTCCTTTAACCCCGTCCTGTCTCGGTGAAGAAAAGACGCCCTCGGGCGACCTACATGCAGAGGCGGGGCCAGATCCAAACCTGAACCCCAGGAGCTGTGAAAACACAGAAGAGAAAGGGAAATCTCTCCCAGCAGCCTCAGGAGCAGCAGATTAAATCTCCACAATCAACCTGATGTACCCTGCATCTGTGGAATACCTGAGTAGACAATGAATCATCCCAAAATTGAGGCGGTAGAATTTGGGAGCAACTGTATACCTGGGGTTTGCTTTCTGCATCAAATTTGTTCCGGGCTTTATGTTTATCTTAGTTTAGTATCTAGAGCTTATTATCATTGGTAGATTTGGTTATTGATTTGGTTGCTCTCTTCCTTTTTTTTAAAAATATATATATATTTTTTTTCCTTTTTCTCTTTTTGTGAGTGTGTATGTGTATGCTGCTTTGTGTGGTTTTGTCTGTATAGGTTTGCCTTTACCATTTGTCCTAGGGTTCTGTCTCTCCTTTTTTTCCTTTTTTTAGTATAGTTTTTAGTGCGTGTTATCATTAGTGGATTTGTTTATTGGTTTGGTTTGGTTGCTCTCTTCTTTCATTTTTAAAAATTTTTTTTATTTTTTTATTTTTAATAATTAAAATTTTTTATTTTAAAAACTTTATTTTACTTTATTTTCTATTTTATCTTTCTTTTCTTTCCCTCCCTGTTCTATTTTTTTTCACAAAGTTGTTAACATTCTTATCAGTCCAACTTCTCTTTCTGTACAACAACTTGTAACATTTTTTTTAAAAAAGTCTTCATTTTCCTATCTTTGCTTTTCTTTTTTAACATCCTTATTGAAGTATAATTGCGTTACAATGGTGTTAGTTTCTGCTGTATAACAAAGTGACTCAGCTATACATATACATACATCCCCATATCTCCTCCCTCTTGCGTCTCCCTCCCACCCTGCCTAGCCCACCCCTCTAGGTGTACATTAAGCACCCAGCTGATCTCCCTGTGCTATGCGGCTGCTTCCCACTAGCTATCTATTTTACATTTGGTAGTGTATATATGTCCATGCCACTCTCTCACTTCCTCCCAGCTTACCCTTCCCCCTCCCTGTGTCCTCAAGTCCATTCTCT
>NC_041231.1:58087717-58090075 GCF_002837175.3 Physeter macrocephalus
TTATCCATTCATCTGTCGATGGACACTTAGGTTGCTTCCACGTCCTGGCTATTGTAAATAGACCTGCAGTGAACACTGTGGTACGTGACTCTTTTTGAATGATGCTTCTCTCAGGGTATAGGCCCAGTAGTGGGACTGCTGGGTCATACGGTAGTTCTACTTTTAGTTTCTTAAGGAACCTCCGTACTGTTCTCCACAGTGGCTGTATCAATTTACATTCCCACCAACAGTGCAACAGGGTTCCAGTTTGTCTACACCCTCTCCAGCATTTACTGTTTATAGATTTTTTGATGGTGGCCATTCTAACCAGTGTGAGGTGATACCTCATTGTAGTTTTGATTTGCATTTCTCTAATGATTAGTGATGTTGAGTATCCTTTCATGTGTTTGTTGGCAATCTGTATATCGTCTTTGGAGAAATCTCTATTTAGGTCTTCGGCCCAATCTGGATTAGGTTGTTTGTTTTTTTGATATTCAGCTGCATGAGCTGCTTGTATATTTTGGAGATTAATCCTTTGTCAGTTGCTTCATTTGCAAATATTTTCTCCCATTCTGAGGGTTGTCTTTTGGTCTTGTTTATGGTTTCCTTTGCTGTGTAAAAGCTTTCAACTTTCATTAGGTCCCATTTGTTTATTTTGGTTTTTATTTCCATTTCTCTAAGAGGTGGGTCAAAAAGGATTTTGCTGTGGTTTATGTCATAGAGTGTTCTGCCTAGGTTTTCCTCTAAGAGTTTTATAGTGTCTGGTCTTGCATTTAGATCTTTAATTCATTTTGAGCTTATTTTTGTGCATGGTGTTACGGAGTGTTCTAATTTCATCGTTTACAGGTAGCTGTCCAGTTTTCCCAGCACCACTTATTTAAGAGGCTGTCTTTTCTCCATTGTATAGTCTTGCCTCCTTTATCAACGATAAGGTGACCATATGTGCATGTGTTTATCTCTGGGCTTTCTTTTCGGTTCCATTGATCTTTATTTCTGTTTTTGTGCCAGTACCATACTGTCTTGATTACTTAGCTTTGTAGTATAGTCTGAAGTTAGGGAGCCTGATTTCTCCAGCTCCGTTTTTCTTTCTCAAGATTGCTTTGGCTATTCAGGGTCTTTTGTGTTTCCATACAAATTTTTTGTTCTAGTTCTGTGAAAAATGCCATTGGTAGTTTTATAGGGATTTCACTGATTCTGTAGATTGCTTTGGGTAGTATAGTCATTTTCACAATGTTGATTCTTCCAGTCGAAGAACCTGGTATATCTCTCCATCTGTTTGTATCATCTTTAATTTCCTTCATCAGTGTCTTATAGTTTTCTGCATACAGGTCTTTTGCCTCCTTAGGTAGGTTTATTCCAAGGTATTGTATTCTTTTTTTTTTGTGATGGTAAATGGGAGTGTTTCCTTAATTTCTCTTTCAGATTTTTCATCATTAGTGTATAGGAATGCAAGAGATTTCTGTGCATTAATTTTGTATCCTACTACCGTACCAAATTCATTGACTAGCTCTAGTGGTTTTCTGGTAGCATCTTCAGGATTCTCTATGTATAGCATCATGTCATCTGCAAACAGTGAGAGCTTTACTTCTTCTTTTCAGTTTGGATTCCTTTTATTTCTTTTTCTTCTCTGAATGCTGTGGCTAAAACTTCCAAAACTATGTTGAATAATAGTGGTGAGAATGGGCAGTCTTGTCTTGTTCCTGATGTTAGTGGAAACGTTTTCAGTATTTCACCATTGAGAACGATGCTGGCTGTGGGTATGTCATATATGGCCTTTATTATGTTGAGGTAAGTTCCTTCTATGCCTACTTTCTGGAGGGTTTTTATCATAAATGGGTGTTGAATTTGTCGAAAGCTTTTTCTGCATCTATTGAGATGATCACATGGATTTTCTCCTTCAGTTTGTAAATATGGTTTATCACATTGATTGATTTGCATATATTGAAGAATCCTTGCATTCCTGGGATAAACCCCACTTGATCATGGCGTATGACCCTTTTAATGTGCTGTTGGATTCTGTTTGCTGGTATATTGTTGAGGATTTTTGCATCTATGCTCATCAGTGATATTGGCCTGTAGTTTTCTTTTTTTGTGGCATCTTTCTCTGGCTTTGGTATCAGGGTGATGGTGGCCTCGTAGAATGAGTTTGGGAGTGTTCCTCCCTCTGCTATACTTTGGAAGAGTTTGAGACGGATAGATGTTAGCTCTTCTCTAAATGTTTGATAGACGTCACCTGTGAAGCCGTCTGTTCCTGGGCCTTTGTTTGTTGGAAGATTTTTAATCACAGTTTCAATTTCAGTGCTTGTGATTGGTCTGTTTATATTTTCTATTTCTTCCTGGTTCAGTCTCGGAAGGTTGTGCTTTTCTAAGAATTTGTCC
>NC_041231.1:58090338-58094646 GCF_002837175.3 Physeter macrocephalus
TTTTTTCCTGATGAGTCTGGCTAATGGTTTATCAACTTTGTTTATCTTCTCAAAGAACCAGCTTTTAGTTTTATTGATCTTTGCTCTTGTTTCTTTCATTTTTTTTTTCATTTATTTCTGATCTGATCTTTATGATTTCTTTCCTTCTGCTGACTTTGGGGGGTTTTTTTGTTCTTCTTTCTCTAATTGCTTTAGGTGTAAGGTTAGGTTGTTTATTTGAGATTTTTCTTGTGTCTTGAGGTAGGACTGTATTGCTATAAACTTCCCTCTTAGAATTGCTTTTGCTGCATCCCATAGGTTTTGGGTTGTCGTGTTTTCATTGTCACTTGCTTGTAGGTATTTTTTGATTTCCGCTTTGATTTCTTCAGTGATCTCTCAGTTATTTAGTAGTATATTGTTTAACCTCAATGTGTTTGTATTTTTTACAGATTTTTTCCTGTAATTGATATCTAGTCTCATAGCATTGTGGTTGGAAAGGATACTTGATACGATTTCAATTTTCTTAAATTTACCAAGGCTACATTTGTGACCCAACATATGATCTGTCCTGGAGAATGTTCCATGAACACTTGAGAAGAAAGTGTAATCTGCTGTTTTTGGATGGAATGTCCTATAAATATCAATTAAGTTCATCTTGTTTAATGTATCTTTTAAAGCTTGTGTTTCCTTATTTATTTTCATTTGGAAGATCTGTCCATTGCTGAAAGTGGGGTGTTAAAGTCCCCTACTATGATTGTGTTACTGTCGATTTCCCCTTTTATGGCTGTTAGCATTTGCCTTATGTCTTCATTTTAAAGTCTATTCTGTCTGATATGAGGATTGGTACTCCAGCTTTCTTTTGATTTCCATTTGCATGGAATATCATTTTCCATCCCCTCACTTTCAGTCTGTATGTGTCCCTAGGTCTGAAGTGTGTCTCTTGTAGATAGCATATGTATGGGTCTTGTTTTTGTATCCATTCAGCCAGTCTATGTCTTTTGGTTGGAGCATTTAATCCATTTACATTTAAGGTGGTTATCGATATGTATATTCCTATTACCGTTTTCTTAATTGTTTTGGGTTTGTAATTGTAAGTGTTTTCCTTCTCTTGTGTTTCCTGCCTAGAGAAGTTCCTTTAGCATTTGTTGTAAAGCTGGTTTGGTGGTGCTGAATTTTCTTAGCTTTTGCTTATCTGTAAAGCTTTTAATTTCTCCATTGAATCTGAATGAGATCATTGCTGGATAGAGTAATCTTGGTTGTCAGTTTTTCTCTTTCATCACTTTAAATAGGTCCTGCCACTCCCTTCTGGCTTGCAGAGTTTCTGCTGAAAGATCAGCTGTTAACTTTATGGGGATTCCCTTGTTTGTTAATTGTTGCTTTTCCCCTGCTGCTTTTAATATTTTTTCTTTGTCTTTAATTTTTGATAGTTTGATCAATATGTGTCTTGGCGTGTCTCTCCTTGGATTTATCCTGTATGGGACTCTCTGTGCTTCCAGGAGTTGATTGACTATTTCCTTACCCATATTAGGGAAGTTTTCAACTATAATCTCTTCAAATATTTTCTCAGTCCCATTTTTTTTTTCTCTTCTTCTTCTGGGACTCTTATAATTCTAATATTGGTGCATTTAATGTTGTCCCAGAGGTCTCTCAGACTGTCCTCAATTCTTTTCATTCTTTTTTCTTTACTCTGCTCTGCAGTAGTTATTTCCACTATTTCATCTTCCAGGTCACTTATCCGTTCTTCTGCCTCAGTTCTTTTGCTATTGCTTCGCAGTAGTTACTTCCACTATTTCATCTTCCAGGTCACTTATCCGTTCTTCTGCCTCAGTTCTTTTGCTATTGCTTCCTTCTAGAGAATTTTTAATTTCATTTATTGTGTTGTTCATCATTGTTTGTTTGCTTTTTCGTTCTTCTACGTCCTTGTTAAACCTTTCTTTTATTTTCTCCATTCTATTTCCAAGATTTTGGATCATCTTTACTATCACTACTCTGAATTCTTTTTCAGGTAGACTGCCTATTTCCTCTTCATTTGTTTGGTCTGGTGGGTTTCTACTTTGCTCCTTCATCTGCTGTGTATTTCTCTGTATTCTCATTTTGCTTAACTTACTGTGTTTGGGGTCTCCTTTTCGCAGGCTGCAGGTTCGTAGTTCCCGTTGTTTTCGGTGTCTGCTCCCAGTGGGTAAGGTTGGTTCAGTGGGTTGTGTAGGCTTCCTGGTGGAAGGGACTGGTCCCTGTGTTCTGGTGGATGAGGCTGGATCTTGTCTTTCTGGGGGACAGGACCACGTCCAGTGATGTGTTTTGGGGTATCTGTGAACTTATTATTATTTTAGGCAGCCTCTCTGCTAATGGGTGGGGTTGTGTTCCTGTCTTGTTAGTTGTCTGGCATAGTGTATCCAGCACTGTAGCTTGCTGGTCGTTGATTGGAGCTTGGTCTTAGCATTGGGATGGAGATCTCTGGGAGAAATCTCGCCACTTGATATTATGTGGGGCCAGGAGGTCTCTGGCTGACCAATGTCCTGAACTCTGTTCTTCCTCCTCAGAGGCTAAGGACGGACACCCAGCTAGAGCACCAAGACCCTGTCAGCCCCACAGCTCAGAAGAAAAGGGAGAGAGGGCGCCTTCAAGATGGCGGACGAGTAAGACACGGAGATCACTTTCCTCCCCAGAAATACATCAAAAATACAACTTCATGTGGAATAACTCCTACAGAACACCTACTGAGCACTGGCAGGAGACGGCAGACTTCCCAAAAGACAAAAAACTCCCCATGTACCTGAGTAGGGTAAAAGAAAATAGGAAAATCAGAGACAAAAGTATAGGGATGGGACCTGCACCTTGGGAAGGGAGCTGTGAAGGAGGAAAAGTTTCCACACATTAGGAAGCACCTTTACTTGTGGAGACGGGGTGTGAGAGGTGGGGAAGCTTCAGAGCCATGGAGGAGAGCCCAGCATCAGGGGTGCAGAGGGCAAAGTGGAGAGATTCCCCCACAGAGGATCAGTGCCGACCAGCACTCAGCAGCCTAAGAGCCTTGTCTGCTCACCCACCTGGGTAAGTTGGGGCTGGGAGCTGAGGCTCCAGCTTCGGAGGTGAGAGCACAGGGAGAGCACTGGGGTTGCCTGTGTGAACACAGCCTGAATGGGGCTAGTGTGCCACAGCTAGCCGGGAGGGAGTCCAGGAAAAACTCTGGACCTGCCTAAGAAGCAAGAGACCATTGTTTCGGGGTGCGTGAGGAGAGGGGATTCAGAGCACCGCCTAAACGAGCTCCAGAGACGGGTGCGAGCCGTGGTGATCAGCGCAGACACCAGAGACAGCATGAAACGCTAAGGCTGCTACTGCAGCCACCATGAAGCCTGTCTGAAAGCACAGGTCACTATCCACACCTCCCCTCCTGGAAGCCTGTGCAGCCCACCACTGCCAGGGTGCCGTGATCCAGGGACAGCTTCCCCAGGAGAACACATGGTGCGCCTCAGGCTGTTGCAACGTTACAGTGGCCTCTGCCATGCAGGCTTGCCCCACATTCCATACCCCTCTCTCCCCCCAAGTCTAAGTGAGCCAGAGCCCCCGAATCAGCTGTTACTTTAACCCCCTCCTGTCTGAGGGAAGAACAGACGCCCTCAGGCGACCTAAACTCAGAGGCGAGGCCAAATCCAAAGCTGAAGCCCAGGAGCTGTGAGAACAAAGAAGAGAAAGGGAAATTTCTCCCAGCAGCTGCAGGAGCAGCGGATTAAAGCTCCACAATCAACTTGATGTACCCTGCATTTGTGGAATACCTGAATAGACAATGAATCATCCAAAAATTGAGGTGGTAGCCTTTGGGAGCAAATGTAGAATTGGGGTTTGCTTTCTGCACTAATTTGTTTCTGATTTAACGTTTATCTTAGTTTAGTATTTAGAGCTTAAGATCATTGGTAGATTTGTTTATTGATTTGGTTGCTCTCTTCTTTTAAATTAAAAAAAATATATATATATCTTCACCTTTTCTCTTTTTGTGAGTATTCATGTGTATGCCTCTTTGTGTGATTTTATTCTGTATAACTTTGCTTTTGCCATTTGTCATAGAGTAATGACTGTAAATTTTTTTTTTTTAGTATAATTTTTAGCACTTCTTATCATGGGTGGATTTGTTTTTTGGTTTGGTTGCTCTTTTCTTTATTTCTCTTCCTTTTTTTGTTTAGTACTTTTTAATTTTTAATAATTTTTTATATTTTAATAACTTTTTAATTTTCCTTCCTTCTTTCCTTCTTTCTCGCTCTCTCTCTTTCTTTCTTTCTTTTTTTTCTCCCTTTTCTTCTGAGCTGTGGGGCTGACAGGGTCTTGGTGCTCTAGCTG
>NC_041231.1:58095146-58165691 GCF_002837175.3 Physeter macrocephalus
GATGAATGGATAACGAAGATGTGGCACATATATGCAATGGAATATTAGCCATAAAAGGAAACGAAACTGAGTTTTCTGTAGTGAGGTGGGTGGACCTAGAGACTGTCATACAGGGTGAAGTAATTCAGAAAGAGGAAAACAAATACTGTATGCTAACATATATGGAATCTAAAAAAAAAGAAATGGTTCTGAAGAACCAAGGGGCAGGACAGGAATAAAGACGTAGATGTAGAGAATGGACTTGAGGACACAGGGAGGGGGAAGGATAAGCGGGACGAAGTGAGATTGGCATGGAGATATATACAGTGCCAAATGTAAAACACATAGCTACTGGGAAGCAGCCGCAAAGCACAGGGAGATCAGCTCCGTGCTTTTTGACCACCTAGAGGGTTGGGATAGGGAGGGTAGGAGGGAGACGCAAGAGAGAGGAGATATGGGGATGTAGGTATATGTATAGCTGAGTCACTTTGTTATACAGCAGAAACTAACACACCATTGAGCAATTCTACTCCAATAAATATGTTAAAAAAATATTGTGAGCAGTTTTAAATTTTCTACTAACCATATTTTAAAAATAAAAAGAAATAGGTGAAATTAATTTAATTTTAATAGTATATCTTATTTAATCCAGTAAAATGAAATACTATAATTTCAATATGAAATCGATGCAAAATATTAATGAGATATTTTGTATTTTTCTTCTTACTAAATCACTGAAATCCACTATGTATTTTATACGTACTACACAGTACATCTCAGTTCAGGAAATCTAGTGCCCAAGAGCCATACCTGGTAATTGCCTATTTTATTGGATGGTGTGCTTCTCCAAGAGTGGTCCATGGACCAGCAGCATAACTATTCCCTGCAAGTTTGTTAGAAATTCTGGCTCTCAGACCCACCCCATTTCTACTGAATCAGAATCTTCATTTTAACTAGATGCATAGGGGAATCACGTGCACATTAAAATTTGAGAAGCACTGCTCAAGAGCCCATGTTCTTCACCATTTTACTGCTGCTGGTCCAGGGCGCCCATTTGCTGTCTCACTGCAGGAAACTGGTATTGATGCCTGTTACGTGGCAGCCCTCTGTGAGGTAACACTGATGGCAGTACTACATCGTGAAGAGTTCACACTTTGGGATGAGGTAGGTGACTAACTGTAATATCTTATGATTGTGCACATACTTGATCAAAATCAGCCTTAATGTCTGCATCTGTAACATGGAGTTGACAGCTGTATAAATTGCCTATTAAATAGTCTTCCCTTCCTTGGTTACAGACTCCGAACGTTTAGGTGAGGACATTGTCTCCAGAAATATATGTGATGCTCAGTCTTCTTGTGATTAAGTTCTCACCAATGAGAGGTTAGACTAAGTGTTCTTTCTAACTTCTGGAAAGGATTATCAAAGGTTCAGATACAGTTGGGCGTTATATCCCTTTCTTTTCTTCTGTTCTGTTTTAGCCTGAAGTATGAACGTGATAGCTGGAACCCTAGCAGGCATCCTGAATCATGAGGTGATCTTAAGAATGGAAGTCACACACTAGGATGGCAAAGCAGAAAGACAATATTCCCAGACTCCTGGCTGCAGTAAAGCCTCCATACAAGCCTAACTGCTTTCTTTGTATTTCTTCTTTGAGTTGTACAGATAAAATAAGTTACTATATATATGAAGCCTTAGTAGGCACTAAATAAATGTTGTGGGTTTTTATTATAGATATCAGAGACATGGCACTGGCCCTCACGGAACTTAAAATAGAATGTAGACAATAAAGAAAATAAAAATGTATAATAAACATTTATCTGGCATGCTGTGAATTATTTCTTGCCTTGGACATACACATAACAAGTGCACACCTTCTGACCTAAAATTCATAATAGTATAATGCTGTAGCTAGTGCTAAATATGTTTATGTCTAGGTGAGACTGCTTCCTTGAACTGGTAATGAGATGTCACCAGTGACAATGATGCTTCTTAGTTAAATCTGTCTCTGTTGAGTTGCTTTAAAGTTTTTATGTAGTGTCTGCTACCTTTAAAACACTGCCAAGATCTTAAGCCTTTGGAATCACTCACTCTGGATTGTTTCTGGTCATTTAGGAGGAATATCAATATATATGTATATATATCTATATCTGTCAATCTATCTATCTATATGTGTATATTTTTTAATGGTGTTTGGCCATAGAACAAGCATGCAGAGATTTTACTCAGGTATACATGTCATTGAGTTGTTTATTTTGAGATGAAGGATAGAACTGGGAAGAAATCAACATTTGCATTTATAAAAAACATTTAAAAAGGTTTTTAGGTCATGAAGGAACCATATATTAAGCTTATCCAACCATGTTGTATTATGGATGAGGAAACCGAGATCCACAGATGAAAAAGGGCTTATTTATGTCCATGGCAAGCTGCTTACAAGGAGTAGAGCTGGCAGTAGGACACAGTATATTGGTCCCTAGAGCAATGTGCTTTCCAGTGCACTAGACTCTACATACATGCGTACATGCATACCTACATGCATGTGGTGGTGATGATTATTTTAAACGAAGGCAGTGAATTACAGTATAACAATGTGCTTTCACCAGCATGATCTCATGGAGCCCTTTCAAGAATCCTGAAGACATAGACATTATTTCCTCATTCTACAAATAAGGAAACTAAGATATAGGTCATTTGAATATGAATGTACTTTTATTATTTCAAGCATAAAATACTACAGTAATAATGTTTTTTGAAATTGTTAACGTTGTATAACAAATATTAAGAACCTTTAAATAATTAAATGAAGGGGAAGCGATTGACAGAAAATACGAGAGAATGTTTTAGCAAGATAACATAGAAAGAATATTACATTCTTGTATCAACATATATTTACAAAAGTTAAATAATAATACAAGGCAGAAAAATACAGTTTAAATTATGTCATACTTCTAATCCTTATAGGATTATTCGGCATACTAGTATTCTCAACATAAAACAAGATAACTTTTAAGAACTATGTTTAATTTTCACTTATTTAATTACACTGAAGCCATGAATCTGTCAAGAAAAGGTCCCATTAAGGAATTCTTCCCATTTTGTGAGAAGGAGTCAAAAGAAGAATGTCAACTTTCCCAACTTTGTATAGAATGGAAAATCAGAAAAAATGTCAGGCAATTGTCCTTGTCAATGGAACAAACAGGACGGCTCTGAATGATTCAGGCATCACAGCGTTCAATTTTTTCACACTCTCAGCTGTGTTGTTTGGAAAGTAATTATAGCAATGGGAAATATAGCAGATTTACTAGCTGTGAGCAGAAAAATAGTCACCATTTTCCTTATTCTCTTTAAGCCATAGAAAAGCTCCATGACATACTAGAAATGTTGAAACTTCTTGTCTCCACTTTTATAAACTGCTCAAACAAGATAGAATAGCAACTACTGCATGTTTAAAACAAAAACTGCTTGAAATAAAGAAAACCTTAATACTGAACTTGGGAAATAAAAAACAAATTAACAACAGATGACTGCTTTACAAGAGCGTAGTTTATTGATCGGAATCTACTAAAGAATAAAACCAACTCATGTTTCCTCAGAGTGGAAGCATTTCTTACGTGTATCACATAAGAATAAAGAAAAGTCACTCCATTTTTCTGTTGAAAGAACGACTTCATGGAGAACAAGTGTAGTTTTTACCAAGCAATATGGTGGGCTTGACTCCATCACCTCCCTGAAATCACAGCAGCTTCCGGCCAGCTTTCATGCCTCCATCCTCACAAAGCTACCCCTTATCATCACCTATGTATTGACCTGTCCTATTAGTTATTCTGCATGGGAATAAACTTATTTCTGATTGAGCAACAGTAATTATTTTAGCTCATTAGGAAGGGACACTGGGGAATTTTAGAGCAGGCAACAGTGTTATTTGCATAAATAGGTTCTTACCGTAAACAATGTTTCCACAAGTGTCCAGAAATGCCCTGCACCTATTTCTTCACAGACACTGCTTCTGAGAAGCTTCACAAGACAACAGAGACCCCAAGGAAAGTCAGTTACCTGAAGTTCTCATTTTTAGTCAAATGAAAAGAATTTCTTCTTCTAAAACATCCTGAATTTTAGCAAATTTCAACTGGTTACAGTTGAACCCTTCCCTTTCAGAATGAGCAAGAACGGAAAAGCAAGGAATGGGGTGTCCACAGGGATATATGGTGAAACATGTCGGATTTTGAATTCTTAGACATTTGGGTTTGGAATCCTAGCTCTGCTACTTCAGGGCTGTGCGACCTTAAAACTCTCTAAACCTCAGTTTTCTCTTCTATAAAATGGGAATAGTAATAGAATCTACCAAGATTATTATGAGGATTAAATAAACTATTCTTTACAAAATGTTTGTCCAGTTAGTTATTATTGCATGCCACACACCCCAATACTCACGGCTTAAAATGAAAACCAACTATTATTTCTCCAGTGTCTGTGGGTGGCTCGACATTGCTGTGCCTGTCACTTGGTTCACTCACATCTCTGCAGTCAGATGTGGGCTGGCTGGTCTAGGATGGTCTCCCCCACAGGCCTGGGGATTTACCAGATGTTGGCTGGTGTTCAGGTAACTCAGGTAACGGGGCCACATTCTCTCACTTTCCAGGTGTCTAGTTCAGGCTTGCACTCAGAGCAGAAACAGAGGTCCAAGAGGCAAAGTGAATATATTCAAGGCTTCTTGAAGCCTAGGCTTGAAAATGGCCCATCATCACTTACACCATATTCTTTTAGCTGAAGCAAATAACATGACCAAGCTCAATATCAATGGAGCAGGAAGTAGGAAGTAGGAAGTTCTGCCTCCATGAGAGGAACTGCAAAGTCACATGGCAAGGATCATGGAAACCTGGAGGTGTGAACAGCTGTGACTGTTTATGCAACCTACCACCATGGACCAACAATGGATCAACAGTGGACCAACAATGGACTACCATGGACCAACAAGGCACATGGTAAGCATTCAATAAGAGATGACCCATATTTTTATCGTGGAGTAGGCTGGAGGGATGGGGGAGAGGGGAGTGGCCCATGGGGTGGGATGCTGACTTTGGAATGAGGGGGCAGTTGAGGAAACATGATGGAGTCCTGATGTTTTAGGGGATGCTCTGAGCTCTGAGGCGGTACTGAACACTGGCTTCCCCTGTGTCTCTAACCAATTAAGGTCACCAAAGAGGTTGTTTTTATCATTCTTTTCAACTACAGGGCATTGTTCATATATCAAGAAATCATCAAATTCTCACTTTGCAGCTGAGCAGAGAATGAATATTCCCTGAGGAGCCTTCTTTGTCACAGTGGCAAAGTAATTCATCCACCCAAGGTCACTGGTAAATTGAAATCTGAGCCAGGACTTTGCAGGAGTTACTAAGTGTTTTGACAAGGTGGGATGAGCCAGGTTAATAGAAAAAGCCACTTAGAATGGGGATATTTTTTATTCACACTTTGCTGGAAACCTTACATGAAGATTGATAGTAAGTTAGAAAAATTGCAGAGGAAAAGAGAGAAGCATTACTGAATGTAAGGAGTATGATTTGGTTTTAAAACACCTCATAAGCTACCAATGGGAGCTACTGAAAAGGCCAGAGGGCAGTGGAGTGGAATTGAAAAAAATGGAAGAGTTATTTCAGGAAAAGGGAAACAGGGACCAAAATTTGGGCTAGGAAAATTCATTACAAACTTGTCAGTCATTATAAATGAAGAGAAATATTGCAGTCTTCCACCAGCCAAGCCCAAAGCAGGCTTATCTTTAACCTCTGGTCACACACACGTAAGGGACATGCCTAGGTTTATCTTTTAAGGCCAAACAGACCCTTCCTCTCTCCATCATATCCCTTGACTTATTTTAGGGACCTTTATTTTCTTGCCCATAATTATATTGTATTTAACAAGGCAGAGGAGGGTCCCTTTTTAGGGGCAGGTCAAAGTCTTGGGAATAGAAACCCAAAGCGCAGGTAATATAAATGGTAAACAGATCTCGATGGCCATTTAAGATCTGAAAGCTTAGGTTAAAAATCGTTAGCAACACCTAGAAACAAAATGCTGTGGGGAGCCTGATTCTGGGTGGTGGTGGACAGTCAGAGAAAGGAAATCTACATCCTGTCCATTCAGGGGCAGTGTATCTGAGCCCTTCAGCACGTGAGAAATGAAAAAGGGGCCTGGTTGTGGAAAGGGACAGGATTCAGTGGCTTACAGGTGTGTCCTGACATCTTGAAACCCTTAGAAGAAGGGCTATTGGAACCAATAGTTTATTCCTTGTGGTATTAGATGACTAAACCATTCTACCTTCAATGCCAAGCTGACTGTAGTAATGATGGGTGATATAACTCTGATTATTAGGGAAATTTTTAAATTTACTAGTCTCATAAACATTTCTCCTAGTTGTTACTTTTCTGGATGAGAAGAAATGCTTCAAAATTAAAATAGATGGGGCTTCCCTGGTGGCGCAGTGGTTGAGAGTCCGCCTGCCGATGCAAGGGACACGGGTTCGTGCCCCGGTCCGGGAAGATCCCACATGCCGCGGAGCGGCTGGGCCCGTGAGCCATGGCCGCTGAGCCTGTGCTCCGCAACGGGAGAGGCCACAACAGTGAGAGGCCCGCGTACCGAAAAAAAAATAAATAAATAAAATAGAACTTTCCTCACCCAGTGTAGGGTTTACCATGGCCGGGTCATAAGGGCAAGTGTCAACAGAGTGAGCAAGGGACAAAGGATGAACACAGCTGGTGCCCTAGCTCTGATTCTAATTATTTACTCAGCATTTGAAACATCCAGCTCTCTGTTCAAATCTTTATTCCGATTCCTGGTTGCTTTCAGGCCTTTAATAGGTCTGAATAAATCTGTAAGTACTGAAAATTTGTCAACAAAAAGTCAACTTTATTTTGGCTCAAGCAAAATATTGCAATCTCATCAGCAGTTTAAAAGAGTTTACCTCTCAATTTAATTAGAGGATCCCTCTTTAATTACGTGATAAAATCAGTTGCTGAGATGGTCCCGTTGTCAACTCAGCCAAGTACCAGAGAAAGTTGTTTCATCCTTTCTTCTGAATTCTTCAGGTGTGTTTTGCATATTTAATTGCTTAGGACGGTAATCCAAAATTAAGGTTATAGACAGGATACTTGGACATTTGAACCTTCTTATACCAATGAACACAAAATGAACCCTGCAAACAAGCAACATATATAATGCATCACCACACTGCACTTCCAGCAGGAATACGTTCCTTCTCTGAGTGCATCCTGGATTCACCGCTCTGGGGCTGTGCTGCTTCTCTTCATGCTTGGAGACCCTTCCCAGTACCCTCTGTCTACTGACCCTATTTTCCCTTCTAGAGGAGCAGGAGTGCAGCATTGCTTTCTCTAGTCCTTATTTCCTGACCACTTTTCTTCCCCACATGAGCTGAGTTAGATCCCTCTAAGGTTCCGCAGCACCTGAGACACATTTCTATCCCACTATTTCCTAAGCTGTGTCCTCTCCAAAAACTTAGCCATCTGTTTCCTGGTGCACTCCCTAAGGACGGAAATACATCAACCTTGTATATAAAATCCTACTGCATAGTGGGCCCTGAATTAGTGTGCTCAGTGAGTGAAAAAATGATGACTAGATCCCTAGGATTACCACTTCCTACCTTGGCAAAGCTCTTCGAACTCAAACTCCCTTTTCTTCATCACAAAATTATGAATTCACGTCTTTGGTGCCCTCTCCCCAAGCCACATTTTAATTTTTAAAAAATATTTTAAGTGATATTTGAGAGAGTTCATAAATGTCCAGAAATAATTTCAAAGGCTATCAGTTTATGGAAAAATAAAAGGTTTATGGTACTGCTTCGATTTTGAACATTTCTATGAGGAAATACATTGCATTCATACTCATCCTATTGTCCTCACCTGATCACTTTATACTGTTCCTTCTCTTAACAAGGCAGCCTTTTATGTCCATCATAGCAGATAATGTTTAGTTCTTTAAATTCCAATGTAAACTTAAGATTTTAAATATGGGGGATTTTCAGGGGTTTTTTTGTCATGTTTACAATTTACAGAAATATAGGGTAGCTTCAATCTTCAATACAATCTCATTTTGATCTTTCAGGTATCATAGAACATGGAATGTCCAAGAAAATATAACCCACCAAACTTGAGATTTGCCTTTCTCTTGATACATAAGACACAGTTTTTGTTGGTTGGAGGTGACTAGAAATCACTTACAGTAATTTGTTCATGGTCTAAAATCTTTGAGTAGACAGTGAGAGTGATAATTCATAGTGAATAAATCCAGCCAAGACATATTTTACTCTCAGCAAGTGCCTCAAGCCAGTTTGAGGATGTGGCCTGTCTCAGAATGTCCCAGGCAGTTAGATCCCCGCCTTCCTGCATTCTGAAGCCCAGGTGTGGTCCAGGGATATTCAGGACATACAATTCAGTTGTTTTTACACTGAAATAACAAACATGTGTCTTGAGAACGTGTTCTCCAAAACTAGGATCGTTCATGAGGAAGTTCTGAGATGATTTCATGGCCTTTGTTAAAATAGGAAGTAATGATTTCTTTAAACAGTAAGGAAAAAAAAAAAAAAACTCGAGGCAGAGTATTGGGTTGAAACTTAGAACCTGTACACTTACCATGGGGTAGGAATTTGAAATCTGGAAACACCGTCTGCTGTTGCCAAGAAGTTTGAAAGAGAAGTCCATGCTTTCTCTGTGCCCTCAAAAATGCAATTCGAGTGCCGGGTCTCCTGAAAAGTCTCCAGTAGAATTTGTCATGTACTCCTATGGACACCTGGAGCCCTGATAGTAAGAACAAACCCTGCTTGATGCTGATGTTCTTCTAAGCATCTTACATGTATTACCTCATTTAATCATCAGAGCAGTCCTTTGAGGTAGATACAGTATTATCATCCTTATTTTTCAGATGAGAAAACTAAGGCCCAGAGAGGATAAGTCACTTGTCCAAGATCACACAACTAGTAAGTGATAGAATAGGACCAAACCCCGGAATTGTGGCCCCAGAACACCTGTTTTTGGGGTTTTTTTGCGGTACGCGGGCCTCTCACTGTTGTGGCCTCTCCCGTTGCAGAGCACAGGCTCCGGACGTGCAGGCTCAGCGGCCGTGGCTCACGGGCCCAGCCGCTCCGTGGCATGTGGGATCTTCCCGGACCGGGGCACGAACCCGTGTCCCCTGCATCAGCAGGCGGACCCTCAACCACTGCGCCACCAGGGAAGCCCCCAGAACACCTGTTCTTAACCACCATGTTATGCTGCTTCTCATTCCAACACGTGCCTCTACCAGAGTGCTGAATCTGCTAGATTATAGTTCAGGTCTGTGGCTATCTCCTTTGCTATTTGCAAAGACTTTATCCTGCTAATTCCTATATTCCAAATGCCAACAAAATACTGCCCATTATTGGCCACATAAGGAGTTGTTGAATTAATAAATGCCCTTTTTGTTGATTCAATTTTTTGAATCATCAGTAAGACTTAAATACAGGTACAATTAAAGAAATTAGGAAAAAATGAATAAAGCATTATTGTGTGCAACAGAGAACAGCATATGCAAAGGCCCTGTGGCAGAAAGGAGCAAGAAGAAAGGAGTAAAAGGAGGATTCAGATTAACCTTGGAATTTCACAGGCTCTGTCCTCTCTGTCCCTGATGTTCATGGATAATTTGGAATTGACTGCAATTGATAGGTTTTTGGGTGAATGTATTCTTTGGAATAAATTGCATTCTCTTCGTGACACTAAAATTGTATTCCAAATGATTCCCAGTTTCCCTCCTCAAAAGGTGTCCCTTCCATACAATCAGGCAATGAAGAGAGTTTGAAAGGTCATATATCCTGTCCTTTTTATTTTCAAAACTTTTAGAAAATTAAGGAATCTCAGAAATATAGTGATTCTACCAATAGTATTCCAGTCCAAGGTATGACAGCTGCTGTCAACACTGAGGTAATGAAAGAGAATATTTTTTGAGAGGTAAAGAACAATTTTAATCTTTTCTTTCGGAAATTTAAAAAGCTGAACTTCCCTTCCAGGAATAGAGAGAGTTGCTCTACATTACCACTGCACTGAGAGAATTCCCATGGAGCTACTTAGGAGGAGAAACAGAATTTGTTCTTTCCTTAGCTTTTGAAAATAGGTCAGGATATCAGAGTTGAAGTACATGTTTATCTCAGCGTCCCAATTTATCCTATGCTATTTTACAGTCTTCCTGTTTGTGTGTGGAAAACACGTGGAAAACAAATGTCTAGTTAGTAGTTTCTCCTCAGAAATAAAAATGTAAAGGTAAAATATATTCCTCAGTAAGCCTATTGCCAGGGGACATGGGGGAGGAAGGCAACTTGCAAACAGATTTTTCCAGAAACCTAGATAAACTGTGAGAATAATTGGAATTGTCTCTCGAGGGAAGTCATAAATCTCCACGATGTTGAAATGAGTGAAGGACCAAGAGACTTAGCAGAGGTCACACTCATATCCCCTGCACGTCCCTGTGTGATGCCATGTTCACAGTTGCAAATGACCCTGGTGACCAGGGAGAGTTGTGAGTGGACGGCTGTGCTGCTGGTGGGTGGTGGATGCCCGATGGGTTTCCCCTGTACAGCTGACCTCATGAAAATGCCCAGTAACTAGGAAAAAAGCATTGATCACAAGTATGACATGGATGAGACTGCCAATTTGCAGCTTGCAAATTGGGTTGCTTTTCTTTGATTTGCTCTTTTGATAATGGTAAGCAAGAATATTTGATACTGGCTGGAATTGTGTTCAAAGCAAAATTCATTTGAAAGCCTACCTATTTTATTTTCTTTTGCATTTTCTTTTATTTTGCTGGTGATGACTTGGAAGATGAGTGTTGGATTTTGGAGTTATTTGGATCTTAACCAGGATTTACTCCTCAGAGATGAGTGTGTTTTAAAGTTGGCTGAGCTTTGGTCTGGGATGTTGTCTAATGGGTTTGTATTGGGCACTTTATCTGGGGGTCTCATTAATCACCCCCTGTTTCTCAAAAATCACACCACGTAGTCATCATCTTAAATGGCCTGGGATCATCATCATTTAAAATCTTACCTGTTTTTTAAAAAAACTTTTTATATTTTAAAATAATTTCAGACTAGCAACAAAATTTCAATAATCACACAAAGAATTACTGTTTCCTCTTCAATCAGGCTCCCAAATGTCAACCTTTTTCACATTTACTACTTATTTTCCCTCTTTCCTTGAATTATAGACACATTGTTGATATCTCATGACACATTAATATTAGCTTTTTAAACTGCTTCCAAAAATATTAGTTGCCATTTAATTTTCATGGTCTAAAGTGTCATGACAAGAATGATGTAATTTATCTATGTTCAGAGAACTAAATATAATGCAATCATCATTTGCTTGTACCGCAAAGGTAAATTAAGAACTAGGGTAGAATTTCAGGAGCAGGTCCAATGAGAAACAGGGACAAGAAAAATGAGCCTAATTCCTGCTGCTTTGTGTTTGGGTTTCACAGACATCTTATTTCAAAGGGGAGCCCTGAGCATACAGATACACACACTCTCTTAGCCCAAAGAAGTGAGAGGCAGGCAAGTATAGAGGCAGAAGATAAATTTGATAAGTGTAGGTAAAATCAATAACGGCGTAGGAGAATAAATATTGTTTTGATAAATGTAATTATTTTTTGAAATCCATTTGCAAAATAACCTCTTGTGAAGCTAGGGCTGAAATATAAAGTCCCAGCCCCACACCCTGCCACCTTTGTGTTTTGTGTGTTCTGATACGTTTAGACAAGCGTGTGTTTATGTGTGTATGTGTCTGCGTGTGAAACAAACTTCTTCATTTCATGGAAAGAATGGAGACGTGAGGAAATATATTTTTAAATAAAAGCAGTTGCAGTATTCGCTGAAGTGTAAAAAGACGGGTGGACATTTCTATGTGCATGGTCTATATCCCCTTCTGGATTGTTTGCATTTTTTATGACAAATCCAGGTCACTTCATGAATAGGGACAATTTGTTATATCTTCTGGTGTTGTCAAAGTTCAGTAAAGAGCTGCCATTCATTGTGTGAAGATTATTTGTTCATAATTAAGTATTCAAGAAAGTGTTTTAACTTAATTATTTGAAAAGTTGATGTACTGCCACCAATTGTTAGAGTTGTGTGGGGCATGGCTTGATCTGTGTGGTTGTTGTTTGTTTGTGTTTTTTTTGCGGTATGTGGGCCTCTCACCGCTGAGGCCTCTCCCGTTGCGGAGCACAGGCTGCGCAGGCCCAGTGGCCAAGGCCCACCGGCCCAGCCGCTCTGCAGCACGTGGGATCCTCCCGGACCGGGGCACGAGCCCGCGTCCCCTGCATCGGCAGGCGGACTCCCAACCACTGCGCCACCAGGGAAGCCTGATCTGTGTGGTTTTACTCAGATTGAGATAAGCATCCTTCCTTTTAAAAAGCCTCCTTGTTGACCCTCCTACACTGTTGGTGGGAATGCAAATTGGTGCAGCCACTATGGAGAATAGTATAGAGATTCCCTAAAAAACTAAAAATAGACCTACCATATTATGTAACAATCCCACTCCTGGGCATATATCCAGACAAAACCATAATTCAGAAAGATATTATACATGCACCCCAATGTTCATTTCAGCGCCGTTTACAATAGCCAAGACATGGAAGCAACCTAAATGTCCATTGAGAGATGAATGGGTAAAGAAGATGTAACATACACACACACACACACACACAAAATGGCATAGTACTCAGCCATAAAAAGAATGAAATAATGCCATTGGCAGTAACGTGGATGGACCTAGAGATGATCATACTAAGTGAAGTAAGTCAGACAGGAAAAGACCAATGTCATATGATATTGCTTACGTGTGGAATCTAAAAAATGATACAAATGAACTTCTTTACAAAACAGAAACAGACTTACAGACTCAGAAAACAAATTTATGGTTACCAAAGCAGAAAGGCGGGGGGAAGGATAAATAAGGAGTTTGGGATTAACATATACACAAATAGATAACCAACAAAGACCTACTGTATAGCACAGGGAACTATACTCAATAGTTTGTAATAACTTATAAGGAAAAAGAATCTGAAAAGGAATATACATATATAAATATACACACACAATACATATAAACATATATATATACATACATACATAACGTGGATGGACCTAGAGATGATCATACTAAGTGAAGTAAGTCAGACAGGAAAAGACCAATGTCATATGATATTGCTTACGTGTGGAATCTAAAAAATGATACAAATGAACTTCTTTACAAAACAGAAACAGACTTACAGACTCAGAAAACAAATTTATGGTTACCAAAGCAGAAAGGCGGGGGGAAGGATAAATAAGGAGTTTGGGATTAACATATACACAAATAGATAACCAACAAAGACCTACTGTATAGCACAGGGAACTATACTCAATAGTTTGTAATAACTTATAAGGAAAAAGAATCTGAAAAGGAATATACATATATAAATATACACACACAATACATATAAACATATATATATACATACATACATACATATATATATATGCAAGACAGTACCAAACCTCATGAAATGTACAGACTACTAAGAGGAAACAACATCGAACAAATAATTAGAAAACTAAATAATTAAAATAATTAATGATTGTGGTGCTGCTACTAAGGAAAGTACGAGTCGTGTGGTAGGTAGGAAACTGTATTTAGTTTGAGGTCAGTCTTCCACACAGCAGTGGCTTCCTCACAGGTGTTTGGAGTATACCCAGTTATATTTCAGAAAGTTCAGAAACGAAGTGAAAATGTCATTTGTGAGTATGGAATATTGTGCATGAAAATTAGAAAGCTGAAGTATGTTTGCAGTCATCAGAAGACACACACATGCACACACACTCATCATTTCTGTAAACTATTTAGAGTAATGACAGGAGGGCATTGACTCAGAATGCTGGGCATACGTGCCCCGGGTGTCACTGCTCACAGAAGGAGCCCAGCACACAGAGCCCTGTGGGGAGACCTTGCGGGCAGCAGGGTCTGGTGATGCCTGAATGGAGGAGTCTCATGGACCACTTCCCTGCTGTGGTTCATGGAGAGCACCTCAGTCATCCACAGACAAGCCCAGGAGAATTGTTGGATTTGCTGACTTGTCTGTGGCCGACTCCATCCTTGGTGGCTTTGGTGCTTTCAGTACTTGTTTCTTTGACTTCATTCTCTGGGGACCCAGAATTGGGAAAAGGACACAAAAAACATCTAAGGAATCCAAATGTTCCTGCTCTTCATCTCTTTATTCTTGGTTCCCACCAGCCTGGGGACAGAACTGTCCATGGCTAAGGGAAAAATTAGAAACCTTAATTAGACTTTCAGAATTTAAACCTAAAATACATGGCCCTTTGAAAATACACATGTGGTCTGGGAGGTCGGGATGAAATGCTACTTAAGTAGAAACTTATGAGCTGGTGGGCACCAGCCAGGTGAAGGAGGGGAGGGGAAAGCATTCCAGGCAGGAGGAATAGATGCGTGAACATACTGTGTGCTAAATAGTAGGAAGCAGGGTGTGTTCATTAAAGAAACTGGAAGGTGTGGCTGCAGCGTGGCAGGGATGGGGGAGAGGGGTGCAGATGTGTCCCTGGAGTTAGGCAGAGGCTGGAATCTGCAGGTCCTTGAGGGCAACCTTAAGCAGATTGGACTATATTCTAGAGTAACTGGAAGCTGTACAAAGGCTTTACTAAAAAAGTAATCAAAAGAAAAGCGACAAACTAATTAGAGCATGATTTGCAATGCGTAATAGGAGAGTCATGCCTCCCATTTCATACAAAAGAAATTCTGACATCCCAATGAATGTTTCAGCACATTTAGCCCTTGAACTTCCTACACTCACGTACAGATAAACCCTGGGTATCCTTAAATCACCTATGTGTCCTCATTACTCATCCACAATTCATGGCATTCCTGGAAGACAGTTTTCAACCCACCGGCAAAAGGACAGGAAACAGAAACTCATGTTCCAAGCCATGAATAATTGGGCGAGACACCCCATAATTTCAGCCAAAATAATGATGTGCTTATTTTTTGTGGGACAAAGTATAAAATTCAGTTAGAATTTCAAAATCAGACTCTATTTACAGAAAAGTCTTCAAGAGTCATTACGAATCTCCTTTAGATAGGGAAATGTAAATTGGCATTGAGATTGAAGTGATTTTTGCATCAAAATATATAATGACCTTGACTGAGGTTATTTCAGACATCAGTGTGAACATAATTAATACATGGAAATGTATGAGAAATGATCATGAGAAGAATAGAATTAAATAATGGAAACTCATGCAAGGCAGGTTGCAAGAGCTTAACATTCATAATATTCCTCATTTTCAAGGCAACAATATCATTAAATATGAAAACGATTTAATATAACCTTGCAACTTTAGATGAAAAAAACTGAGAAAATGTCATCATTTGCACATTTTAAATAAAAGTGAATACCTATTCTCAGAAATACTCATTTGCACAGGACTTAGAACACTAACACAAGCAGTGCTAAATCTGAGTATGGACTCCAAATGTGATTAGTCTGTAAATCTTTTCAATGATATACGTTAACAAGTACTTTTTAGTTTATTTTTTTTTACAGGTACTTTTTAAACAAGTGCTGTTGACACAGGACTATGCCCAGCCCTTTGTTAGGTGCCCTGAGAACACAAAAGGTGCAGAAAATACTGTTCTTCCTTTCCAGGAGCTTACAGTCCATTTGAAAACAGTGCCTGGGGAAAGTGGCCACAGTGTGTGTGTGTGTGTGTGTGTGTGTGTGTGTGTGTGTGTGTGTGTGTGTTGGGGGGTGTGGAGTTCTAAAATCACAAGCCCTGGTAAGGAAAATGTTAAAGATCAAAGTTATATTAATATTAGGAGGATGGAGTTAAGAAGGAAGTGCAGGCAACCCAATAGCATATATGTATATATATATATATATATATATATATATGAATTGGAACTAGTTGTTTCTGGGACTAGTTCTTTCTACTCTTCCCCATGACTTGCTTATGGGAATTAATACATTCCCTATTTTTGCTTAAACTAATTTGAATTATACATCCTGGCTCATATATCATTGGGAATCAGCAGGTAACATGCACAGCCTTTGGAGCCCCCAGACCGGGTTAGAATTCTGGCCTAGAGGCTTACTAGCTGATTAAACTTGGGGAAGTTAACTTCGCTTCTGAGAACCTCAGTTTTCTCATCTGCAAACGGGGTTAAATGTTTCTGTCCTATGTTATTGAAAAGATCACACAATGTAATACACATGATATATTTGGTAAAATGCCTAGCAATAAAAAGAATAGTTAAATCAATGATCTCTTTTTTTTTTTCTTTGTAACTGTGTCTTTTTTTCTGTATCCCTCAGAGCCTTCAATAATCATTGCCAGCTGGCACTCTTGAGAAATGTCTGTTCAGCTAGACCTTGCCTTGAGTGACGTGGTGACTGGGTTGCTTTCCTTAATTCAGACCACAAGCAGCAGGGGCGAGCTGTACACATGAAACCACACCATGATATTTCCTCCACGCCATTTTTCCTGTTTGCCTCTACTTTCTGATTACCTGTGAAAATTTTACAGGAAAGCAAACTGAGTATTACAAAAATATTTCTTACAAGGGGAATTAACTACCACAGAACTAAAGGTTGGAAGAAAACTTAGAGAAAACATTGACAACCAAAGAAGAAAGGACAAGAATGAAGGGGGGAAAAATTAAGCTGAACATTTATATATGCTTCCTCATTCAACTCATTGCTGCCTTTAGAAGTAAATATTACAACCTGAGTTGGTAGGTGTGGAAACTGAGGGTCAGAGAAGGTGAGTGACCTGCCCGAGAACACAGTAGTATATCTTGCTCCAGAGACCATACCTTCAACTAGACTATGTGCTTTTCCAGTAACAAAACAGCTGATGAGTAGGAGTAAATCAGCATCGGTGGTAAGTCTTAGGAAAAAAATTTTTGCTCACAAAAAAGGCCTTCTTGGGAAGTTATCAGGACAAGAATAAAATCTGAAATTTCATTTGGGATAAATTTCTTAGCTAAAGAATTGAATTCTATTTTGCCCTTATTACAATTTCCCCTCTGTTTTAAGGCTATACTTAAAAAAAAAAAATCCACTTAAGTTTAAAGAATACTACTCTCTCAGTATTCTTGTAAAGACCTTAAAATGTGGCTGGATCTTTCAAGGGTGCCGAGTGAAATGTTGCCACACAGGGAATGTCACGTCTCCTAGAAATGAAAAAGGTCTGTGCTAAGTTCATGCTTTCTGAACCATGGACTTGCTTTCCACATTCAGGAGTTTCTTTTCTTCTCTTTTTCTGTTTAAGTCGCTGGTGTCCTATTGTAATGCCAACTTTCTATGAAAAGAATTCCTTCATGCTGTCAGTTGGAATGGAGGAGGGAAGTGGAGATGCTTACAACACAGAACCTGAATTTTCTCTTTTAGTCTTTCCAGTTTCTCCCTTTTTTGTCTCCTTTCACCACCCCCATTACCCGCCAACACATACTCACACTTTTCTATCAATGATAACTTCTAACAACAAGTGTGGTATGCAAATTCTCCAACATGTCTCAATATTTTCCTTGGAATCTATTTTTCAACTTTGTACTATCTGGGGACAGTCCATTTTCCATATATAGACCCATAGCTGGGATTGCTATGCATGTATCCCAAGTGGGAATTTCATCTTGATTTGCAAACTTAAATGCCCAGTCCATTTATTTAATCTTGGTAACAGCAATCGTGATCATCACCATTTAGATGCTTTAAAAATACATATGATATATTTGGTAAAGTGCCTATCAATAAAAAGAATAGTTAAATCAATGATCTTTTTTTTCCTATTTTATTTATGTACTTTAGAAACAGATTTTTTTTTAACTGGCATAGTGCTTTAAAAGCTTCGGCTCTAGAGTTAGATTTTCCTGGGTTTAAATCGTAGCTTTCCCACTTCTAGCTGTGAGTACTCGAGCTAATTTCTTAACGATTTAATCATCAGTTTCCTCATCTGTAAATCAGAAAAACAATAATACTTATCTCATAGGACTATTGGGAGAGTTCAATGTATGGAAAATACTTAGCAAAACAGATAGAACATAGTACACACTCAATAAAGTTAGCTATCCCCTGTCATTTTCTCCTTCTTCATTATAAGGTGGGATGTTAATACAAGAGCTAGATAAAACAGAAGAATGACAGGTACAATTCATTTTAAGGACAGTTTTCTGATACTGACTTTTCAAGGAATTTGAAGTCGTCCCAGGGATCTGTGCCTCTACAAAAAGCTGCAAACATGTCTGCAAATTGTCACCCAGTACTTCTGATTCAACTGACGTCACAGTGAAAATGCCCTCCTTGATGGAAACCTTTGAAATAGAGCATGTCAAACAACAGCTGAGCCAAAACATTCTTTGGACATTTGAACAGGACACATCCACACTGTAAGTTCAACTTGGAGTCATCCCTTCTTCTTTTTTTTTTTTTTTTTTTTAAGATTACAAGAAATTTTTATTTCCTTTTTTTTCCCCAAACAAATTAGTCTTTATTTGGCTATTTTGGAAGAAATAAGGGTGATTTTAGAGAGAAAAATTGTTTTAATAGTAACTATAATACACCCTTGTAGATACTAGATTGGAGTCATCCCTTCTTTGGTTGTTGCAGATGGAATCAAAATTCATGAAACACTATCTCATCAAATATAGGTGCTGAAAGACTGGGAAGGAATCAAAGCTTCTTTGTACGGCACCACGGGTGTAAAAGTTGTGAGTAGGGCTGAGAAGCCATAATCTCCTCAAAGCTGTTGAACAAACTTCTTAGCGTCCACTGCGTTGCAGTACTGCGCCTGGTCCTAAGGGGGCGATGGAGAGCAAGACAGTTGTCCCAGCTCTTAAGATGCTTGTAGCCACGTCTGGAGTGGGAGACGGGTTTACAGAGCGGGATGAGTCAGCTCTTGCTGCAATTAATGCTGGGCAGCAAACTATTCTAAATCAGTGATTTGAAACAAGCTAAATAGTAGGCATAGGGGTAGTCAAAGGAGCATGTAGTTTGGGGTTTCTCAAAATTATTTTCACTAATACCCACTTAAGGAGACTTTTAAAATATTTTCTTCTAATCACTGCCCCTGAAGTGAAAATTTCGTATTACAGATACATTGTATGTCTATATATGTACTATATTAATATCTGTGTTTTATACATAAAAAGAGTAAGAATTTTTTGCCTTCCAAGAGCCAATTTTCATTCCCTTGCGGGCAATATCCCCCATTAAGAATGAGGATCTAATCCACCTTGGAGGGTTTATGAGAAGCTTCTAGAGACTGTAATACTTGGGTTGCACCTTGGAGAAAAGAGGAGGTTCTCAAACAAAGAAGAGGGAAGAGCATGCCAGCCAGTGGCAAAAGCAGTGGGACCAGTGGGTGAAAGAAACGTCCATATTTTGGAAACTGGCAGAGTGTTTGGAAAGTGTGGCTCACGTCTGGGTGTGGTGGGAGAGAAAGCTAGGAGGGGGGCAGGTTATGATTCAGAGCCATGGGGGAGCATCTCACCCTAAAATCAACATTTCACTTTCTTCTGGACCATTCTTGCCTGGTTACACTCTAGGCATGGAAACGACTTTGTTTCCCAGGACGACCGACCCTCAACTGTAGACTTCAAAATGCTCCCACAATTGAAGGGGAGGGAGGTCCTTGCAACCATGAGGCTGGTAAACTAGGGCTTAAAGCCTGCTATTCTCCCGAATGGGTCAGGTGGGAAATCAGGGGAAATGAATCACTGAAAACAGCGGTGTGGACTGACCCTGCTTTTTGGCAGTTGGCCATTGTTTGCCAGTAAAAACAGCAGCAGAAACCAACCTGTACTGATTGTTACTCACATTTGACTCATCTTATGGTGAATTTATTAAAAGCCAATTTAAAGATTCTTCCTGAATTTCATTATTAACAAGAATGCCTTTGGTACATACTTGGAATTCTATTTTTTAGTTGTTACTAATAAAAGTATGTGTTCCCCAATTAGAATTATGAATGGAATAAGGCATACATTACAACGATATATGCGATCCTTACCTCCTTGAAACTTACGGTTTAGTAGGAAAATCAGACAATTAAGCAACAAAACTAATAAAGGTTAATAAATATTGTGATAGACCAAGTATAGATTTCCTTGAAAATAAATAACAGAAGCAAGCTATCCAACATAATGGCTACTTTTCTTTTGGTACTGAAGTTCTTGTATGCACACAGTTTAAGTGCCGTAAGAGAGATACTGGGATGCCTATAAATTTGCAGTATTGATGTCAACTTTTCTGTCTTTCACCTTTGCAGCTTTAGCAATTAAGAAAATGAAGTAAAGCAAAATTCTCTTTTGCCTAATATTTTCTAAACCAAAGATATGGTCACCATGAAGTGACAATCATGAGCCTCCCAAGTGGGGAAATAACACAGTAAATTTGAAACCAGGACTGTTGAAAAAACTTCTGGACATAAAGTCACCACATTTTAGGCTAATGTGGGACTTAGTAAAACCAATCGTGCCACAAAATACTGAAGTAATTCCCTGACCTACAGCTAATTTTGTTGGTTTCCACTGAGCTATTTTTTAACCTCCGTGAACAGAAAAAAATCTCTCCACTGAATATTTGCAGAATTGAATTCCAAAGCCTGCCTTTAGGTTTGGTTCCTATAATCTAACATGGGTTGGAGTTGTGACTCTATCTCTATACTGTATGGAGAAACAGGAAGCCCAGAACTGCTAAGTGCAGGCATTGTGCAGATATAATGTAATTGTGCTCAGATGTGATATGTGGTCTTTTGGGTCTTATTAGGGGCATTCTCATTAATTAAAGCATGAAAGATGTCATTGCTGAATTCTTTGTCCTTTACAGTTAAGGCTTTGTTTGGGGAGCATGGTACCATCTGAGTGAAAATGATCCATGCACACCATGTTAAACAGAGATAAATAATCCAAATCAAATTAAGCAGGAAGAACTGAGTCCAGCTATAATTCAGAGCAGAAACTAAGTCCGATCTAGTTTGTGATGCAGAAGTTTCCCTGTGTGGGAGGCCCTCTCTGGGTGGGCACCCCAGCTTTCCCCTCCCAGGCGCCCCCTCCCCAGCCTTCCCCTCCCAGGTGCCCCCTCCCCAGCCCCCACCACTATCCTTGCTTTGTTATCAGCACTGGAGCCAACTTCCCTTTCTCTATCAATGATCTTTTAACAGTGGGAACCTTCCTCCAGTTCTGGTTCGAGTGGGCAATCTGTCTCCACTAGCCTTTCTGAGACATTGAATGCGCCAAAGATACTTTCAAAGACAGGCACAGAATCCCGGGAACTGGAGGAGACTGGAGAACAGGCTGATCCAGACCCTAGTTCTTTCCCTCAGAAAAGATGAGGCCACCCAGTGATGACATTTTTAATCAAGAATAACTTCAATATCTATTGAAATCTGAAAATGGAAAGATCTGCTCTGTATAGAACTACATATACTTCATGTGGTCTTTTCCCCCCATCGGCTTGTTTTTGTTGATAAATGAGGTGGATTTATGAAGAAACCGATGAAGACTTTTTTAAAAGACTTTCTTCGAAACAATGGGAAAGGCTTTGGAGAAGCCATGTATTCATCATAGTTGGGGTTTTGTCACATGGCTCTGAAAGTGCTCTATTTTCCCTAGAGCTAGACCATGGTCTCTTTCCACTCTGAGGTCCCCTCCATCATACTGTCCCTTATATCAAGTGGCCACATATATTTTGGGGTTTCAGCAGAAAGGTAGTTTACTAAAGCATATTTATATAATTTGCTGACACTGCTGTGTGTTTATTGATAGTTGTCTCCTTGTAGGAATAGCTTCTAGAAATACTCCTACTTCAACCATGCCAACTCCCCCAGAGCTGGGGCACACAGGTGCCTGGGATCCAGAGGTTGTATTACAAAATAAAGGTATCTCACAGCACCTGACACAAGGAGTACATAAGTAGTGGAGGAGAAACAGGCTCAAAATATCCAGAGACAGAAATTAGTCCTTATAAAGAAAAGTCTTCCAAATTTTATAGCTCATACAAGAAAGAACCTCCATGGACATTTTCTCAAATTTGACATCCTAAAATTTTATGAGGTTCCCAATAAAATTTTGTAAAGCAGGAAAAAAATTTTTCTAAACTATATAAATATATACAATAGTATGAATTATATATGTCTCTATTTGATCATTCACTTAAATATGGCTAGCCCATCAACACAACACCCAGAAACACACTATAATAATTAAATCAGTAATGTTTGATATTTTCTGTCATATAAAAGCCAAAACTTTATACATAATTTTCAAGTTTGTCATTATGAAGATATATGTCAAGCTAAGAGAATAGAATGTATTCTAATTAACAGTATTTTTTATTTATAATTTTAGAATATTTAGTATGTGGACCCCACTGGTATTCTTTTTTATTTTAAAACTTCTTTTTTTAAATTCAGTATTTTTCAAGTATAAGTCAAATTAGTTTTTTTTTTTTATTTATTATTTATTTCTTTTTGGCTGTGTTGGGTCTTCATTTCTGTGCAAGGGCTTTCTCTAGTTGTGGCGAGCGGGGGCCACTCTCTTCATCGCGGTGCATGGGCCTCTCACTGTCGTGGCCTCTCGTTGCAGAACACAGGCTCCAGACGCACAGGCTCAGTAGTTGTGGCTCACGGGCCCAGTTGCTCCGCGGCATGTGGGATACTCCCACACCAGGGCTTGAACCCATGTCCCCTGCATTGGCAGGCAGATTCTCAACCACTGCACCACCAGGGAAGCCCCCCACTGGTATTCTTGATCCAGGTCCTACAAATATTAGGGGCAATTGTGCCTTTTCTGATAACCCTATTTAAAGTTTCAACATCATTGTTTTGTCACTGGTTTCCTTTGCTGTGCAGAAGCTTTAAACTGTCCCATTTGTTTATTTTTGCTTTTATTTCCTTTGCCTTAGGAGACAGATCCAAAAAAATATTGCTACCAGTACGTAAAAGAATGTTCTGCCTGTTTTCTTCTAAGAGTCTTATTGTTTCCATAGGCCATTTTACATTTAGGTTTTTATTCCATTTTGAGTTTATTTTTGTGTATGGTGATAGAACATGTTCTAATTTCATTCTTTAACATGTCCAGTCTTCCCAAAACCACTTATTGAAGAGACTATCTTTTCTCCACTGTATATTCTTGTCTCTTTTGTCATATATTAATTAACCATAAGTGTGTAGGTTTATCTGGGCTCTCTATTCTGTTCCATTGATCTATATGTTTGTTTTTGTGCCAGTACTATACTGTTTTGATTACTGTAGCTTTTTAGTATAGTCTGAAGTCAGGGAGCTTGATACATCCAGCTTTATTCTTCTTTCTCAAAATTGTTTTAGCTATTTGGGGTCTTTCGTGTTTCCATACAAATTTTAAAATTATTTGTTCATGAAATGACAACCTACTGAATGGGGGAAAATATTTGCAAGTGATATGACTGATAAGGGGTTAATATCTAAAACAGCTCATACAACTCAACATCACAAAAAGCAAACAACCCAATTAAAAAAGGGCAGAAAATCTGAATAGACATTTTTCCAAAGAAGACATACAGATGGCCAACAGGCACATGAAAAGATGCTCAACATCGTTAATCATCAGAGAAATGCAAGTTAAAACTACAATGAGATATCACCTCACACCTGTCAGAATGGTTATCATCAAAAAGACCACAAATAATAAATGTTGGCGAGGATGTGGAGAAAAGGGAACCTCCTATGCTCTTGGTGGGAATGTAAATTGGTGCAGCCACTGTGGAAAACAGTATGGAGGTTCTTCAAAAAACTAAAAATAGAACTACCAAATGATCCAGCATTTCCACTCTTGGGTATATATCCAAAGAAAACAAAAACATTAATTTGAAAAGATATATGTACCCCAAGGTTCACAGCAGCATTATTTCCAGTAACCAAGACGTGGAAGCAACCTAAGTTCCATCAGTAGATGAATGGATAAAGAAGATGCGGTATATATGTACAATGGAATACTACTTAGCCATAAAAAGAATGAAATTTTGCCATTTGCAGCAACATGGATGGACTCGGGGGGGTATTACGCCTAGTGAAATAAGTCAGACAGAGAAAGACAAATACTGTATGATATCACTTATATGTGGAATCTAAAAAATACAACAAACTAGCGAACATAACAAAAAAGAAGATTCACAGATATAGAGAACAAACTAGTGGTTACCAGTGAGGAGAGTAGAAGGGTAATATAGGGGTAGGGGATATATAAACTACTATGTATAAAATGAATAATCCACAAGGATATATTGTATAGCACAGGGAATATAACCAATATTTTATGATAACTATAAATGGAGTATAACCTTTAAAAATTATGAATCACTATGTTGTACACCTGAAACACATATAATATTGTAAATCAACTATACCTCAATTAAAAGAAAAGATTAAATTAAAAAAAATAAATAAATAAAATTTCAACTTCATTGCCACCTTCCATACACGTCTTCCCCTTCCCAGGCTTTTCTTTAAAGCCCTTATCCATATACATTTTGCTATACATTTTACTTTTTATTCATGTATAGCCCTTTTTTCTTTACTAGGATATATGTGGAATCTAAAAAATACAACAAACTAGCGAACATAACAAAAAAGAAGATTCACAGATATAGAGAACAAACTAGTGGTTACCAGTGAGGAGAGTAGAAGGGTAATATAGGGGTAGGGGATATATAAACTACTATGTATAAAATGAATAATCCACAAGGATATATTGTATAGCACAGGGAATATAACCAATATTTTATGATAACTATAAATGGAGTATAACCTTTAAAAATTATGAATCACTATGTTGTACACCTGAAACACATATAATATTGTAAATCAACTATACCTCAATTAAAAGAAAAGATTAAATTAAAAAAAATAAATAAATAAAATTTCAACTTCATTGCCACCTTCCATACACGTCTTCCCCTTCCCAGGCTTTTCTTTAAAGCCCTTATCCATATACATTTTGCTATACATTTTACTTTTTATTCATGTATAGCCCTTTTTTCTTTACTAGGATGTCAGCTTACTAAGAGTAGGGATTGTTGTTTGTTCTTTTCACTGTTGTGTTCCCAGTGCCTAAGACAATGTCTGCAAACACTTGGTACTCAATAATTCATTTATTCATTCATTCTTCAATCACAGAAATATTTATTGAACATCTCTTATGTTCCAGACACTGTAGAATTCTATCAATTGGTACTTAAATAGTAAAGATTTAAAAAGGAAATGAGAAGGTCAACCAGATTTTCAATTACAGAAAGAAATTAATGAGGTCATGGCATACTAGGTCCAAGGAGTTTCCTGAAAGGGGAGTGACAGAATGCAAGCCACCAGCCCCTCCCACTTCCCTCCAGGGGAGTCCATTCAACCACTGGCTTCAATTAAAAAATCACATTATTTCTTTGTCACCTATTTTAGGATACCTTTTTTATGACCCATAATTTCTTTAATTCCTCCTGGCAGCAAGGTTAACTCTGGGTTTACATAGTGAGTTGTTGCCTCGGGAATCATCCCAGAATAAAGATACTTATAATTTATATTGCATATGTCATATATTTAAGACTTTATAATTCAATATATTTATAATGTATACTCAATATATTTATTTTACATAGATATTTCCTTTTGTTGGATTTTTATGTGGAGAAAGGTTAAGAGAGAATACATAAAGAAAGCAAAGTCTGCCTAAAAATGAGAATCGATTGTTTAATCCACATTGATAGTAAGTCAAATAGACGAGAGGAAAAAGGCAATCTAATTCTGAATTTAATTGGCAATTCGGTTTAGTCAAATACCGGTGGACACGTAAAAGACATCTGCTCTGTCTGCTGGATTCCCTGATCACCAGCAGTGCCAGGCAACAGCCTCTGTCTGAGGGCAGAAATACGTGCAAAGAAGAGCCCCGAAAGACTGATATTTAATCAAAGGCCCGGGTGGGTGTGCAAGGGTTTTCAATCCAGAAAGGATTTGAAACAGGAAATAAACTAAATAACCTATTGAAAAGAATTAGTTAAATACAACGTGATAATAAGATCCATTCATATTAGGTGACTATTAAAATGATGTGGTAGAAATAAATGTGTTTATGTGGAAAGATGCATATGACATATCAGATGAAAAATTAATGTTAACGAGTATAGCTGACATGATCCAGTCTTCATAGTAAAATAGATATATGAATACAAGCAGATGTATTTCCTTTCTCTCTTCTCTCTCTCTCTTCACCCCTCCCCTTTGTGTGTACACATGGGCACACACACACACACACACACACACACACACACACACACACACGCACACATCTATACAGATACACCAAAATCTTTATAGCAGTTATCTTTGGGTGGTAGGATTATGGGTGATTTTAATAATCTTCCTTATGCCTATGCTTATTTTAAGACTTTTATGTAATAAACATTAGCATTTATGCATGAATATTTAAATAATAAACAATTAAATAATTAAAGGAGTCAATTGCTCTGCACTTAAGCTTTGAAACTTAAGAGATCTTCAGAGTTTTCTAGGCCACAACTTGCACCCCTAACAGAGAATAGATGATTCTCCCTTTTTGCCAACAGGTTTGACTTAGGGAATCTCCTGGCAGTCTAGTTATTGGAGCCATTCCATACTGGCTTATATACTAATTATCTCTTAGCTCGATGTCTTGCTGAATAATTAAAAATACTCATTCATGCCTCATTCCCTAAGCAAGCCAACAAATATTATTAAACACAAAGCATATATTTTACTTACTATTAATAATTATATATTATACATTAATAGTATGTTCTAATTATTATTCTATTATTATATATGAAACACCTAGCATTTATTAAACCCAAGTGTGGCTCTGTGGTATGCAACGGGGTTACAAGGGGGAAGAAGAAGAAGAAGGAGGAGGAGGAGGAGTTGGAGGAGGAGGAGGAGGAGGAGGAGGAGGAGGAGAAGGAGAAGGAGAAGAAGAAGAAGAAGAAGAAGAAAGAGAAGGAGGAGGAGGAAGAGGAAGGGGAGGAGGGAGGGGAAGGAGGGGGAGAGGAAGGAGGGGGAGGAGGAGGAATAGAGAGACATGGTCCTTTCCTTTCTTCCATGGGAAGCGATAATAAAATAAAATGTCATTTCTCCATTTGGAAGATGATTAAACTCCAGCACAGAGAGTTTATATGACTTGCCCCTGAGTTGCTGAGCAGTGACTGGATTCCTCTTCCCAATCTTATGCCAGGGCATTTTCCCATACACCACACTTAACACAAACACAACCAAAATAAAACTCCAATGTTAATTTTCTCACTGGAATGAAATTAAGAAAATACAAAAACGAAGAATTCTCATGCAGATGTTCACGTCCTAAGATAACTACTGGTAACAAGGTAGCATTTCAGAGATATTCTGTACTTCTACATGGACAGTGGTCTTTTGTAAAAAACAATCAATATAAACGATAAATAAAAGGTACACTCGTTCACCCTGTTCCCATTAATATGCTGTTTTTATCACAGACAATCCACTTAATTTTTAAAACTTAATAAATTATTAATAGTTTAATGAGCAATGATACTTAGTACTCAGACATAATGGGACTTCATATATAAGCTAGTAAATATGCAATCTCAGCACTCATATTTTTATAAGATGAAACAGATAAGTATTACTGTAAGCAATACGACATCTTCATGAAAATTGGCATCATACTGGCATCTAGGTTTCTCTCTAGACTCTAAATGTTGACAGGGTCATGGCGTCTTCATTCTTTATGGGAATAAGGAACCCACAACAGTTTAAAAAGTTAAAGCAGACCAGGGGCCATCTCCTCTCTTCCTCCTCTTATCCAGTGAGAAGGTAGAGTCCTCACGGCATTGTTGCTGCAGGCTCCTAGGGTGGGCTTATGTTCTCAGAGCAACTAGAGGCTTCAGGTCCTTGGACCTCTTATGGAGTCTCTGCCCCCACCACATGCATCTTGACTCAAATCCCAGTTCAGTTCATTTTTTTTCCGTCTTGAAAAAAATTATACCCATCAAATTATTCGTGAGAGTAATGGACTTTCCTAAACCGGGAAAGAAGAAGAAAGTGTAGAACAGAAGAGTAGGAATTTGCTTTTCAGCGACAAAAACAACTTTTCAAGGAACAAGTAGGCATTGCTCCTCCATAGTGGAATTTTTCTGGCCGCACGCAGTCCTGGAGTCTGTTCATCCCTTTGCTTCCTCTCTTTCTTTCTGCTCCTCTTGGCTTTGCTCCTCAGCCCCTCCTTTCTGCGTTGCTAAGGAGATCACATTTCACCTGCCGTTAAACACAGCATCCCCATCTCCACCGCTGTGGTCTTGGTATCTGGACATAATTCACACCCACACTCAGTCTCCTACTTCACTCAGGGTTATCAAAGCATTTCCCAGATGAAGATAATTCTCTCCCAAAAGACTTCCGTTGTGCACTATTAAAAAATTATTTATCTCTGTGTACCTTCCCCCCCCCCCTTTTTTATTCTAAGATGTACATCTCTCCACGTATTTTAGCATTCCTGAAACCCAACTGAGTGTGTATATACAGTAATAGTGAACTATTTTGACAATCAAACAAATATGGGTCTGGGGCTGGAAGGTAGCTAGGCTAGTTTCCTCCTATACAGAAGTGTAGTTACCTCTGGTTTGGGAGGGTTCTTAACGGCCATCTTGTCAACTGCTGGGTTTGTAGTTCTGAGTCTTACGCGGCATTGCATCTGCACATACGCGCCCAGACACTACAGCTCGATGAAAATATGGCACCACTGGGGAAGCGTTCCAGCTGCCTGATAACACAGGTTTTGACACTCACCTCAATGTGGCAGTTTCAGAGAAGAAAAGTCAATCCATATGTGGATGAACTTTAGGGCCGTGAAGCTTCTGTGAAACAACCAGAAATCAGTGTTGCAGAAACTCATGTTGAAAATGCCAAAGTGGAATGCGCAATTCTGTTGGGGCAGGTCATGGAGAGAACATGACCACTGGTTGACTTGAGAGCTGACCCAGGGCACCTGGATGCTCCTCACCACCTGCCTGACCTTGGAATGTACATTTCATCCATTGTTCCCACCAAGGGAGCCAGTCTCAAGGGCGCAGCCTTGAGAGAGTGATGTGGTGTTGAGACGCCGGGGACGGCTTATGTGACTGAACCCCATTAAGGCATCCACATAACTGTTTGAGATTCTGGCAAGCAGGCGTGGGGATGCGCTCGGCTTGTGGCACTCCAGACCAGCCTGCTATGTGAGCTCCTTTGCTTGTGACGCCTGCCACCTACCCATCTGGAGTGGTCTGCCGCTTTCTCCGCTTTCTCCGCTTTCTCCTTGCCCTCCGTGTATGGGGCCAGTTTGTAAACCAACAAATCCAAATCTGTCAGAGCTGCTACAAGGAGAATTTGAATCTTTATTTCCAGAAGTGGCGTCCAGGATACTGACTAGGGATACTGACTAGTGGTGATGTGACTGTTTGGAGTAAGGAGATAGAAGGCCTAGAGATGAAGGCTGTAAGAAATGTATACACTGTGACGAGAAACTTGACTATATTCTATGAGCTGAGGGTGAAGGAACTGACCTTATGGACCTGCCATGGGAAAGGCTCTCAGGGCTGCGGCCACATCCCCCAGACTGTTCAGTCTGCTCCTGCCATCAGCCATCAGCTGGTCTCTGCACATTCTGCCTCAAAACCACAGAAGACTGCTGCTCTCTTCTGAAGCCTGAGGAGCAAGGCTGAAATGCCAGGAAATTAACAAGGCCTGGGAGCAGGGCTCAACCAGTAACTCGGTAAATGGACAAATACACAAACTCCCTCACCCTCACCCATCGGATGCGCTCATTCCAAGGTGTGTGTTCTCTGCTCCTCAATATTTCCCCGTGGACTTGAGCTCCACCTGCCCACAGGAGAGGTGTCTCAATACGCACCCCTTCCTGTCTCACTGCCCCCCTCCCACTATTATTCCCTGCAACTCCCAGGTAATTGCTTGCCTCGAATCATTGTCTCAAGTCTGCTTCTGGGGAGCCAGACTAGGGCACCCACCACCAGACTTTGCAAATTTTCATCTCTGTGCATAAAATACTCTTTTTTAAAAAAAACACACGCATGAACATTATCATTATTGAGATACTTTGTTGATGGTTTTGGCTGCTAAAAGCGATTTGTCATTAGTTTTTGCAATACCCATGTACAATACCCAACAGCCATGTTTTGAAGGAGTACAGTGGAAAGTAGCTTAGCAGGTCATTTTTTGGTTGTTTCATTATTTGTACTCGACATTTGGTTTGGTTTGTAACATTGCTGAGAAACTTCAGTGCTTAAACTATACTCATTTTTTGGTTATTTATTTCAGTGTCTGTGAATTTACAACTTTGGCAAGGGATTTGTGTTTACTTTTAATGGCAGATGTCCATCTCAGTGTTAAAATTTTTAAATGTTGACACATCCATGTCGTGTATAATATAAAGGGTAACGAAGGTATGATCTCATATTGTTACTTTTCCCCTTTATTGAAAAAAACCTAAGTTTTTATTATTTCCCTCCATGAACAAGTCAGACATTTCATTGAGACAAAAAGTAATGTATAGTAATAAGGTAATAGTGAATTTTTAAACTGAAAAGCTGTTAATTCTATGGTACTCTTATAATCAATTGTCTTAAAATTAAGGAAATGCATGCATCATTATACTAGCAAGATGTGCTTATTATAAAGTTTCCTTTTCAAAAAATCCAAAAAGTATAATGAAAAAAATCAACCATAATCCTAACATTCAAATACAAGTACTATTAATATTTTAACACGTTTCCAAACATCTCTTTCTCTGTATACTCATATATATATTGGCATAAATAAGATCATATAATACATTTTGTTTTATAAACTACTATTTTTACATGGTAATGCTTCATGAATATATTTTCTGTATTACCTTCTCTTATTCAAAACACCAGCATCTTCCTTGACTAGAGCAGATGCTGTGCAGAGGTTGGGTAGATGTTCAGTGTATTATACTGATCAAAAGTACTTCCTGCTTTAAAGTAGCATCTTCTGCCAGCAGCATCTGAAATGTCCACTATGGTATTAATTATTTTTAGTTGCTACCTTTTTGGAGAAGGAGAATATCCATGGATGTTTATGCAAATAGTACCCCGAAAGGTGTATTAAATTAATTCTCTAATGCATCTACTCTGCAGAACAGAGGAGGATTGCAGAGAGATGAAACAAACTAGTTCTGAACTTTGAGGTTTGTCTTAGCAAGACAGGCTCAGGTAGGTCCCCCAGAGCAGAGGACCTAGAACAGTTACAGAGCATGAAAAATACAAACGTGGGAGCATTCTTCCTCTAACTTACTGTGCAAACCTGGGCAAGTTTCTTAAGTTCTCTGTGCATTAGTTTCATTCACTGCACCTAGAAGAGGCTGCGTCTTCTTCAGGATCATTTTGCTTGTCAAGATCTTATAGGTGGGCTTCCCTGGTGGCACAGTGCTTAAGAATCCGCCTGCCAATGCAGGGGACATTGGTTCGAGCCCTGGTCCAGGAAGATCCCACATGCTGCAGAGCAACTAAGCCCGCGCACCACAACTACTGAGCCTGCGCTCTAGAGAGCCCTGGGCCAGGAAGAACCCACATGCTGCAGAGCAACTAAGCCCGCGCACCACAACTACTGAGCCTGCGCTCTAGAGCCCGCAAGTCACAACTAGTGAGCCTGCATGCCTAGAGCCCATGCTCCTCAACAAGAGAAGCCACTGCAATAAGAAGCCCGCGCATCGCTAGGAAGAGTAGCCCCGGCTCGCCACAACTAGAGAAAGCCCACGTGTAGCAACGAAGACCCAACACAGCCAAAAATAAATAAATAAAACAAATACATTTATTAAGAAAAAAAAAAAAGATCTTATAGGTGACCCATCTATGAGTTCTGGCACCCTGCAGTGGGCATGCGTGGTTTCTCTCTGCCCATACAGCCCATCTCTTCCTTTTGAGGAAACTACACCTTTCTCACTGTCCACCAGGCAGCGTGTGTGGGGCTGCCCCACTTCTGGTCCCAGGGCTGGGTGTGTCAACCAGGCCTGGCCAATAAGAAAGCCAAATCCCTTTGATCACATTGATTGATTCAGGGTTGACATGTGACTCAAGGCAGCCAATGAGAACCCTGCTTGGGAAAAAGTCTCTTTCCACTCAGGCGGCAAACTGGTAGAAAGTCAGTCTGGATTTGCTGAATGGCTCTCTTTGCCATCACTTGGGGAGAGTTAGTGGAGAATAAAGTAAACAATAAGGTAAACACACAGGAAAGCAGAGCCCCATAGATTGAGATCCTTTCTGTCTGTAGTTATTACGGTAGTTTTTCAACAGAAAGAAATCGAGGGGCTCCAAGAGCAACAGTGGCTCATGAAGGCTGGCTGCAGGGGGCGAGACCCTGGGTGTGAAGTTTCCAGACTCAGCAATGATTCCCTTGGTTCCAGCCTGTGGTGGAAGCAGAGATCCACCACTGTGGGCTTGGAGGATGAGATTGTCAGCGCACTCGGGAACTGTCCATTACAAGCCCTGCCTTGCTTTCCAGTCGCTACCTGAACCTCCTGGATTCTGGTGTGAGCCTTAGAGGAGGGGACGGCTCTCAAGTGACTGCATTTACATTTCCTACCAACCTAATTCAGTAAAGGCCTGGTGTTAGACTTCAATCAACATGTAAAAAGCAGAAATGTGATATTTTCTGCACACCTGAATTATTCAACAGAGACCATGCCAATGGCAGAGCAGACTCCTTGCTCTTTTCCCTCCATGGCTTTTTCATCTCCACATGGCCTGACACATTGTCCCACATAAAGTAGGCATCCATGCAGGTGGTGCAGTTTTGTTAATGAAATGAGAAGAGCTTTGCTGTAAGTAGGAGCCAACTGCTAAGAGAGTAGGGTCACGAGGGTGACAAAACCAAGGTTTCTGCTGGGCAGGGAAAGAGGTGGGATGCTGAATCTCTTTGTAAATGCATTTGTAGGACTCAGCTCAGACAAAGGTGGTGGAAGAAGATGCTGCATGAAAGGTCCCCATGTTCTGGGGGATGGAGAGCAGCCTTGTAACTGAGTGTGAGTGGAACTTGGAAAGAAGTGGTGGGAAATGGGTCTATTTTGAAGAGTCTTGAAAGTTGGACTGAGATTATGAACTTTATTCAACAGGTAAATGGGGTCCAGGGAAGGTTCCTAAGGTGGGGGTCACATGAATAATAATCTTTTTTTTTTTTTTTTTTTTTTTTTGCGGTACGCGGGCCTCTCACTGCTGTGGCCTCTCCCGTCGCGGAGCACAGGCTCCGGACGCGCAGGCCCAGCGGCCACGGCCCACGGGCCCAGCCGCTCCGCGGCACGTGGGATCCTCCCGGACCGGGGCACGAACCCGCGTCCCCTGCATCGGCAGGCGGGCTCTCAACCACTGTGCCACCAGGGAAGCCCAATAATCTTTTTAAACCATTAACTCTGATCATACTGTTTAGGATAAAGGTTCTTTTTCTTTTCCCCTTATTTATTTATTTTTAATTGAAGTAGATTTGGTTTATAATGTTGTGTTAGTTTCAGGTGTACAGCAAAGTGATTCAGATATATACATATATATATCTATGTTCTTTTTATATATATATATATATATATATATATATATTCTTTTTCAGATTCATATATATATATATATCTATTCTTTTTCAGATTCTTTTCCATTATAGGTTATTGCAAGATATTGAATATTGAATACAGTTCCCTGTGCTATGCAGTGGGCCCTGTTGATTACCTATTTTATATGTAGTATCATGGTTCTTAAAGAGGGATCAGCCCAGGCCAGCAGCAGCAGCATCACCTGGGAACACATGTGAAATGTAGATTCCCGGGCTCCACCCAGACCTATGAAGTGACAAACACAGCGTCCGTGTAATCCACCCTCCAGGTGATTAAGATGATCACTCAGGAACTAGTGGGGGTGAAGGGAAGGGGATTGTGCTCTTCCTATGAGTCACCTGATGAAGCCTGGATGTTTCATGGCCTTCAGACGTTTTAAGCCAAAGATCATGCAGCCTGCACTGTGTTAACAGGTTGCCCGCCTTGTAAACAGAGAAAGCAGAGTTTATTCCTTTGCGTAAGGAACATATTAAAACACTGCCTTTTCCCCTTCTTTGCTGAATTCCACATGATCTATACAACACACACCCCAACCTCAACTATCTTCCAGAGAAATGAGCTAGAGGAAAGTGGCGGAGGGCTGAAATTAAGCCACAGGCTCCTCCCAGCCCCCAGACTCTCCTGATTTCTAACTGGCAAAGGCTTTCGTTCCAATAGCCCCTGTGCTGGAGGCAGGCAGACACCTTCAGGAGAGAGTTTCTTCCTGTGACTGTCACACTCAGAGACACGTCGACTTTACTTTGGATTTCCTTGGGGCTGGTTTCAAAGCTATTTCTCAAACGTTCTTGGTTTAATCCCCAAGCGATATTGGCCAGGAGTGAGGGTGGGGAGGTACAGGAATGTCGGGGTGGGCAGGGTTAGCAGACAACCCTTCCTTTAGTCCTGCCAAGCCTTACACGTGCTCACGGGGGGTACAGTGCTGCAGCTTTAGACCCAGGAGCCCAGAAGCCCTCCCAGGACTAGGGGGCCCTAGGGGGACAGCCCACAATGGTGAGGGCAGGTCTGAGGGACTGAGAGGCTCTATGGCCCCAGCAAGAGCCACCAACACTCTGGTCTCAGTAAAAAAATACTGCCGGCGACCACTGGTTTTCCAGCTCATGGACTGACATTTTGTTCCAGAGACCTCTTCTGAGTGCAGTCAGATACCCCTGGGGTTTGGAGGAAACCCTCTAGGCTGCAAAGAGCTCCCCTCACTTTCTTCCCTGACAGATGCTCCTGGGGTCTCTCGAACATTTCCAGAGATGGACCACACATCATTTTGAAGACTGTAAAGCATCAGAGTATGAACCTGTCAGATACGCCCATGTTCCAAGCGTGGGGTTAGACAACCAAAGCAGAACTGCGACCAAGTTACCTCTGATCCAGTCTTGAGACAGAATCTCAAGACTCTCACCCTATAAACGGGATCAGTCATGGCAAGAATGAGGTTAGCCTGATGGGAAATGTTTCTGTTTTTTTAATAAATTTATTTATTTATTTGTTTGTTTGTTTTTGGCTGCATTGGGTCTTCGTTGCTGCATGTGGGCTTTCTCTAGTTGCAGCGGGCAGGGGCTACTCTTCGTTGTGGTGCGTGGCCTTCTCATTGCAGTGGCTTCTCTTGTTGCAGAGCACGGGCTCTAGGCACACGGGCTCAGTAGTCGTGGTTTGTGGGCTCTAGAGCACAGGCTCAGTAATTGTGGCGTACGGGCTTAGCTGCTCCGCGGCATGTGGGATCTTCCCAGAGCAGGGCTTGAACCCGTGTCCCTGCATTGGCAGGTGGATTCTTAACCACTGTGCCACCAGGGAAGTGCCAGGGGAACATTTCTTTAGAGAACAGTGGTGTGGCTATGCTGTAAGGCCCAGCTCCTTCTGTGAAATAACATAAAACCCTGGTGTCATTTGTGGAGTCGATTCTATGATGTATCTAGACCTCAACATTAATGACATTTGGGCTGAATAATTCCTTGTTGTTTGGGCCTGTGGGTGCATTGTGGGATGTCTAGCATCATCCCTGGCCTCTGCTCTAGAGGCCAATATCACCTGTCCTCCATTGTGATGGTGAAAAATATCTCTGGACATTGCCTTATTATATGTGAAACGTACGTGTGTGTGTGTGTGTGTGTGTGTGTGTGTGTGTGTGTGTGTGTGTGTACTGGTATAAAATGCTTTTTTAAAATGTGGGTCTGGAATAAAAGAAAAGAGCAGGAAAAGGGAGGCTGCCATTAGGGATTCGTGTAAAACCATGAGACGTGTGTGCTTTTTAATTCCAAGAAGATTGATTTGGGCAAACGTCTATACAATTACTCAGTCTTAAGGGCTCTTCATTCATGGAAAGGGCTCCCAGTAGGAAATCCTAGGGCTCCCCCAAACCTGAGAAATGGAGGGTCCAGGAAGGTGTGAACACCCATGACCAGGCAGCGGCCCCCTGGACCCTGCCTGCCGTCTGTTACAGGCATTGCCGGCTTTACCTTCTCTCCCATTCTTGCTCTACATTGGAACACTCATGCCCTCATCCCTCCCTGCTCACTAAAATGAGTGTGGGGTCAGAATCTACCACCTCACTTGAAGCAAAATTATACCAGCTGTTCAACTTAGAAACACGTCATTGAAATGTATTAAGCCCTTTGTTAATTATTTTTGGACTTGACTCAATGCCATGTTTCCTGGACTTCGGGGATTAGCCTTCTCTTTCTAAAATTCTCTCTATCCCTAATAACCACACACACACACACACACACACACACACACACACACACACACACACACACACACACCCTTAATTACAATCCCAGGTGACCGGGGTCTGAGGTTAGGAGGCTGGTGACCTCAGACACCAGCACCAGCTGGGCAGCATCCCCTCATCCCAGGAATCTGGGTCTCATCTAAAATGTCTGCTCATGGACTAGCCATGTTTGCACAGGAAACTGAGAGGGAAATCCTTGATTAAGAACAAAAGGGCCTAGATCACTTTGAACATTGAAAATGAGCCATTCTTCCGGAGGTTATTTTAAAAGAATATTTCTATTACAAAAAGGAGTATTATCTACTTCTCAGGATCCAGGTTCTGCTGTTGTGTAATTTTTCACCAAAAATCTCCTCCCCTGGGCCACTTACCGTAGCTTTCCAGCATCTGGCCCTGTGATTATACTACGAATTCCTTGGATTGCTTCATCAACTCCTCGGCATTCAATCACGCAGACTTCATTTGAGGTCCAAGCTCTACACTGCAGAGATTTTAGAAGCTCTCTCCTGCTAGGGAGAAGAAAGGAAATGGTTGCCTTAAGTGTAATTAATGAAGGGCCCAGGAGATTCCATTCACGAAAGAATGCAGGAGGGGAAAGATATTATTTGGCTGTGAATTCACTTTGTTCTTCCAGACTCTATAAATCTTCAGTACCATTTAAAATTCCAAGTCTGTGCTTGGATGAGATGCATAGAGATTACTTGATCTAACATTGCAGGCAAGAAAAATAAACACCAAGAAATTTAAATAACTTATCTGAGCTCCTTTAACTGGTTATCAGCAAAGCTATTGGACATGGCATTGATTTCCAATAGATAATTTGTCTTAGGAACATCAAATATAATCCATTATGAAGCAGCACAATTCATGGCAGGAGGACTACAATTTCACAAGCCTTTACTTGCTATTGATCTTTTAATTTAAAAGTGTGCATCAAGTAGAAAGCCCATAATGGAATATCTGGCTCAATCTTCATGTGGCTTACCCCCATATTATACCAGGCTAATGCCAAGGGGCGTTGTTACCCAAGCAGGGAGAGACACACAGCATCATTCCCTTGCTTACATGGGTACACAGGCAATTGTTGATACAGTTGTATTTGTACCAAAACTGGGATTTTCAAGAAGTGAAGATAAAATTATAGACCTTAAGCCTGTATAATAGCTTAAGAAATGGCATAATGTCAGCTTCCCTGTTGGTATTCAATACACATGATTTCAAATGCCATCACATGGTAATATATTGTTCAGTTGGAGACAGGACATGCTGTACTTGTGAGTCACTTGTAGGATGATTAGGCACTTGTAGGCTGATTAGACCTAACAAGGTCTCCAGTTGAACTTTAATGTCAACTGGAGACCTTGTTAGAAATTCAGGTTCAGATTCAGTAGGTCTGGATGGGGCCTGGGACTCTGCCTTTCTAACAAGTGCCCAGGTGATGGGGATACTGCTACTCCATAGACCACGCTTTGAGTAGCAAAGGTCTAGTGGGTTTGTATATGGAGATGAGGAGTGGAAATATGGAGGCAGAACAACAGACACCCTGATTCCCCCACTCACTAGATGACAAATCTTAGCAAAATCCTCGAACCATGTTGAGCAGTAGTTTTCTAATAAATAAAATGAGATAATAATGAGACTTGTTCCAAGCAAATGAAAAAATACATGGGCAAGTGATTTTGAAAAGCCAGGCCGTGTAAATAATTGCTAGCTATGGATATAAGATATATATATATATATATATATATATATATATATATACACACACACATATGTAGGATAGATATACACATACACAGGATATACACATAGGCTATATTGTATATATGTACACACACACACATACATAGGATTATTATGTACCCTAATCTGAACTCTTACGGGAAAATATTTTACGGTTACTAGTTAGGGAAAAGTTCCTCAGTAAAGCTCAGAGAGTGAATTTCTCCCTATCTGCAGTTTATAATCAAATTTCCAGTAGCTTGGTGGAGAGCAAATATTTTGCAGGAAGTAGCTAAGGTGCCCACAGGTATGAGAACATATTTACCTATCATGCATGGTGTTTGGTCTTGAGATTTAGTTCAACCGGTGATATTCAGAGGCTGTGCAATAAAACCAGAGCCTGACAGAAATGACTGTGCAAGCTGTTTGCTTTATCACAGACTCAGGACTTTGGAAGGCTCTCTAGACAACAGTGGGTCTTGAGAAGATGCCACCATGGGCTGAGCAAATACACGGTGTGCCCAGGCGAACTTTTGGGTGGTTAATGGAAATCTCACAGCTGAGCAAACCCAAGGGCTCTGTTTGTAAGGCCCTCCTTCTCTTCCATGGCAAACCGAGCAGGAAAGTGAATTCCTCCGGGATGACCACAAGATGCTTCTCTTAGGTAAACAGCAGAATTGTAAAAAGTCTTCTGTCCACTCCAAACCTAGTCCAACCTAGATGGCTTTCCTGCAGTGCTTCCAGCCGCCAGCGGTGCGAAAATAAGGGATAGATTTATCTGTTAGACTATGGCTCCCTTTCTCTCCCTCTTCCTTCCCCACCGTATCACCCAACCCCCACTAAACACTGGGATATTGTCTAAGTAGAGACAGTGAGATCACTCAAATTTACAGTCTGTCCTATTTAAATGCAGTGGGGATGATTTCATAATAACAGCTTCCAACAATCCATATAACTAATGGAAATAGGGCCATACTTTATTCTGAGTGTCCAGGTAATAGTTTTTCACTCACATGATAATATCTCAGTGATATGAGATAATACTCAGTGTTTATTTTATAGAACTACATTAAGACTAAAAGCAAGAATAATAATCTCTCTTGAATTAGTAACGAGAGATTACATCTAGCAAATGCTTTACAAGTGTTTGTTCTTATACCTCATTGGTGAAGAGGTCAGCCACAGAGTTAGACCTTTGTTCAGATCTGAGCTCCACCTCTTTCTAGTCCTGTGATCTTGGGCAATTTACTTAATTTATTATACCTCAGTCTCATTACCTGTGAAGTGGGATAACACTAGCACTCATGGAGTCATTGGGAGGCACATGTGCAGCCACTATAGAGAACAGTATGAAGCTTCCTTAAAAAGCTAAAAATAGGGCTTCCCTGGTGGCGCAGTGGTTGAGAGTCCGCCTGCCGATGCAGGGAACACGGGTTCGTGCCCCGGTCCGGGAAGATCCCACATGCCGCGGAGCGGCTGGGCCCGTGAGCCATGGCCGCTGAGCCTGCGCGTCCGGAGCCTGTGCTCCGCAACGGGAGAGGCCACAACAGTGAGAGGCCTGCATACCGCTTAAAAAAAAAAAAAAAAAAAAAAAAAAAAGCTAAAAATAGAGTTACCAAATGATCCAGCAATCCCACTCCTAGGTGTGTCTTCAGAAAAGATGAAAACTTTAATTTGAAAAGATACATGCACCCCGATGTTCAAAGCAGCACTATATACAACAGCCAAGACATGGAAACAAACTAAATGTCCATTGACAGATGATTGCCTTAAGAAGATGTGCTATGTGTGTGTGTGTGTTGTGTGTATAATTTATAAAACGGAATAATACTCAGCCATAAGAAAGAATGAAATATTGCCATTTGCAGCAACATGGATGGACTTAGAGATTATCATACTAAGTGAAGTAAGTCAGATAAAGAAACACAAATATTAGATGATATCACTTATATGTGGAATCTAAAGAACAGTACAAATGAATCTATATACAGAACAGAAGCAAACTCACTGACATAGATAACATTGTTACCAAAGGGGAAGTGTTGGGGAGGGATAAATTAGGAGTTTGAGATTAACAAACTACTATACATAAAATAGATAAGCAACAAGTATTTACTGTACAGAACAGGGCAGAACTATATTCAATATCCTGTAATAACCTACAATGGAAAATAATGTGAAAAAATGTGTGTATGTAACTGAATCCCTTTGCCGTACACCTGAAACTAACACAATATCGTCAATCAACTATACTTCAATGAAAAAAGATATTGCACATGTGTAATGTTTAGCACAGGACTTGGTACTTAGTAAATGCTCAGAAAACCCTAATAATTCTTACTATTATTGTCTCCATGCTCACCTACTGACATCATAGTATTACCTACCATCTAGTAGGACACATTTTCTGGTCCAGGAGTTTATAGAAGTGATTTCTAGGATCTTGTAGATGCCTGGGTCCAGTAGATATTGATATTCATAATCTTAGCAGCTACCATTAATTGGACAAGACAGAAACAAGTGTTTAACATGTGTGAATTCTCAGGGCCACCCTAAAATATATTATCTCTATATAAATGAGGCAAGCACATAATGGTAGGTTGTAGAATTGGGATTTGAACCTGTGAATGGCTCATCCTTGTGCCCCATGATCTAACATGCTAATTAGCACACACGCTAAAGCCCAGGTAGTTCATATCTGCGTACACTGACTCACACCCAACAGCTGTATACTGCTGGAGAATTTGGGGGCTTTCTGGGGGAGGCACACTTTTTTCTATAAAACAATAGAATTGGGGGGAGGTCACAACACTTAGATTTATGCAAAAAATTCCTTCTTTCTAAAAGGGAGGTTTCTAGTAGTTTCTCAGGTACACTTTTGAAACGGAGCAGGACCCCTATGGTCCTTGCCCCCCATGTCCTCAGCCTGCCTTTTTGTCTGTAGAAAAACTTTAGCCGAAGAATAAGTTTACAGAGAAGTGAGAAAATGCAGAAACAAAGTGGTCAAATAGGACACAACAATAACAGTTTAGTCAGTAAGCAAAGTCAAGGACTTTTAGTTCCTCTTCATGGGCTATAGATAATATTCTGAGCCATATCCTGTGAGCTGTCTTGTAGATATTGAAACCCACACCAGGTGAAAGAAGTTAACTCCATGATGACCAGGCTGTAGCCATGACATAAGCTGCCACAATTCCAAGAACTGGCCTCAGAGAAATGGGAACAAACCCACCCTGGAACTGAAGATTAACTGTACTTAAAACAATCAAGATGATGGTGGTCAGACCACCGCCTGACCAATTTCAAGATGAGTGTCAGAGCTGACTGTGCTGTTTCTGCATGTAGCCCCCTCCCTCCGTCTATAAAAGCTCTTGCCCACTGATTGTCAGTGTGTGTGTGGGAGTCGGCCTCTGGACAGGAGTCTGCCCTCCCCTCCAGGTTGCCGGCCTTTGAAATAAAGCAAGCTTTCCTTTCCACCAAACTTGCCTCTTTATTGGCTTTTGAGCGGCGAGCACCTGGACCCACTTTCGCTAACAGATTTTGGCTTCCAACGTGAGGCTGGGCTCCCGCGATATCTGGCTCCTGGGGATTTTCCAAGCAGAGCCGCTGCCTTGACGACAGGCCGCCGGGATGGCTGCGAGGAGCCTGCTGCTTTGGCTTGCTGGCCCCGGGAGGGGGATTTAGGGGGATGTTCCTAGAAGCTGCCGAAACCATTTGTTTCGGGGCTCCTCCCTGTTTCTCCCCGGCTCGACACTGGCTGCCAACGTATGCTTTCCTTGGTAGAACGGAAAGATGCCTCTGGAAGAGCTGCTGAGCAACAAGACCAAGTAAGTCCACCGGTGCGCACCCGGCAAACTTCTCTTTTTTTTTTTTTTTAAAGAAGATGTTGGGGGTAGGAGTTTTATTAATTTATTTATTTATTTTTGCTGTGTTGGGTCTTCGTTTCTGTGCGAGGGCTTTCTCCAGTTGTGGCAAGCCGGGGGCTACTCTTCATCGCGGTGCGCGGGCCTCTCACTATCGCGGCCTCTCTTGTTGCGGAGCACAGGCTCCAGGCGCGCAGGCTCAGCGGCCATGGCTCACGGGCCCAGTTGCTCCGCGGCATGTGGGATCCTCCCAGACCAGGGCTCGAACCCGTGTCCCCTGCATTAGTAGGCAGATTCTCAACCACTGCGCCACCAGGGAAGCCCCCAACTTCTCTTTTGAGCATGAAGTTCTATTTGGACATTTTGCCAATTGGTTCTGACATGTGTCTGACATTGAGGATCCTTCGTTCGTTTGGGACTCCATATCAGTCACGCGCAGGCTCAGCCTCGTTGCTCCACGGCATGTGGGATCTTCTCAGACCAGGGCTTGAACCCGTGTCCCCTGCATTAGCAGGCAGATTCTCAACCACTGCGCCACCAGGGAAGCCCCTGCTTCTAAGTATACTTTTGACTCTAATGTTCAGGATGGAAAAAATTGTTTAATGAAGTTGTTACAGAGTATAACTACTCATGATGTGTATCACTTCTGACTTTGTTTACTGCTTAAAGCACATGTACAATGTTTGTGTGACGTTGGGTATAATTGAAAAAATGTATAGCCTATAAAATGTTTGAATAGGTACTTCATCTACATAAACATATACAAATACATAAAAATATGCTCAACATCATTACTCATTAGGGAAACGCAAATAATACCACATGAGATACCAGACATCTATTAAAATGTCTAAAATTTAAAGATGGATCATAGCAAGTGTCAGTGAGGATGTGGAATGACCGGAATTTTCATACACTGCAGGGAGGAAAGTAAAATGGTACAGTGATTTTGGAAAACAGTTTGGAAGTTTCTTGAAAAGTAAAACATACACCCACCATATAACCCAACCACTTCTAGGTATTTATTCATGAGGAATGAAAGCCTACACTTGCACACAAATGTTCATAGTAGCTTTATTTGTAAAAACCCCAAATTGGAAACTACCCAACAATCCATCAACAGGTGAACGGATAAACAAATTATGGTATATCCATACAATTGACTAGTACTAATCAATAGGAAGGAATGAGGTATTGGTACTCAACAATGAGGATGAATCTCTAACTATACTGAGTGAAAATAGCCAGATGAACAGAGTACATTAGGAAATGCCAACTAATCTGTAGAAGTAGAAGTGGTTATTATAAATTGCTGAGTACTGTCCTTGTCCAGGGGATGGATATTGAGTCACTGCTATGTTGGTGAAAACCCAAAGCAAGGAATTGTCTTTTAGGGAAGGGATACAGGATATGCTCAAATCACTTGAGAGGAAAATCACTCACATGACCACCTATTTCTGCCAATGTAGCCCCTGTCTGGGTGGTCATTAAGCCCATTTAAAACTTCATTATTGAGGAAGAAGAATGGAGAGATAATGGGTGGGCCATTAGAAGTTTGCTCTACTACTTCATAATGCTATTATAAAGATTTAGAATGAATATATGTGAAAACCTTTAAAAGACTATCTGGCACATAGTATGTACTCTATAAATATTATCTATTGATATTATTAGTTTCATAGTCAAGGAAATTGAGATTCAGGGAGGTTAAACAACTTGCCTGCAGGGCCCACACTGAGTAAGTGGCAGAATGAGAATCTGAGCTCTGATCAGTCTGAGTGTAAAGATTTTCAGCCTTTCTACTGCCTAATATATGCTGCCCACTCAATAGAGTTTGGAAAAGAGAAAACCAGTCTCATTTCTTACAGTATAATTGCATTCATTTCATGAATGAATCTTCTGTGTTTATTATAGTTTATTAAATAGTTTATTAATATCACTGGGGCTCATGGAGATTCATGGTTCTACCCTACTGACTGTCCCAGAAAGTGCTTGGAAGATAGTCTGGATTTTGACAATAATCCCTAAATAAAATCATCAAAGAGGCGGGGTAAAGGATTATCTATCCTCACTAAAACAAAGTTAGGAGTTTTCTGCCATGTTTATGTTCAGAGCATTTTATCTATTCTAAACAAAAGACAAGCTAGCAGAATTATCTTGGCTTTGAGGAATTCCAATCCACTTTTAAGTTCTTTGCCTTGTGGGTAGAATGAAGGGTCCCAAAAGATATGTCCACATCCTAATCCCTGGAACCTGTGAATGTGATCTTATTTGGGAAAAGGATCTTTGCAGATATAGTTAAGGGTTTTTGAGATGAGATCACCCTGGATTACTGAGTGGGCCCTAAATCTGATGACAAGTGTCCTAATAAAAGCCCAAATTAAAAAAAGAAATACAGAGAGAAAAGACATGTGAAGACAGAGGCAGAGTCTGGAGTGATGTGGCCACAAGCCAAGGAATGCCTAGAGCCACCAGAAGCTGGAAGAGGCAGAGGACAGATTCTCCCCTAGGGTCCTAGAGAGAGTGCAACCTTATTGACACCTTAATTTTGGACTTCATAAATCTGTTGTTTGAAGCCACCCATCTGTGGTAATTTGCTATGGCAGTCCTAGAAACTGATATACCTAGTGTATAGATTTCACCTGGTAGCTTGTTAATGATCTGAAAGCAAAGAGGAAGAGGCAAGATACTGTAAGAATACCTTCTCTAAAGATCAGGAGAGGGTAAGAGTGGAAATGAGAGAAAGACACTCTTTCAGCCTCAAAGCAATCCTGGCTTGAGGCATATCACCTCTGTATGTCTATGACCTATCTCTGCTCTGCACCACAGACAGTATTTGTGTATTATTATGGGTAGTCCCTCCAGGAGTAATTTTAGCTTTTAACTTTTAAATTAGAATAAAACATACATTGAAGGACTAACTCCGCTGTAAAGACCATCTGTATTATTTATCCCTAAAGAATACAAATCACGGTGGAAGACATTGCATAAACATCATGCCTGTGAGGTGGCCCCAGTGAATGAGGACATCGCCTGCCAAGTCTCACAAGAATTTGTTTTTGTCAATAAGTATTAAAATTGTTAGTCCACATGTCACTTCTACAGTGTTATCACTGCAATTGTGCTTTCACACCAGCTGTCTGATTTGGTCCTCACAACAGCCCTGTGTGGTGGTTATGGTATTAGGATTCCTACTCTTTTTTTCTTTTGATCACTACTTTTTAAAGGAAGAATCTGGGCATTGAGTGACCTCCCCAGGTCATAAAGATGGTCATGGATGGAGGATTGCTGATGTTAATTCTATATTGATCATTCATCAACTGTATTTATTTATAAACTGACATTTATTGAGTATCTACTATAATTAATGCTATATTTGATGCATTGGGAAGAAGAGGCCAGGTAGAATCCCTGACCTCAGACACTTCATAGTCTCAGAAAGACAGCGCAGGGCAACTTAACTTCTAAAGGAACATGATATATATATAGCAAAGTCCTGTGAGAATGCCCCATAGTAACAAAATTTGTATACAATATAACTGATTATTGGCCTCTTTTCTCCAAGTAGCACCTATTCTCACACCTGGGGATGGGCAAAAGTGGACATAGAGAGGCAGGTAAGTCTGGGCAAGGAAATGGTCAGGCAGGTATGGAAGTGCTGGTAACCCCTGCATCCAAGGTATTCTTCCAGGTGATAACTGGGAGCTATTAATTGGAAATTTGTAGTACTGCTGTTAACTGTCCTGGATGTGCCAGTCAGCTGTATGACCCAGAATTTTCCCCATTGAGATTTAGGCCAGAACCTACAGCCACACTCACAGGCACCCAGGCCCAGGGTGGATCCCAGCCTCACACTAGGACTCCTATTCCAACTCTGCCCACACCTAGGCAAATCTGGTCTTTTTTTTTTTTTTTAATACTTAAAGCAGAATCATTCCGTAGTCCAAATAAGATATATGACAGATGAAATTAAAATGCAAACAAATGCTGTTAGATGATTGAATGTCCCTTATTAACATGGTTTTAAGATTGTTTTCCAGTTAATGAATTTTTGAGTTAAAATAATTCAAAATGTACTACACTTGAATTATTCATCTTGAAGTTTGAGTTCAAGCCAAGTTTTCTTTTATCTGTGTACGAGAGGCAGATGTTTCTCAGAGATACAGTGGAACGTGATTGCTTTCTTCTCTCATGGGATTTGGATCTAGATGACAGGAAGCCAAAGTAGATTCCATCAGCGAGACACATTAGGGACCATTTCCTCTATTTTATTCACTTTAAAGTTAACATCGTTATCCTGTTTTTCTTTTAACACATTGAACCTGTGTGCATTAATACTCTTTCTTTCTACTTTATAGTTATTATTGTTTACATGCAGGTCACACACAAAAAACTTTATAGGGTTCAGAAAAGTAAAAGAAATGAGAGATAAGCCAGGGTAAAAATTGTAGAAAACAGTAGACTTTTGGCTAATTGAAGATCAAATGTCCTTCCAAAAGCACTCAAATCTAAAATATTACAAAACAGTGTGTATGCCAAAAAAAAAAAAAAAAAAAACCATAAGCAAAGACAAATAAGTCTGTTAATTCAGTTGCCAGCTTGCAACCCCTGCCTCACTTATCCTGACTACACCAAATGCCCTTAGATACACCAACTATGTGTCACTTGTAGTGGGATAGCCAGAAATTAGCCTTGAACCTGGCAAGAATTGGTCTTTAATAAATATCCAAGGAATGAGTGAATGAATAATGAATAAATGAATGAATGAATAAATTGTTAAACTTTTAGGGCAGGAAAAGTGTTTTCGGGAAAGTATTTAGGGGGAAGTAAAATAAGTTGTACTGCGTTCTTATCAATATTATGTAAAAATGGATATATTTTTATTTATTTATATTATTTAATTCTTACAATTCTTATGTGAATGTACATAAGCATTTCCATTTATCGACTGCGGAAACTGATCCTCAGAGATGCTAAATGATACGGCCAAGGTCATATCGTTATCAGTGAGTGAAAACAGATTTCTTTTGGAGTCCAGAGTCCTCCCATGCTCATTTTATGATATCAGTGTACTTTTTCTTGACTCAGCTAAAATGCCACATACAGCCTGACTGTTGAAAAATAGGAAATTTTGATTCTTTTGACAGACTGTCAATATTTTATTTCATGGCCAGAGTGTTTATGGCACCACACATTAAATGGAAGCCTCATTCTCCTGGGTATTGGACTGTGCCAGGAAGCTCAGCCCTGGGATGCTAATAATCTTGGAAAGGTGAAGGTGCAGGTACAGGGTCCTTAATTCAGTGCCGACTGGATTTTGGAAAATGCTTCATTGCTCTTTGATACACACCCTATCACCGGTGCCATATTTTCCATCTCTTTCTCTTTCAGCTCTTAGACATGTCTTGGCAAATTATCAGTGCTCAAGAGGAAAGAGGAGATTGAAGTACAATGATGAAGATTTAAGGAATCTAAAATGGCAACCACAAAGAACATTCTTCTGATAGTTTTTGAAGCTCTGTAGTTCTTTAGCAAAATGTCCTTTTGTAGCCTTTGAGAGACTTAAAGAAGTATTAAAATCAAAGAGGCTTCCTTGATTTTGATAGGCACTTATGTAGAATGTGTTTTTAGAATGGCAGTGATGGACTTTTCCATTGATTCAAAGAAAATGAGATATTCCCATGTCACATGGGAAGCTGGGAAGACAAACTAGAGCAGGCAGCAAACTCACTCTCCGCCTTCTCTAGAAGCCTGAGCAGTGCTGAGCTAGATGGGCAGGAAGTCATGGTAGAAACTCCAGAAGGCACCTGTCATACCTTTTCTTCCTACCTGTTATCAACGAATAGGACACATTTTATCAATTCAGACTAAAGAGAACATTACCTTTCCCCCAAACTTCAGATAGTGTTTTCATCTTTTTTCTGCATAGTTCTCTGCAAATGATAGTAAACTCTAAAGACACGCTTGTTCACCACTCTTCATCCAATGCTGAAAAGCCTCAGTGCCATTAAATGACCAGGGAGGTGACCTAAATCCTTCTACTGAAGCACAAATGAGATTCTTCTCATCTGATCTTTCGTGAAAACAGAGACTACCTGGCCCACCATGCCTCTCTAATCTGGCACCCCCCTGGTCCCCACACCTCTCTGACCTGGCATTCCCTCTAGTCTCCATGCCTTTCTAACTGAGCAGCTCCTCTGGTCCCCACGTCTCTCTGACCTGGCACCCCCTCTGGTTCCCACGCCTCTCTGACCCAGCACCCCTTCTGGTCCCCACGTCTCTCTGACCCGGCACCCCCTCTAGTCCCCATGCCTCTCTAACATAACACCCCATTTAAGTAAATGAAATATTATCTGTCAAGTCTCTGTTTTTCTTCAGTGTATTAATTCTAGATAAGTTACCTAATTTCCCCCCTACCATGGTTCTAAAATCCTAAGAAGTCTGTTTAGCTACTTTGAAAGGTCTTCCTGCTCTCCCATGCCTCCCGATCAGATAAAGGAACCACAGTTGCTTTGATCTTCCTTTCTGCTTTCTGTTTCTAGCACTTTCATGGTCACCATTGCCTCCCTCCTGAACCCACTCTAGTATTTCTGTTCTGAATATATAACCAATTGCTAAAATCTGATGTTGATCTCTCTCATGGAGGATCATTCAATGCCAATAAATTTAAATGTTACCTTACTGAGGAGATGATTGAGTAATAATTTAATTACCACTCTTGTCCTCCAACCAGAAAATATTTCAACTCTGAGGAGAAGCTGTGGGAGAAATATGCATGTAATCACCATCGTTTAAAAAATATACTGAGTAACAAAACTAGCACAGTGTTCATAGAGGTTCAAACTCTTTAGGGCATTTGCAAAATCACCTACGGAGAAAACTCCTTAAGATAACTGACTTTATAGCATGTTTCTCTTGTTTTATGGGTGGCTTTTTTTCCTGCCACACAGTAATTTGATTGTGACAGTTAAGTGACATACTTTACAGGGTTGGTTTGTGGAAATAAATGAATAGGAGTGGAGAAGGAAAGAAATAGCAACACAGGAAGATCCCAAAATGTCATATGCGTGGAGGTAGGTTTGGTGTGGGTCAAGTAACCATGTGATGTCTGCAGATTAGTCAACAGGATGGAGTAGTCATATCACAACAAGTGATTATAAAATTTCCGAGCTTTCTTACTGAGATGAAGATAAAATAGGAAGGGACACCCCTTACTCAATTTTCTTTTCTTCTTTCTGTGAACTCTGGGTTAACAAGAGTTAAACCAGGGGCTTCAAGTATGGAAATTCCATGAACTGTCCCCACTAGGAGAGAAATTTGTGACAAACACAGGACACTGTAAATCCAAAATGGGTGCTTTAGTTTCTTTGTCTCAAGTAAGTTCATCCCTCATCTATGGGACTCTTATCTATGACTACAGAGAAAAATAATAAGCAAAACCATCCAGGTAATAATAATCTGATCGTGTGTGTGGTCTCCAAAATTCTCCATGCCTATCTACACATGGAGCCCAGCCATCTTTGGGGAAAATAAATCATGTTTGAGGGTCCAGCGAAATTTTTTTATCTAGCAATGTCAGGCAGAGAATGAAAAATCACTGCTCAGATGTCCTTGTACAGGCAAATACTTTCACACATTTTCATTATGTTAATAATGATACAGATCTTTATTTCATGTAGCTGTGGTCATGCCAACATTGTTGCATTCTATTCTAAGCCATCTTTTTCAGTTAGTTAAAAAAGAGAGAGAGAAAATAAATTAAAATATAAATCAGCCACTTAAGGGACGTTGAGAGGTGCCTCATATGTTCCAGGCACTGTGCTAGAATCTGGAAATGAGCTGAATAGAGCCCAATCCAGGTGCTTCAGTGGCTCAGGGTTTAGAGGAGGGGTCCCATAGACAGGGAAAGCCCACGTAGCACCGTGATAAGAGTTACAGGGATGTTATGAACAAGACCTGAACATGAGGGAAAAAAAACAATTTTCCTTTGCAAAAAGAACGAAGCCTTTTTACCAAGAATCTCATAACACAGAGATTTGAATTTTAAGCAGATGAGGCGGGTGGGTGACATTCCAGGCAAAGGAGAAGAGTCTGGGCGAAGGTATAAATGATCATAAGAACACAGGGCACCTGGGGAAATGTGAGCAGTTTGAGCTGAGAGAGGAAGACATGATGAGAAAGGCCAGATTACCAGGGGTTTTAGATGCTCCATTAAGGGAGGTTCTTTAACTGCAGGCCATGGAGAACCATGAAAGATTTTAGCAGGGTTCTGCCCCAATCGGAGAATATAGCGTAGAGGACCTTGGGCCCACCTGCAGGGTGGCAGGACATTATGCTTGGATTGAGGCTGTGTTAAAAGAGATTTGAGTTACTAAGGATCTGGCCACTGGATGAGAGGAGAAGGTATGGATGAATCATTTTAATTGTTGAAAACAGGTACCCTTACCCAGGCCCTCCTAAATTGATTATAGCTGAAAACTTCCCTAACATGTGAAAGGAAACAGTCACTCAAGTCCAGGAAGCACAGAGAGTCCCATATAGGATAAACCCATAGAGGAACGTGCAGAGACACACAGTAATCAAACTGACAAAAATTAAATACAAAGAAAAATATTAAAAACAACAAGAGGAAAGCAACAAATAACATACAAGGGAATCCCCATAAGGTTATCAGCTGATTTTTCAGCAGAAACTCTGCAGGCAAGAGGGAGTGGCACAATATATTTAAAGTGATAAAAGGGAAAAACCTACAACCAAGAGTACTCTACCCAGCAAGGCTCTCATTCAGATTTGACAGAGAAATCAAAAGCTTTACAGAGAAGCAAAAGTTAAGAGAATTCAGCATCACCAAACCAGCTCTACAACAAATCCTAAAGGAACTTCTCTAGGTGTTGGGCGTGGGGAAGAAGAGGCCACAGCTATAAACAAGAAAATCTCAAATGGGAAATCTCACTGGGAAAGGCAAACATACAGTAAAAGTAGGAAATAATCCACACACAAATATGATATCAAAACCAGCAATCATGAGGAGAGTACAAAAGCAGGAAATGGAAATTGCTTTTGAAATTGAGACCAGCAACTTTTTTTTAACACCTTTATTAGAGTATAATTGCTTTACAATGGTGTGTTAGTTTCTGCTTTATAACAAAGTGAATCAGCTATACATATACATATATCCCCATTATCTCCTCCCTCTTGCGTCTCCCTCTGCCACCCCTCTAGGCGGTCACAAAACACTGAGCTGATCTAAGAGACCAGCAACTTAAAACAACCTTGTATATATAGAGACTGCTGTATCAAAACCTCATGGGAACTACAAACCAAAAAACTACAATGGAATCACACACACAAAAGAAAAAGCAACCCAAACACAACACTAAAGATAGTCATCAAACCATGAGAGAAAAGAACAAAAGAGGAAGGGAAGAAAAAAGACCTACAGAAACAAATCTAAAACAATTAAGAAAATGGCAATAGAAACATACATATAGATAATTATGTTAAATGTAAATGGATTAAGTGCTCCAACCAAGAGATGTAGACTGGCTGAATGGATACAAAAATAAGACCCATATATATGCTGTCTGCAAGAGACTCACTCAGACCTAGGGACACATACAGACTGAAAGTAAGGGGATGGAAAAAGATATTCCACACAAGTGGAAATCAAATGAAAGCTGGAATAACAATACTCATATCAGACAAAATACACTTTAAAACAAAGACTGTTACAAGAGACAAGGAAGGACACTACATAATGATCAAGGCATTAATCCAAGAAGAAGATATAACAATTGTAAATATATATGCACCCAACATAAGAGCACCTCAATATATAAGGCAAATGCTAACAGCCATAAAAGGGGAAATGAACAGTAACAATAATAGTGGGGTACTTTAACACCCCATTTACACCAATGGACAGATCATACAGACAGAAAATCAATAAGGAAATGCAGGCCTTAAATGACACATTAGACCAGGTGGACTTAATTGACATTTATAGGGCATTCCCTCCAAAAGCAGCAGAATGCACGCACTTCTAAGGTGCACACGGAACATTCTCCAGGATAGATCACATCTTGGGTCACAAATCAAGCCTCAATAAATTTTAAAAAATTGAAATCATATCAAGCATCTTTTCTGACCACAATGCTATGAGATTAGAAATAAATTACAGGAAAAAATAAACTGTAAAAAACCACAAACACATGGAGGCTAAACAATATGTTACTAACCAACCAATGGATGACTGAAGAAATCAAAGAGGAAATCAAAAAATACCTAGAGACAAATGACAATGAAGACAAGGGTCAAGGGTAAAGGCTAGACCTCTCTTTGGCTAGGGGAAATTCTTTCCTACACAGTCATGATATATTACACTTTTCATATTTTTCAATTTGATTTGCTAAATCGTTAACAATTTTTGTACTTAGGTACTTAAGTACTTTGTACTTATGCTATTTGTCTATATTTTTCTTTTCCTGTAATATCTTTGCCTAGTTTGGATATCAGAGTAATATTTTTATTCTCAGTAAAATGAGTTGGGAAGAATGCTCAACTCCCCAATTTTCTGGGAGGAATTTGTGCACGATTGGTACCGTTTCTTCATTAAATATTTGAAAGAATTCCCAGGGAAGCCGTCTGGGCCTGAAGTTTTCTTTGTGAGAAGTCTTTAATGTACAAATTCAATTCTTTATATCGTACATTCCAGGTATCTGTTTTTTATTAAGTGTGCTTGGTAGTTTTTGCCTTTTATGGAATTCACGCATTTCACCTAAGATGTTGAGTGTATTGGCATAAAGGTGCTCACAATATTTCTTTATTATCCTTTTTAATAGTTGTAGAATCTATCTAGTAATTTTACCTCTCTCATTCCTGATGCTTATAAGTTGTGTTTGCTGTCTTTTTTCCTAATCAATTTGCCTAGAATTTTTTTAAAATATAAATTTATTTATTTATTTATTTATTTATTTTTGGCTGTGTTGGGTCTTCGTTGCTGCGCATGGGCTTTCTCTAGTTGTGGCTAGTGGAGGCTATTCTTTGTTGTGGTGTGCGGGCTTCTCATTGCGGTGGCTTTTCTTGTTGCAGAGCATGGGCTCTAGGCGTGTGGGCTTCAGTAGTTGTGGTGCACAGGCCTAGTTGCTCCGTGGCATGTGGGATCCTCCCAGACCAGGGCTCAAACCTGTGTGCCCTGCTCTGGCAGGCAGACTCTTAACCACTGTGCCAGCAGGGAAGATCTGTCTAGAATTTTTTAAAATAAATTTTATTGATGCTCTCAGAGAAACTGCTGTTCGTTTCATTGATTTACTCTACTATTTTTCTGTTTTCTATTTCAGTGATATCTTCTCTGCTCTTTCTTATTTCCTTTCTTTTCCTTACTTTGGGTTTAATTTGTTTTTCTTATTCCTTGTTCTTAAGGTAGAAAATAGGACATTGATTTGAGGCTTTCTTATTTTCAAATATAGGAATTTAGTGCTATCAATTTCTATTACTGCCTTTACTACAGCCCACATATGTGGAAATGTCTTGTTTTTATTTGCATTCAGTTTGTTTAACTTCTAATTTCTTTTATTGACTTCTTATTTGACCTATGGGTTAATTAGTATTTTGTTTCAAAATATTTGAAGATTTTTCCAAGATCCTCCATTCTTTCTTTCTTTTTTTTGTATGGTTATGCAAGAAAATGTCTTCATTCTTGGGAGAGGCATGCCAAAGTCTTTAAAAGTAAAATGTTATGATGGTTGCAATTTACTTTTTTTTAACCTATAAATTTTTTAAATTAATTTTTATTGGAGTATGGTTGCTTTACAATGTTGTGTTAGCCTCCACTGCACAACAAAATTAATCAGCCATACACATGCAGATATCCCCTCCCTTTTGGACTTTCCTCCCATTTAGGTTACCACAGTGCTTTGGGTAGAGTTCCCTGTGTTATACAGAATGTTCCCATCAGTTGTCTATTTTATACATAGTATCAATAATGTATATGTGTCAATCCCAGTCTCCCAATTCCTCCCACCCATCCCATTTTCCCCTTGGTATCCATATATTTGTTCTCTATGTCTGTATCTCTATTTCTGCTTTGCAAATAAGATCATCTATACCGTTTTCCTAGATTCCACATATATGCATTATTGTGCGATATTTGCTTTTCTCTTTCTGACTAACTTCACTCTGTATGACACTCTCTAGGTCCATTCATGTCTCTGCAAATGACCCAATTTCATTCCTTTTTATTGCTGAGTAATATTCCATTGTATATGTGTACCACATCTTCTTTATCCATTCCTCTGTTGATGGACATCTAGGTTGCATCCATGTCCTGGCTATTGTAAATAGTGCTGCAATGAATATTGGGGTGCATGTGTTTTTTTGAATTATGGTCTTCTCTGGGTATATGCCCAGTAGTGGGATTGTTGGCTCATATGATAGTTCTATTTTTAGTTTTCTAAGGAACCTCCATACTGTTCTCCACAGTGGCTGTATCAAATTACATTCCCACCAACAGTGTATGAGGGTTCCCTCATCTCCACACCCTCTCCAACATTTATTGTTTGTAGATTTTTTTATGATGGCCATTTTGACTGGTGTGAGGTGATACCTCACTGTGGTTTTGATTTCCATTTCTCTAATAATTACTGATGTTGAGCATCTTTTCATGTGGCCCTTGGCCATCTGTATGTCTTCTTTGGAGAAATGTCTATTTAGGTCTTCCACCCATTTTTTTTTTTTTTTGTGGTATGCGGGCCTCCCTCTGTTGTGGCCTCTCCCGTCGCGGAGCACAGGCTCCGGACGCGCAGGCTCAGCGGCCATGGCTCACGGGCCCAGCCGCCCCGCGGCATGTGGGATCCACCCAGACCGGGGCGCGAACCCGGTTCCCCTGCATCGGCAGGCGGACGCGCAACCACCGCGCCACCAGGGAAGCCCTTCCACCCATTTTTTGATTGGGTTGTTTGTGTTTTTGATATTGAGCTGTATGAGCTCGTTATATATTTTGGAAATTAATCCTTTGTCAGTTGCTTCATTTGCAAATATTTTCTCCCATTCTGAGAGTTATCTCTTCATCTTGTTTATGGTTTCCTTTGCTCTGCAGAAGGTTTTAAGTTTAATTGGGTCCCATTTGTTTATTTTTGTTTTAATTTACATTACTCTAGGAGGAGGGTCAAAGAAGATGTTGCTGTGATTTATGTCAAAGATTGTTCTGCCTAGTTTTCCTCTAAGAGTTTTATAGTGTCTGGCCTTACATTTAGGTCTTTAATCCATGTGGAGTTTATTTTTGTGTATGGTGTTAGGGAGTGTTCTAACTTCATTCTTTTACATGTAGCTGTCCAGTTTTCCCAGCACTGCTTATTGAAGAGGCTGTCTTTTCTCCATGTATATTTTTGCCTCCTTTGTCATAGATTAGGTGACCATAGGTGCATGGGCTATTATTTATTTCTAATTTAAATCTACTGTAGTAAAGAGTATACTTTGTATGATTAGAATACTTTTACATTTATTGAGACTCTTTTTATGACCTAGAATGGTCATAAATGGTCTGTCATGGTAAATATTTGATGTACAGTTGCAAAATGTATTTTGTGGTTTCAGGGTGGAGTGATCTGTAATATCAAATAGGTCATGATGGTTGATAGTTTTATTAACATCTCTATTCTTGGTGATTTTCTGACTACTTTTTCTATCAGTAGTCAAGAAAGTGTTTTTGAAATTGCCAACTACAATTATGGATTTATCTATATATCTGCAGTTTTGTCAGTTTAAATAACAAGTTTAAATTAAATAGCAACAAAAAATATTTGTATTTACCCACATACTTGACATTTATGGTGCACTGTATTCTTTTATACAGATCCAGAGTTCTGTCTGGTATCACTATTCTTCTGCCTGAAGGGCTTCCTTTAGCATTTTTTATAGTTTAGGTCTGCTAGAAATAAATTTTTTCAGCTTTGATATGTTTGAAAAAGTCCTTATTTCACTTTCATTTTTGAAACGTGTTTTTGGTGGGAAAAGATTTCAAAATTGGCGTTTTTTTCTTTCAGTACTTTAAAAATGTTACTAAAACAAAGTCTTCTATCTTGCATTGTCTTCAACAAGAAAGTTGCGTCATTCTTATCTTTTTTTTCCCTCTGTATATAGTGTTTCTTTATTCTACATCAACTTTTAAGAGTTTTCTCTTTAGCACTGGTCGTAAGCAAATAAATCATGATATGCCTTGATGAAGTTTTCTTCAGATTTCTTGTCCTGGTAGTTCATTGAGCTTCTTGGATTTGTGGATTTATAATTTTTTTCAAATTTAGAAAGTTTTCAGTCTCTATGTCATCAACTATTTTTTCTGTCCCTCCTCCCATTGTGAACACAAATTACATGTATGTTAGGCCACTGAGGTTTTCCCACAGCTCACTGATACTCTTTTCATTCTTTTTTCAGTACTTTTTTCTTAGAGTTTCATTGTGGGTAGTTTCTGAGTCTAGGTTCTCATGTTCACTAATATTTTCTTTTGTAATTTCTGATCTTCCTCTAATGCAACTTTCATCTTTAGAAGTTTGATTTTGGGTCTTTTAAAAAATACATATTCTAATGTCTCTACTTAATATATTAAATTTTTCCTCTAGTTCTTGAACATATGGATTATAGTTATAATGACTGTTTTAATGTTCTTGTTGATTAACTATCATCTGTGTCATCTCTGTTTTAATTGATTTTTCTCCTCATTACTGTTGCATTATTGTTTCTTTACATACGTGGTAAGTTTTTATTGGATGCAGACATTGTGAATTTTACCTTTATAGGTGTTGGATATTTTTGTATTCGTATAAATATTTCAGGACTTGTTCTTGGATGCAGTTAAGTTACTTAAAAACAGTTTGATCTATTTAGGTCTTGCTTTCAAGCCTTGGTAGGCAAAATTAGAGGCAAAACTTTTCTTAGTATTCTACCCAATGCTTCATGAACTATGAATTCTATACTCCAGTTGGGGGTAACAGGCGGGGAATTCAGAAGTTCAGGAATTTCAACAAAGCCACCCTCAATTACTCATTTGCCTATGGCACCAGTGGGTAATTTCTTGTAAGACGTCTGAAAGCCACAGGCAAATCCCCTTCTGTTTTTGCATCTCATGTACGTGCCTCTCACTGGTGGCATCTAACCAGACTCACGCTGGCAGGGGACATCCGAAAAATGTAGTTTCCATTCTTTATACCTACACACAACAGGAAGCAGCCCAGAAAAACAGTGATGGTTTTAAGAATCAGCAAATAGTATAACCTTAAATTCAACAGTTTTCTTTTTTAATTGAAGTATAGTTGATTTACAATGTTGTGTTAATTTCTGCTGTACAGCAAAGTGATTCAGTTATACATACAGATAATCCCACTCCGTCCTTCCCCCAACCCCCTTCCCCTTGGCAACCACAAGAAAGTCCACAGTATTAATTGCCAAGTGCAATGGATACTCATGGGAGGAAGATCAGGAACTCAAATTTATACATATGCCCATCATCCCAGTAGCTCATCCGTTAACTCATCCGTCCATGCGTCCACCCAACCAATCTTTACTCATACCACAAACATGTCATGGGAATTCAGTGGTTGTCAAGCCCTGGTATACGGCACAGGGGTAACAATGATGTCATCTGTTCTATCCAGGGACCAGAGCACTGGTAAGAGCTAAAATTGCACATATTACGTGTGATATGTCTCACCACTGATTTTGGTGTACCAGAGAATCACCACGTTGCAGAGGAGTTTAGCCAGTGTAGAGCACGCAAAATTTTTCTCTGCTTTCCAACTGTTTGTATACTTAGGATGCAAAGGAGATAGGCCTTGAGTGAAATTACAGTGGACATCATTTATGGCTAATCTTTGCATCTCTAGTATTTAGCGCAGTGGTAGATTCATGGTTAACCTTCGGTGAACATTTGTGGAACTGTACCTGATAAGAATTTGAACTGCTAAAAAGATCAGGATCTTTCTATTAGAAACTCATTGTCTATGTAAGAAAGACTAATGTGCTAGTGGGGTTATAACACAGTGAACTTCAGGCTATAATACATATAAGTAATAAGGAAACAGAGTACAAGGACACAGGGCAGAGAAGCACCCTGCCTGAAAACTTTAGAGGAGGCTCTTCAGTGGCAGTGATAATAGAAATGGACCTTGAAGGATGAGTGGGAATTTGCTCAGTGATGAGAGTGAAAGATATGACAGGCTGGAGGAGTGGACTGTCAATACAGACAGAGATGCTGGAGTCAGACAAGTGTGTGGCAAAAGGGAGTTGAATTTTTAGGGAAAATTGGAAGTGTTGAGCCAGAAAATAAGGTTGAACAGAAAGTTTGAGCCAAACTGGGAAGTCTTATATGCCGTGTTAAGAAGCTTGAATTTTGGGACAACCCTGGTAGTCCAGCGGCTAAGACTCTGCCCTCCCAATGCAGGGGGTCCGGGTTCGATCCCTGGTCAGGGAACTAGATCCCACATGCTGCAACTAAGAGTTCGCATGCTGCAACTAAAGATTCTGCATGCCGCAACTAAAAATCGAAGATCCTGCATGCTGCAACTAAGAGCTGGCACAGCCAAATAAATAAATAAATATTTAAAAAAAAAAAAAAGAAGAAGAAGAAGCTTGAATTTTGTCCCTGCTCAATGGCTTCAAGTAAGGAGAGACAAGATTCAGTTTGCATTTCAGATGGATTAGCTGGTGACAGTGTGGAAAATGGAGTTGAGGGGAAGGGGATTAGTTTGGAGGGAGCTGCAGGGCAATATGTCATAGGTGCCAAGGAGTGATGGTGCAAATGGAGGGGGAGGGGCAGATTCAGATATTTTGGAAGGGATGCTAATGATAAAGGTTCAAGGGGAGGGAAGATTATTGACAACCCTCAGCTTTCTGGTTTGGGCAATGGACCGAATGGGGAATTAGCTTGGGGATCCATACATGTTTCCAATATCAAGTCCTAAGGGCCACTTTGCAGGCCCTAAGGCAGCATTCAGCTGATCCAGTTTGATGCAATCTGCTTTCCTCTCCTCCCTAAAGCCTCCCTCATCACCATGTACCCTCAAAACTGACCAGGAAGCAAGACCTTGTCTCGCAAGGTCTCTTCCTCCCTGCTGCTCTCAGGAAGGGAGTGGAAGCATTATTTCTCTTTAAGGAATGTGCTGTTAATTACTAATTATATTTTTGAATAAGGAATAGAGGTAAGTTTCTTTACATTTGGAAGACTACAAAGTCCTAAAAATTAGAGATCCTGGTAGATATTTCCTGACTTCTGTCCAAGATGGTGCTTATGAGACCTTACTGGTCTTTGATCACCGAGGGTGGCATTCACTAACCTTTCTCCCTGATGCATCCTGTCTGTGCTTTGATGACCTATTTCCCAATTGAGTTTCCATCCCCTTTGGATGGACATGAAGATGTGGTTGCGATAGGAGAGTAAGGAGAGAATTGTCTCGTCATTGGACTTGGTTGTCTCAAGTGAGTCATTAGCATCCCAGGGAACCACAACCTAGGAGTCATATGTCTCATGGGAAACACAGCCCCTCATCAGGCACCATAAACTCAGTGGGAAGAAAATGAATGTATTGCTGAGCAGGATGAAGAAGGAGAAGGAAAGAAGTTGTTCTGTGGTGAGTTTTGATTCTGTAAGCACCACAACACATAGTGGATGTTTTTGACCAGGAGCTTGAAATAGGGGTTATTATTGAGATTGCTTCCTGAATGGTGTAAATTTAAGTAAGTAATATTGTGAGAACTGCCTCTGGTTCTCAATAGCATGCTATTAAAAATAGAGAATATAAAGATCTCAAAAAATGAATTTTCTTTTTTTAAAGGTAAAATTAAAACATTTTTCTTTAGTTGATATAAAAATAATAATTTGTCCACAATGTATTTATGTATGCTTATGTGTAAGTGAAATAAATGACAGCAATGATAAAAGAGACTGGAGGGAGAAATTAGGATTATTTTGTTATTATAAAGTACTACCCAGGAAGTAACATAGTGTTATTTGAAAGTGGACTTGGATTATGAAAATGAATTTTCTTAAAGAAAGTCAACCATAAAGAACTAAACATCTGAAGAGTGAGTTCTGGTCCGGGTACCCACACTCCTGAGCTCTGTGGCTCTGAAATATATAATGTCCTAGAAGCTTGGTTTTCTCATCTCCACAATGAATAGGTTACGCGATTATTTAAAGACTTATCCAGTTCTGAAATCCTATCATTCTATCTCTTCATTTTTCTCTAGTGCTTCATCAAAAATAAAGTGAATGAAAATCAGCAGTTACCACATGGTCATCTAGAATTAAGATGCGCCACCCATTTTCTAGGGACATGCTTTTTCTTTTCAGCTGTGAGTGAGTTTAACTAGTATTTGACCTTCACATCACCTGCCCCCTTGTTTTGTATTTTGGAGATCAGCTCTGTTTCTCTTCGGAATGTTTAGGACTCTGTGGTGATTTTAACACAGCAGCCAACAGGTGGGGCTGCAGGCCTGTGTAATTTAACTCCAGTTGCTGACTTTTCCTGCTCTTTTTATAGTAATAGAATATCTGCACCTCTGCATATTTTCAATTCGAAATACAAAGTGCCCAGTGAAATAGCCTAATAGCCTCCAATCTTTATAAACCCTGAGGATCAATAATATGTGTTAGCTGCTTGCAAATGAATCTGACTGTGGTGGAGAAGACGTTTCCCACTACCCCACACCCATGAGAAGTTCTACCGCAAGGTTGACTTTTATGCATCATGTGTGTATTGAAAGGCAAAATCTGTGTACCTGAAAAGGCAGCATCCCAGCCCCAGAACATAGAGCATGATTCCATACATGGCATGATGGGGATCAGGAAAGGTGTTACGACTATTTAATCATCACCCTTCACCCAACTTTGCAAAGCTACCATTCAAAACATTTTTTTATTGCAATATAGTTGATTTACAATGTTGTGTTAATTTCTGCTGTACAGAAAAGTGATTCAGTTATACATATATATATATATATATATACACCCAACTTTGCAAAGCTACCATTCAAAACATTTTTTTATTGCAATATAGTTGATTTACAATGTTGTGTTAATTTCTGCTGTACAGAAAAGTGATTCAGTTATACATATATATATATATACACTGTTTTGTTTTGTTTTTACAAACCAAAATTTTTATTGTTAGATTCTGCAGATATATAATTACCCTATCAAATTACTATGAAAATTTCTTACCTCTTACTCTCAATTTCTTATCTCATTGCAGACCAGTAACACACAGTTCAGGAACTAGCACTGGCTCATGAAACACACACATTACATTGAGTAGTACACAGAAAAAATTTAAATCCATGTCAGATTCTTAGAGTTAACAAGAGGATTTAGTATACACTCTTTTTAAAATATTCTTTTCCATTATGGTTTATCATAGAATATTGAATATAGTTCCTTCTGCTATATAGTCGGTAAAGCTACCAGTTTTTTTTTTTTTTTTTTTGTGGTACGCGGGCCTCTCACTGTTGTGGCCTCTCCCGTTGCGGAGCAGAGGCTCCGGACGCGCAGGCTCAGCGGCCATGGCTCACGGGCCTAGCCGCTCCGCGGCACGTGGGATCCTCCCAGACTGGGGCACGAACCCGTGTCCCCTGCATCGGCAGGCGGACTCTCAACCACTGCGCCACCAGGGAAGCCCTACCAGTTTTAATCAGAGCTACCATTTGCATCTGGCAAATGGCATCCATTTTTGCATCTGGCGAAGCTACCATTTTTAATCAAAGAATCATGATATTTAGATCTGGTACTGTCCTTGGTGATACGTGAATCCAAATAAACTAATATGACAGATGGGGTAGCAAAGACTTAGAAATGCAGTGGGACCTCCAGGGAACCATGACTATATAATAGCAGATCCAAAATTATAATTGAGGTCTGGCCCAAGTCCATGTGATCTCTGGAGAGCATTAGCTCATTCAGGGGTAAGTTCTGGACTCAGGCAAATCCCCGTACCTCAGTTTTCCCACTCATTGAAATAAATAAATAAATCTATCAATCTGTCTTTCTGTCTATCTGTGTCTGTCTGTTTGTAATTTACCTGACTCTTGCATTTCATATTCACCGGGATAGGATTCAAGCATTGGAAACTCGTATTGTATAGTTGTCAGAATAAGGAATCAGCTTGGTTTACAATTCAGTGAAACAATCTGGCAGACACCCTTTTATGACATACCGTATACCTCTTGGACAAGTTGTACTGAATAAAGAACTTGTCTAGAATTCCTTTATTCAAGATCAATAAACTAACAAAGAGTGCGGCTGTGTAAGCCTTTAATCTAGAGAGGAGCAGAGGAGCTAGCAGTGCAGGGAGAGGATGAATAAACATCTGCTTTTCCTCTCTGTGTCATTGCGAATAGGGCCTCTTTAGGGAACTCCTGGGCTTTTACTTACTCCAGTGGATCTGTAGCCCAGACTTCCAAACAGGACTGGTTCTGACCTCCCATCTACCTCTGACTTTCAGCCTTGCCAACAGTGAGGGCCCTGGAGAGAGGGTAACACAGACCATCTTCACTCAGATGAATCTGTCTGTTTATTAAGGTGAACTTGGTCCACATGGCTTAAGCAGCTGCTCAGGAATGTTGCCAGAGAATGAACTGAACATCTAAGTAGTGGGTCAGGTTATCAAAGCGACTCTGTGGGAAGTTCCTGCAGAGGGTTGTGCCGGGAGGGAGGATCTTTACCCGTCACGTGCTGGTTAATAATCATAATAGCTGATACTGTAGGTCAGGTGTATTTCTTCACTTCTTCCCACAACCTGGGTGACAGGTAGTAATAATTTCTTTTCCAGGTGAGAACACTGAGATTCAGGTAGACTAAATGACTTGTCCAGAGTGATAATCTTAATAAGTAAACAGTGTGCTAATTGCAGATACCTCTACCACTATAGATGGTGGAACTAGGATTCAATTTCAAGTTCATTTGACTCCAGTGCTGGTGTTCTTTGCTTGTAAGCTGACTCAAATATATAACCACAGCCTGGAAGCGTAATTATCTAGAAGAATATGAAAATTTTTAATGCTAAGCCCAGCTGTCTTAGGCTAAGCCACGACTCCTTGAGATGTATTCTTTCATTAATGTATTTCTTTTTTGGTAAATTTCTTGTGTTCTTACTGAAGACATATATAACAATTTAAACACATTAAAGAAGTAGCTTGCATAGCTCCATTGTTCCAACACAAAGCGGCTTTTCAAAATCAGGCCTGTGGGCTTATGAAACCTGAGTGGGGAGTCTAGCTTCAGGCTTGGGGCACTGGGTACAGGGGAAAGTAGGCACTGGAAATTTGAATCCTGGCTTTTTCTTCTCTATGGAGAATCATTTTTCTATATTTGTTTCCAAACACAAGTAAAAAACCAGAGCAACCTGACTTTCCATCTTCCCTGCCTTGTGCACCTGGGGAAAGTATCACGCAGATGTGGATTGTAAATGTTTATACTGCAAAAAGAAAAATGGTGATTATTTTTCAACTCAGATGTGAATTTCCACTTAGGTGATTTCGTTTCAAGATTTTTCTCTGCTTTCTTACCAGATACATTCTGTAACAGTCAAGGATGTTCATGGCCCCATGTGATTGAAAACTCCTATTAACTTAAGCTACAAGGGGTTTATTTTTCTCATGTGGCATGTAGGTTAGATGCAGGCAGTTGCTGGTATGGGTTCAGCGGCTTGAAGGTGGCAGTGCTGACTGTTGTCACTCTCTCAGCCTCGTCTTCAGATTTGCGCATTAGATGGCTGCCCGCGTACTAGACGAATGTCTGCATTCAGGGCAGGAAGAAGTGGAGGGACTTATGTTTGTCCTTTTTATTAGTAGAGTAAAACTTTTCAGAATGATGGCAGCAGCCTTTTGCTTACCCCTGTCTTTGTACTGGTGTTTGGAAAAGAAACAGATTTCCCATTAGTCAACTGAAGAATAGATTTAAAGAAATCTGGATCGTCCCCACCTTCACTAAAATTACCTTCCTTCTCTTAGACTAAAGGAAAATATGAAGATGATTTAAAGACATCAGCAGCCTACCTTACTAATCACCCCCAAAGAGAAATGGACGAAGCCTTCTTTGACCTTTTGGGAGCTTTGAATTTTAGTTCAGTAGATCTTATAGACAGGGTCCTGACAAAAGGAGAAAGTCACCTCCCTTTAAGGCAGGCTTTCTCAACCTTAGGACTATTGGCAGTTCACGCTAGAAAGCTATTTGTTGCAGGAGGCCGTTCTGTGCATTGGAGGCTGTGTAGCATCTTTGTCCTCTACCCACTCGATGCCAGCAGCACCCCCTTCCCCTTCTGTGACAACCAAAGATGTCTTTAGACGTTACCAAATGTCTGCAGCCAAGACACCCCTGGTGGAAAACCACTGCTTTACTATGTCATGCTGGGATTTCGCAGATTGACTCTGCTTCTTCATCTCAATAGATAGTCCAGCATTTGAAAAGGCAGTGAGACCTGTGCATTGTGACCATTTACAACTGTAGAACAGTGGTTTTCAGTAGCTCTGGGCTCAGTCTCGAAGATTCTGACTTAACTGATCTACGATGTCACCTAGGCAGGATTTTATTGTTCTTACTGTTATTGTTGTTCGCTGTCTTGTTTTTAGCTGCCGAGGTGATTCTAATACTCCACCAGAGATAAGAAACCTTTCTTTGGAAAAAAATGAGCCTCTTACTCTGAGCCCACCTAGGTTGGTGGGCATATGACAGCCACCAAGGTCCTGAGCAAGGGCCGGATTTAACAGATTTCCAGTCTTTTCAGACCAGCAGTAGTCACTCCTTTTAGGAGTCATCTGGCCAGTGTTCCCAACAGGGAAGGGTACAACTAGAAAGACAGAATCTGTGGATTCAGAGATCAAACCCTAGATCTGGGGCAAAAAAAATGGAAAGAGATCTTTATAATTAATCTGACAGAAAGAACTAATGAGTGGATTGAAATGCATGACAAGTAAATGACGAAGGTAAATGCTTACGATGGTTGTTCTTTGTGTGAGAAGCCGCTGTTACTGACAGTGATGCTATTATCTATTGTTATGGGCAAAGTGAAGAAGGCCGATGCAATGTGTGCTTAGTAGCAGGGATTACTTTCAGTGATGCTATTAATACCCTGGGTGTCTGTATGCCCATTATAAGCGGGCAAGACTAAGATGGATTTGATAAGAAATGGCCTGGGAAAACCTCACAGCTTTCCTAGTATTTAACTTTCAAAACAAGCACTGTATTGGTCGTAGATACTGGTAAGAATTTTTCAAGTGCAAATCCACAAAAGGATATGTTTTTCACCATGATATATGCTGACTACGCCAGTTCTCCCACCAGGTGGAAATCTCTAAGAACTGGCTGGATTCCAGCTCTCAGGAGCCACGAGGAAGGGGACATTTTTGGCATTTAGAATTCCAGAAATCCTTGGGTTGAGAAGTGGATTGTTTACCAAAGGCTATGGAGGGAAATGGATCACAGTGGCAGGAAAAGCAGCATTTCAGAGGGAGAAAGGAGCCAGGGCTTTCTTTAAAATAAGTTGCTTCATATTGGCCTTAGGGTGTCTGAAGTTCAAGGGGATGGGTCTGTCCTAAGCAGCAATCCCATATTCTCCTCGACACTCCCCCCAGCCTCTTAGTGCATCTGTTCCCACACAGTGACAGCAACACCAGATACATTTTTTCAGAAAACCCTGAAATTCTTCCATTCCTCAAAGAAACAGAAATCTGTGTGGTAATGAAGCAGGTGGAAACATCTCACCTCTCCACACTTCCCTAAAGCAACACCCGACCCAGACCCCATCATCATCCCTGACCAGAACAAGTAAGTACCTTCATGTCTGTGTCATGGGGAAGACCAATAAGTCAGACAAAGGCTATCCCTGAAGTGAGGATTCTAAAAATCCCACTAGTTATTGTAAATGGTATACTTTAGTTACTGTTAGGTAGACATCAAAATTAAATGGCATGAGAAAATGGAGACAGAAGTTGTATTGAGTTCAAGTTTGTCCTCCAAAAATGGCAGGGTCACAATTTTTGTACCAAACTCAAGGAATGCTCTACCTCTTGGTGAGAGAAATCACACAGACCTGAAGAGGAACTTCTCTGCCCTGTATCAACTTGATTTGTTCCATGAACTGCCCTTCTCACTGCCCTGAGATGGAGAAAAGTGTGATCCTTCAACACCGTGGTCTGGAAAGCAGAAAACCCTTCCTCCTCATCCTGCCTGGCTCTGGTTGTCTGCGTGCCATCCTCTAATTAGCTTCATCTCAACACCCTTCTGTTACTAAACTGGGATTGGCAAGACCCTCAGCGATGTGCTGTCTCTAAGGGTATTGAGTTTCTAGGGCTGGAAGGAGTATTTTTAAATTCAAAAGGCTATACATCCAGGTTATAATGAGAGTTGAAAATCCTGATGGTAGTAAATCTGTTCCAAGGAATTTTTGCCACAGTAGGTGTGATTTCAGTACTGTAATCAGATTGTAGTGTTAAATGATGCTTTGGATGGCAACTAGTTATCATTTCTGATTGGGCATTTTAATAATAGCTAATATTCAGATGGTCATTTCTGTACACAAAGCACTTTTAGAGCTATCTGATCCTTGCAGTCACATATAAGAGGGCAAGAACAGACTTTCTGGTAAATCACACCTGTGGTAATTGCCAGCTGGGGACCTCTACCTGAGAATAAGGCATCACAGGGGAAAATTAGAGCCAATAAATAAAGAGATTGATATCATTTGTTTACCCAAATCCAGCTGTACCTGAACGTGTACTTATTTTGTTACTCTTTAAATTAGATGAGAGTAAAAAGTCCCTTTCTGCTTAATCCAAAGTAAATCACATTTCTGTGCATTGCAACCCAAAGTATCGTGACTAATCATTATTATTTTTATCTAAAATATAAAGAGGAAACTGGAGGTCAGAAAGGTGTAATAATTTAAACACCACCACGAAAACAGAGGATGAGACAAGACTTGAATATACTGACTTGTGTTCTTTTCACACTACCCACCTGAACTAATAATATCTGATAGTTTTTCCATCCTTTTGCTGTTGTTACAAATTAACACAAAAAGAATTACTTGAAACAACACTGTTATCTTACAGTTCAGGAGGTCAGTATTCTGAACTGTGTCAGCCGGGCTGCATTTTTTCTGGAGTTTCTAGGGAACATTTCCTTGTCTTTTCTAGTGTCTAGAGGCTGCCTGTATCCCTTGGCTCATGGCCCCAGCATCTTAAATCTCTCCTCTGACCTCTGTTTCTTGCATTTCCTTCTCGGACTCTGGTCCTCCTGCTTCCTTTTCCCTTATAATGACCCTTGTATACATTGGACCCACGTGGATAATCTAGGATTATCTCCCCATCTCAAGATCCTTAATTTAATGACATCTGCTAAGTTCCTTTTGCCATATAGGTAAAATAGTCACCTGTTCTGAAGATTAGGATATGAACATCTTTGGGGAGGACATTGGTCTTTCTACCATGCCATTCAGTTTTTTTTAAAGTACCTATTCTACTTTTCTCAGTGAAGGGACCTAAAGTTTCATTAAAAAAAAAAATCCATGTGATTAAAGAAAGTTTGTTGTGATACTGGGAGGGTCCTGCATTCTCATAAGCTGCTGGTTTGGGGTCACAACTCTGAGGAGAGAGTGGAGTTGGGGGGATGTCTACAGATATTGGTTCTGTTTTGCTGGGGTTTCCCAGATCAGAATGAAGGAGGGAAGAGACTCCTTTTTCTTCCTGTCTCCCTCCCATCTTGGAGGGGCCCCTGATAGTCCCCTTGCGTTTCTTCATCCCCATGCAATAAAGCTGACTTTTTAAAGTGATTTCTTTGGATAGTTTCAGTCAGCTCTTAAAATTCACTAGGGGAGGAATCAGTTGGGTTTCTGCTTTTATGACTGAAAGTGTGTGCTGAATTTCTTAAGAGACACAAACTTGGCAGCGTCTAAGCCAGTATAATTCCACAGTGAAAGAAGGAAATGTATTAACCAACAGGAGTGGGAAAAAATGCTCACACACCTCTGTGCATCCATAGGAAACTGATTACTCCATGTTGGAAATTCAGAGCCTGGGTCAATTGGTGGGCCTCTGCATGCCTCAGGTTCTGTACCATCAGGAGGTCAATGTGGTGATCATTGTTTAATATTTCTTGCCTAAGGAACGTTTAAAAAACACAGTCCTAGTGCTAACCGGAGCTCAAACGCTTCGTCTACAGCTGTTGACCTTGAGCAACATACTGCAATCGTGCATCCGCTTTCCTATCTGCAGAAAATGGCAACGCTCACTGCCAGTGCCTCTGGAGCCCTCTAAAACTCTTACACTTAAATCACCAGTATTTTTGTTGCTCTCACAATAAATAGAATCATCTTAGAGTCCCAAAGTCCTGTGCTAGGTGTTACAACAACAAATATTAACAAATAATTGGTTTTTATAGTTAGTTTTCACCTGCCTAGTATTGAGCTAACTGCATAAAAATGACAGAATGACTAAACCAATTCTAGAAAGAAAATATTGTGTAAAAGTGGAGAAACTAACTCAACACAAGGAAAATTGCTACTCCTGAATGTTCTCGATAAGATTAGGAACATAATAAATGAAAAAGTGAGGCATTCAAAGAACTGCCTTGAAAAGTGAGGAGAACGTGATTTGTAAATTGGGAAAAAGCAATTTGTTTTAGAAGAAAAACCAGATTCAGAGTGATTGACACTCAGACTCACCTAAGCTTTGAAAATTCATTGAAAAAAAGAAATTCTTCAGGCATTCAGACAGCAAGGAGGGAGATGTTATTCTGGCTGTAAACTTTTCAACATCAACATTCAAAGCTAGAATACAGGAGCAAAGTCTGAGAGGAAAAAAATGCAAGCCATGAATACTATACCCAATCACATTGTCATTGTACAGTAAAGGTCATATGAATACATTCTTAAACACGCAAGAACTCTAGCCACACAGTACTCATGAATTCTGTATGGAATAAAAGTACTTTATGAGTTTCCAGTCACTAAGAAAAAATTTTTAATGAACTTGGAAATACAGAAGATGAAGGAAAAAGACTGTTGGTGAATATTAAATTCACAGAGAAATGGAACTAAGAAACAGTGGGAATTATGGTCCCGGAATGGAATACATATGTAATTCTCACTGAGAGAACTCACGAATCTGTGTACGCATATGCCCATAACAAAAATTAAGTGTTGAGAACAGGAATTAGGAGGAATTATAAGAGCCTAATCTCATCATCATTTATAGCAAGGAATCTAAAAGAGAAGCATGCATTGGAAAAATACAATAATGACACCAAAATTTTAATTGTTTTTATAATCTAAATTTTTTATAAAGTTTAAGAAATATTTTAGGAAATAATATATGTTGAGTTTAAGCAATATCGATTCTAAGTTTTAAATGAGTTTATTGCATTTACGGTTTTTTTCTGCTACATTAAGTATAATATAATTGCATCATTTAATTTATGGATGACTATAAAACTTCACATCTTTGTAAAATCCCATTCCATTAGACCAATGCCTTGGGGCATAAGAGAGACAGTAATTCAATAAGACTCCAATGCAGAATGCCAAATTGGGAAGACAGGTGGCCATTCTTCTCAGTGATTTTTCGAAAAACAATATACTTGTGGCTCTGATTAAGTAAAATTTAGATTTACTTCAACAAATATTTAGTGAGTATCCACTCTGAGTAGCTGTTATGGTTCTCTGCTAGGTGCTGTCATATATATTATTTGGTTTAATAATCAAAACAATAAACCAACTTATAAATTTGTAGAGACCATATTAAAACAGGCAGAAATGACCCTTGCAAGCAAGTAGGAGCGCTTCATAATTTTTCACCCTTTCTTTTATATCTATTGAATGGCTTAAATGACTAGATATACACAATAGGTTTTCCTTTTTTTTTTTTTCCTTAGTCTAGCTTAAAGGATCTCAAGTATAATGTTCCTAGGAAGTAGCGAACAGCATGTATACATGAAAAGTATACTGTATAGGTGATTTAAAAATCTATAGGAAAAATAGTAACCTTATGCACTAGTTTTAGAATCAACTGCAAGGTAAAATATCGCACCACTAAAAATTCAAATTAATTAAAACAAATTTATATACTATGAATCCGTTTACATAGATTGGAATCTATTCACCTCATTTTCAGTCTGTCAAGCTAGTGATTCATCCAAATGGTTGGAGAGATGTGTGGAATAATGTTTACCTAAAGCTAAAGTTGTTATTTTTGAGTGATGTTTAAAAATTCACTCTCTTTTTCATACTTTTTTTTTAACATCTTTATTGGAGTATAACTGTTTTACAATGGTGTGTTAGCCTCTGCCCTGCAACAAGGTGAATCAGTCATACATATACCTATGTTCCCATATCTCTTCCCTCTTGCGTCTTCCTCCCTCCCACCCTCCCCATCCCGCCCCTCTAGGTGGTCACAAACCACCTAGCTGATCTCCCTGTGCCATGCGGCTGCTTCCCACTAGCTATCCACCCTAAGTTTGGTAGTGTATATATGTCCATGCCACTCTCTCACTTCGTCACAGCTTACC
>NC_041231.1:58170066-58195196 GCF_002837175.3 Physeter macrocephalus
TTTTAAATTTCATTTATTGTGTTGCTCATCGTTGGTTGCTTCCTCTTTATTTCTTCTAGATCCTTGTTAAATGTTTCTTGCAATTTGTCTGTTCTATTTCCAAGATTTTGGATCATCTTTACTATCATTATTCTGAATTCTTTTTCAGGTAGACTGCCTATTTCCTCTTCATTTGTTAGGTCTGGTGGGTTTTTACCTTGCTCCTTCATCTGCTGTGTGTTTTTCTGTCTTTTCATTTTGCTTACTGTGTTTGGGGTCTCCTTTGAGCAGGCTGCAGGTTCGTAGTTCCTGTTGTTTTTGGTGACTGTCCCCAGTGGCTAAGGCTGGCTCAGTGGGTTGAGTAGGTTTCCTGGTTGGGGTGACTAGTGCCTGCGTTCTGGTGGATGAGGCTGAATGTTTTCTTTCTGGTGGGCAGGTCCACGTCTGGTGGTGTGTTTTGGGATTTTGGTAGCCTTATGATTTTAGGCTGCCTCTCTGCTAACGGATGGGGCTGTAGTCCTGTCTTGCTATTTGTTGGGCATAGGGTGTCCAGCACTGTACGTTGCTGGTCGTTGAGTGAAGCTGGGTCTTGGTGTTGAGATGGATATCTCTGGGAGATTTTCGCCGTTTGATATTACGTGGAGCTGGGAGGTCTCTTGTGGACCAGTGTCCTGAAGTTGGTTCTCCCACCTCAGAGACACAGCCCTGACGCCTGGCTAGAGCACCAAGAGCCTTTAATCCACACAGCTCAGAATAAAAGGGAGAAAAAATAGAAAGGAAAGAAAGGAAGGAAGGAAGGAAGAAAGGAAGGAAGGGAGGAGGAAAGGAAGGAGGGAAGGCGGGAAGGAGGGAAGGAAGGAATGAAGGAAGAAAGCAAGGGAGGAAGAAAGGGAGGAAGAAAGGAAGGAAGAAAGAAAGGAAGAAAGAAAAGAAAGAAAGATAAAATAAAGTAGGATAAAATAAAGTTATTAAAATAAAAAATAATTATTAAGAATAAAAATTTTATTAAAAAAAAAGATTGCTCCCAAAGTCCACCTCCTCAACTTGGGATGATTCGCTGTCCAATCAGGTATTCCACAGATGCAGGGCAGTTCAAGTTGATTGTGGAGCTTTAATCCGCTGCTTCTGAGGCTGCTGGGAGAGACATCCCTCTCTCCTCTTTGTTCGCACAGCTCCTGGGGTTCAGCTTTGGACTTGGCCCCGCCTCTGCACGTAGGTCGTCCGAGGGCGTCTGTTCTTAGCTCAGACAGGTCGGGGTTAAAGGAGCAGCTGATTCGGGGACTCTGGCTCAGGCCTGGGGGAGGGAGGGGCACGGATGCGGAGCGAGCCTGCGGCGGCAGAGGCCAGCATAACGTTGCACCAGCCCGAGGCGCGGCACGCGTTCTCCCGGGGAAGCTGTCCCTGGATCCCGGGACCCCGGCAGTGGCGGGCTGCACAGGCTTCCGGGAGGGGAGATGTGGAAAGTGACCTGTGCTCGCACACAGGCCTCTTGGTGGCGGCAGCAGCAGCCCTAGCGTCCCACGCCCGTCTCTGGTGTCCGTGCCGACAGCCGCGGCTCGTGCCCGTTTCTGGAGGTCCTTTACGCGGCGTGCTTAATTCCCTCTCCTCTTGAACCAGGAAACAGGCAAGAAAAAGTCTCTTGTCTCTTCGGCAACTCCGCGCCCGTCTCTGGAGCTACTTTAAGGGGCGCGCTTAATCCCCTTTCCTCGCGCCCCAGGAAGCAAAGAGGGAAGAAAAGGTCTCTTGCCTCTTCGGCAGCTCCAGACTTCTCCCGGACTCCCTCCCGGCTAGCCGTGGTGCACTAACCCCTCCAGGCTGTGTTCACAACGCCAACCCCAGTCCTGTCCCTGCGATCCGACCGAAGCCCGAGCCTCAGCTCCCAGCCCCCGCCCTTACCAGCGGGTGAGCAGACAAGCCTCTCGGGCTGGTGAGTGCCGGTCGGCACCGATCTTTCATACTTTGATATTTGTTGGAGTGCTCTATCATGATCAAGCATTGTTATGGACTGAACTGTGTTCTCTCAAAATTTATATGTTGAAGCCCTAACCCCCAATGTGGCTGTATTTGAAGACAGAGACTTTAAAGAAGTAATTAGGGATAAATGAGGTCATAAGAATGGGCCTTAAGCCTATGAGAACAGGAAGAGACACCAGTGATGCGTGTGCACAGGGCAAAGACCACATGAAGACAGCAGAAAGAAGGCAGCCATCTCCAAGGAGAGGCCTCAGGAGAAACCAACCCTGCCGGCACCTTGATCATGGACTTCCAGACTACAGAATTGTGCTAAAATAAATTCCTGTTGTTTAAGCCACCCAGGCTGTGGTGTTTTGTTATGGCGGCCCTAGTGGACTAATACATGTATTATGTTTACAAAAGCTCGTTTTCTCTCATAATTGATAAAAATGCCTGAAGCCCTTTAAAAATCCTCTATAAATGTACAGACATAATCATGAGAAAGCCCTAAAGGGTCTGAAAGGGACTTGACTTTATCCACACTTAGGAAGACTGCACAATTCATCCTGAAGTTTCGTAAGAACAGGCTCTCTCCCGAGTTCCAGCCACGTCAGAGAATCACCAGAAGAGCTTCTCCTTCTACAGGAGGGCGGCACTTGGCTTTTGTCCTCTCAGGACCCAGAGTGTGCAGTGATCTCTTTCTTACTTTTCAAACTTAAAAATGTTTTGGGCTGTGTGAAGGTGGTGGTCCAGCTTTGTATGGAACTGGCTTTCCCCCAGACCTTGAGAAAACAACCCCCAGGCCAGCCTCCTTCTCCAGTTAGCTGTTCTATCATGGGGGTGACACCAGTGAACAGAATTTGACTCTTCCATGAATCCCATCCTTTACAAAATGGCATTTCTACTGCATTTGCTCCACAAATACATGGTTTTAAAGTCAAATGCATTTTGGGAATTCCCTGGCGGTCCAGTGGTTAGGACTTTCACTGCCAAGGGCGCCGGTTCAATCCCTGGTCGGGGAACTAACATCCCGCAAGACATGCGGCACAGCCAAAAATAAAATAAGTAAAGTCAAATGCATTCGAAAAATATTGCCTGTTGACTCTTTTCAAATGGATTCCTCAGCATCCTTGGACATAATCTCAGTGCTCTGGGAGTTCTCTTAAGACTTTTTAAACTTTCTGTTTCTGTATTTTTAGTTTAATAATCATCAAAAAATTCACATTTCCTGGATCATGTATATGACCTCCTTATAATGAAACTTTGTCACAATATTTCAGTGTCGAAGTTTCCATTTGTGTTTATTAATTCAGGCCTCTGCTAAAATTACATGATACTCTGGAATCCAAACAAATTATATTTCAGCAGCATTTCCAAAGCAGAAAAATGATCAGAGAATTGAAGCATGATGAGACACAGGGTAGAAGTGCTAACCTCAGAAGTAGATGATGCTATAACCTCAGAAGAACTGGCTTTGCAGCAAAGTGTCCAGTACTCACCCTGAGAGATTTGGTTGGCTTCTTATTTTAGTGTACCACCCTTGAACAGTTTATTAGCTGTATAAATACGGTTTGGTTCATATTAAATATGCTGCATAGTAATGATATTAAATACGCAATGAAGAATTTTCCGTTCCTGATTCCAGCAATAATTGGATTGGATACCCAGAATAGAAATAAGTAATTAAGGCCTTGCATTTTGAGAATTACCTTGTCAGTTTTCCTCTATAATATCATTTATCTTTTTAAGACATCTGCTATTTTTGCTGCTCACACATGCCCTCATTTGCTCTTGCAATCTTCTTTTATTTATTTTTTTCTTGTCTGGGCATTATAAACTTTGAAAAAGAACTGCAGAAATATGACTTGCAGCCATCTTTGAAACCTAAGTCCTTTGTGCTTCAGAAGAGAAAAGGTGAATTTTGGGAGAGGACACTCTTTGTTGATTGCTTCATGCTTTTTCTTCTGGCCGTTGCTCAGTTCATTCATGCTATGAAACTCAGATGCTGATGTAATGAAATTATAGGCAGGGACACCACTGGTGCCCGTCCAGGGTTGGCTTGGTTCCTCTTCATCATCTCTTTCCATTGGTAATTTCATTTTAATCAGAATCTAGGGAAAATACAATGAATATCTTCTGCTGGGACAAAAGGTTCTGCCTCATTCCTTTAAATTCCAAGATTCTTACTTGGATCAACCCAACGTATTTTACCCACCTTTGTTGTTGTTCTGAAGGTGTCCTAAGATCTCTTTTCTCAAAACAGCTTCTCATCTTTGTGAAAGGCCTGATTTCTTTTCCTGAAAATACAGATTTCTTTCATTTATTTAGGCCAAGGGTTGGCAAACTCTTTCTCTAAATAGGCAGATAGTAAATATTTTCAAGTCTGTGGGCCGTAGGGCCTCAGTCACAGCTGTTTAACTCCGCTGTAGCATAAAATCAGATAATCTGTAAATATTATAGACATAGATACGTATAAATAATATAGACATTGAGAATACGTAAGTGAATAGTCCTGGTTGTGTTCCAAAAAAACTTTGTTTACAAAAATGGGTAGAGGGAGATTTGGCCCAAGGGTCATAGTTTTCAATCCCTGTTCTAAACTTAAGAAAGTAATGAAGAAAATGTTGGTAATGCAGACTATACTTAAAAGTGTGCTGTGTCTGTAGCTGTTACATTATCAATAACACAAAAACTGAGTAAATATTTTTCTATTATTTGAAAATTATTATCCACTTTGGCAAAGAAGTCACATTATTGATGAGTAAATAAGGTTCCATCACCTTTGTTGTTTTCCTGCCATCTCAGTGGTTAACAGAAATGAAAATATCAACTTGCATTCATGTCAGAGCTACTCGTTTGTCAGTTACAACTGTAGTCTGGTTTTGAATACGGGAGTTTGGTAAAAATCAAAGGAAGTAATCAGTGGGAATCAATTGGCTGTGTAGAATTTACAATAAAGAGAACTATATGTTTATTATTTGACAATTGTGTGCTACTCTTCCTTTTTATTAGTAAATTTTATTGTAATATATGTATATATAGATTAGATATAGTTATGTATATATTCTCTTTTCTTTTTGAGGAGCCATATTAGTGACATGAGATCTACCTGTTCTAGAAATCTGTAGCAATCCAGTGGTTGACCTCATGTGAATTTTATGCTCAAGATTTTGGTCTGTGGGCTGGCAAAATCTTGGTAAAAATCATGCCTTATAGAGTGCTCTGGGGGACAGTATTACAAGGCCATTAAGCTCACGGTTCTAATCTGAGTTCAAATCCTAGCCCTACCTCATAGCTGTGTAATCTAGCAACATTAATTTTACCTATTTTTGCCTACATTTCCCCATATATCAAATACAGAATAATGATAATATCTAACTTACATATTTTTGGAAGGATTACATGAGAAAATTTATAAGAAGGATTTGGCACAGTGCCTGATAAATAAAGGCAGCCCAACAATATTAGCTATGAATTTATAACAACTATACTTATCTAAACGTTTCAGAGAGTTCTAGTTGTCCCCCAATATCCATTCCTTATTTCTTCATTAGTAATAAATTTCCCTATATTTAGCTGGGCATCTGACTTCCAGGAATAACGACTATGTTTTCCAGCCTCTCCTGTGTGTAGGTATAGCGACATACCAGCAGAAATGAGGTATGCAACTTTGAGGAAGAGTCATTATGGGATAAGGATGCTCCCCTTTTCACCTCTTCTTCCTTTCTGTTGACTTCAATGTAGCTGTGATGGCTGGAGGTCAAGCAGCCACCTTGGTCCAGAAAGTTCTAGCAACATTTTGAGGATGGTAATACAATCGAGTAGGAGTCTAGGTCCCTGATGATCAAGAGGCTGTCGTACAAGTCCCGAACTACTTACCTCTCATCTTCTTTTGCCTTTCTGTATTTTCTGTCACTCACAGCTGAACTTAATCCTAACTGATAGACTGGGCATGTTACATATTTCATAAACCAAACTCACCCTGTGAACTTTGACCATGATGGTTCTTCAAATGTTCATACTTGATTTCATCTCCAAATGGGGCTTTATGTCTCTGTTCTCAAGTTTCTGACTTGCTTTCTCATGACTGTGCTCTGATCGTTATGCAGATTATGGTGATCAACTGTCCCAGTTTGCACAGGACTAAAGGATTTCCTGGATCATGGGATATTCAGTGCTAAAACCAAAAAAAATCTGGGCAAACCAGGATGATTGGGTCATGCTTGCTCATACTGAGTAGACCAGCAAAACCTCCTTTCTTCCTCTATACTTTCACAAGTCTGGGATCTAGATTTTTCTCACTAATAGTGCTAGCCAACCTAAAATAACTAAGAATATCTTCTTCTAGAGTAGGCTGGCAAAGTTTTTCTGTCAAGGGTTAGATAGTAAATATTTTAGGCTTACGGACCATATGGTCTCTAAAGCAACTACTCACCTCTGCATTTAGAAAGATCCATCTTTCTAAAGTATAGCTGTAATTAGGTCACTATTCTATCAAAAAAAAATCTTTGATGAATCACCCACTATCTATAAAATAAAGCATGTGGCTCTCCGATAAATCATACCTATCTTGCACATAATCTCCCTCATCACTCTCACAGTCTCACACCGTACCAAGTCGAACTTCCTGCATTTCTCAAACATACTGTGGGTTTCCATACCTCTGTGCACAGGGAGGTGAGCCTGTGCTGTAAGGAGGCAAGACTCAGAACAATGGTTCCACTACTTAGAAGTGGATGGAGTTCGGGAAGTTTGCTTAAGCGCTCTAGTGTCAGTTTCCTAACCTATAGACTGGTGATGATATCACACAGGGTGGTGGTAAGGATGAAATGCTGTCACTGATTGATTCATACATTCAGTCATACAGTTACTTATTAGTTAATTCAACAAATAAGGTGTGGGCATCCCCTGTGTGACACAGTGCAAAGTTCAGGGCTACAACGTCCAATTTACCAAGGTCCCTGGGGCCAGGTTCAAGATATGTATTGTTTTCGTGAAAATAGTTTAGCATAGAAAGAATGATATTCTCTGAATGTTGGTTGGATACATCTACAACCCAGGTAGAGACTGCATAGTATTCAAAAATGCTTACCCCAGGGTTGTTCAGCTAGCAGGCTAATCTGAGAGCCTATCAGCAAAAGCCATTAGTTCACATGTTTCTGCTATCTTTACCTCAACCAACACCAAAGGTTTTAAAATTTGTGTGTAACTATGGCAAGTTAGTTTTTATTTGTGAAACTGGCATCTTGATGCCATGACAAATGCTGGGAATAGGTTTGCATTGGTGAAATAAAAGGTATTCGGTATCAATGGATTGGCTGTTGAGAGCTGGTCCCTCCCCATCCTATGTGAACAGGATATAGGAATACAGTGAGGTGTGTAGCCTTTACAGGAGGGATGATGCCATGAGTTAACCTCTAAATGGTTCTGTGAAATTGGAGGATTCAAGTTGCCAGACATCCTTGGAAAGGATAACACCCCCTTGTGTGAGACACGTTGGCAGAACTGCCTCATTTGAATCTTACCACATTTTCTTTATCCATTCATCTGTTGATGGACAAAAAATAAAAATTCTTTTTAAAAAATTTTTATTTTATGTTGGAGCATAGTTGACTTAACAATGTTGTGGTTGTTTCAGGTGTACAGCAAAGTGATTCAGTTATATGTATACATGTATCTATTCTTTTTCAAATTCTTTACCCATTTAGGTTATTACAGAATACTAAGCAGCGTTCCCTGTGCTATACAGTAGGTCCTTGTTGGTTATCTATTTTAAATATAGCAGTGCTTAATGATACCAGGTTAACTACTTTAAAAGTGAAGAGAAATGGGGCAGCGCTGCATGTTTTTTCTGTGGTTTTGTGTACCTGAGGAGCAAGAACCTGGGTTCATGAAACATGACTTAGGGTAGTCCCTGCTTAAATACCCTGGTTCTCATGGTATCATCTTTTAAAGTCAGCTGAGGCATCTGTTTAAAATTAAAGTTTCAGGCAGGGCCCCACCTTTGACATTCTAATTCAGGATGTCTGAAGGGGGCCCCTTAATTAGTACTTACAATACACAATTTAGGTGATTCTGGTGTAGGTTTATGTTTTTACATGTGTCTTTCTGCAAAGGGAGACTCCCAGTCAATTAACACTCAAATTATCAGGCATAGATTGAATGATTTTTTCGTACCTGTTGGGCTCTTTGAGAAATAGACCCCAAGGTGTAATTTTGCCCTGAGCTTTAAGTAATTTTGCACAGACTCAAGTCTTCTCGGAAACACATGGATCTTAAAACTGATGAAATCAAACATGTACTCTGAGCTCAGGTAGATTACAAATGTTATGGCTCAAATTTCTCTAAAAATTGTAAATAATTGTCCATTTAAGTCACTTTCTTCTCACTTTTTATGATGAAAAAGTGACTCCAAGAAGTTGTGACATTTGCCCAGTGTAACACTGTGCATCAGGGTGAGAGTACAAATAGGTCAGAGAACTAATTATACTCTTTCTGGGAATCCCCTCACTGCCCTCTCACCAAAGGACTGTCACCTATACAATTTCAATGATTCACTGACCTAGAAGCTGCCCCTCTGTGGCCAGTTAAGCTCCTTTATCCCTGCACTTTATTCACCCTTGGTTCTGACACCGTAAATCCCATAGGATCTTACTGGGACTGTGGCAGGTTTTCTACTTAAAATCACCCTGAGACCACTGGCTCATTTCAGCATTTGAAGAACTCTCATCCCTCTGTACGTGTCTGAAACTGCCAGTGAACTGAATTTGTGCCTTCTCCTGCTTATTACAAATCTCCTAAACCACTCCGCAGGCAAAGGCACTGCAAGAAATCTAGGGGAGGCTTTTGTTCCATTTATAGAACAACATGGGCTTCCTCTAGAGCCAAAGTCACACCTGTGTACTCGCTTGATGAAAATGGCTTATAACCAAAGAGTCAGTGGTGCCTAAAAATGCATCATGATTTCACATGTTTTCTCCATTATGTTGAACAGTAAGTAGAGAGAGACATAATTAGCCTTATAAGATGATTTAAAAGTCAAGGCCTAGAGAGATCAAGAGATTTGCAAAGCTCACACAGTAAGTGCCAGGGAAATGATTAAGGTATATTATTCTACCTCCTCATCCACTGTTCTTTGCATTATTTGTGAGCCTTCTCCTTCCACCTATTTTCAGAAGATATTTGCGACTCTTGCAACAAAAAGCATTGAAGAGAATAAGGTGGATACATATAAAGATGTAAAAATAAGCTTGTAGTCCTGCAGAGAGAGGATAAACATGGAAGGAACCTGGAATAGCATGGTTGTCTCCACCGAACAATACCGTTGGCATCGAGCTTCCTGGTTACCAACGTGAAAAGACATCAAGGTGAATCACAGATTTCTGATGGTCTGATGAAATCAACTATATATTTTTATTTTCCAGAAAACAGAGTGTGAATGTCTGGTCTAAATTCTAAGAATTTATAGTGAGGATCCTCATAATTGAAACACTAAATTAAAAAACAAATCTTCAACATAAATAATGCAGAAAAAGTAAAAATGATCTTCATATGACTGCTGCTTCTTACCACCCTTAAAGAAGCAAGGGGCATGCCATTCCATTGTAGCTCAGTAAAGAGCCTTCTGTAAGGTTGGGTTATTGTTCCAACACTTCATTTCTGCGTTTTCCAGATAGTTCTTCCCACTAGAGGTGTTTTCTTCCCGATCCCTTGAATCTGAGCTGTCATGTGACTTCCTTTTCCCAAAGGCATTTTAGCAGATGGAACACAGGCAAATACTTGGAACGTCCTTCTGTGTTTGGACTTGCTCTGTTGCGCCTCCGTTATCAGCACGAGAAGAACGTGGCCCAGTCGTCCTGCAGGCTCCAGGGAGATGAGAAGCTTGTAGGTCAGACCCGGACCTATAGGCCTCCAGAAAGCAGAGCTCTGCCAGAGCTGTGTCCAGCCAGGTCAACTGTCCACCCCCACAGACAACCCACAGGGCCTTGACCATAAATGGTATTTTTAAGCCACTGAGTTTTAGAGTGGTTTGCTGTATAGCACTTGAAGATGGACATTTTTTGAGATATAATTTCCACGCAATGCCAGTCAACCTTTCTAGGTCTGCCATTCTATGAATGCTGAAAAACGCACACAGGCATGAAACCGTGACCACAGTCGAGACATAAGACATTTTCATCTCCCACAAAGTTCCTGCATTCCTCTTGGCAGTCATCCCCCTCCAACCCTCCCTGCCCCTGTTAATCATTGGTCTGTTCTGTCGCTGTAGTTTTGCCATTTCCAGATTGTCATATAAACAGAGTCGCAGAGTACATAGTAGTTTGTGTCTGTCCCTGCTTAGCACAGAGCATTTGAGATCCATCCATGGTGTTGCCTATATCAGTAATTTGTCCTCAGACCTCCAGGACCCATGGCATGAAACCTGAGGTGGGGAGGAGAGGCATCTTCTCTGTTCCAGTATTAATTTCTCCTTCACCATTCCAGGGAAATAAGGTTTCAGAAATGTGTTCTTTCAGCTAAAGAACCTGTCATACAGGTAAGGTAGGTGGTGTTTCAGTAGCCTCTCTGCTCCATGTATTGTTTTAAATGAAAACTCTAAGTACCAACCGCAGGATACCATTTAACATAGTGTCTGTTTTAATTATCATCAATTCTAAAGGAAATCAACCTAGGAAAAAATGAAATGGGATGTATGTGCTACCAATGCTTTTCTGGTTTAGTAATTGCAGAAGTCAGGTTACCAGTCCCGGGAATCACAACTGTGCCGTGAAGCTACACATCCTTCCTGCTGAAAGTCTGTCTCAGACATGTGATCTTTTCTTTTTCATTCACGTGATAGACTCCAACAAGCCTTGCCACTTTTTAACACGGCACTAGTCTGACTTTAAGCAAACATTCTTTCTACCAACCCTGTTGCCTCTCGAGTATCCTAAAGTTTCTCTCTCGGTACTATTTAATGGAATGTTTCTGGTAGACATGTCTGTCCCAAGAAAGAAAAGACTTACAAGGAAATAAAAGCTGTTCAAATATTTTAATCCTCTCATGTGAATAGGAAGGAGACTAGTAGTTTTCCTGAGGGAAGGACTAGAAATGATGAGGGAACACTTTGCTAAGTCAGATTTGCTCAAATAACTGTCTTCATCAGTAGAGCTATTGCCCAACTAAGAAGAAATGGTTTCCCAGTGTTCAACAGGCAAAGTCTGAAACCATATCATCTGAATAAAATCTGGGAGGCAATTCTCAGCTCCGGGACTCTGTGATTCTGTGATCTGCATGCTTGGGCTGTAGAAATAACCCTAGGTGTCTTTTTAAAATGACTCTTCAGGTGTCTTTTTAAAATGACTCTTTATCATCCCCATACCTCACGATCTCTCTCTCTCTCTCTCTCTCTCTCTCTCTCTCTCTCTCTCTCTCTCTCTCTCTCTCTCTCCATATTTATATATATGGAGAGGGAAGCTCCTTGGAGAGGGGAAGTGTAGAAGCACAGAGAATTGTATTTTCCAGTAAACGTTGGTCTTTATCCACTAAATTGTGGTTTGTTGTTGTGACAGAAACCCAATTTGAAGTGATTATTCCCTTCCTCCTGTCCCAGAAAAGGGAACATCTTTATTCATGTAAGCAAACTGCAGGAAGGCATGTGTATGGCTGGCTTAGAAACCAATGAACCTGGGACTGGAACACAGCTTAGGACTCTCCATCTCTTGTCTCTGCTTCCCTCTGTGCTGGATTCATCTCTCCTATTGCCAATCAGCTTTGTCAGCAGAGTAGGTCACAAGGCCTCTGGAAGCATCTAGATTTATAACTCAGAGCCTTACCCTTAATAGTGAAACTGACCATCTTTTCTTTGTACCCATTTAAAAAATCCTCAGAAAGAACATGGACTGGATATGCATCCATTCCTGTGGCCTGAGGGGGAAGAAAGTTCCCATAACTGGCAACCCCAATGAACAACCCGGGAAGACAAATCAATTCATGTCCACTGCTGGCTTGAGTTTCTTTATGTAAAAACTTATAGCACTTATTATATGGTAGGCACTGTCACAAATATTAATTCATTTAATGCTCATATCAATCCTAGGCCATCCTCTTATTATTTTTATTTTAGAGATGAGGAAACTGAGGCATAGATTGTTTAAGGAATTGCCCAGGGAGGAACTGGACAGAAGTATGTTCACAGGGCATAGTCTCCTCCACACTCACAAATCTGAGATCACTGGACTCAGCGCTACTTTCTCAATCCTTTCCCCACCTCCTCCCTCTTTCCCTTCATGTATGTTTATACTTTTACTGTGTATTTCCCATATAATGTCTAGCCTGGCGGTCTGTTGGCCTGTTTCCCTGTCCTCCCCTCAACTGACAGAGGAATACTCTCTATCTGGCTGAGATGTCAAGCACTGAAAAATATTGGCATTTCTTAAAGAAGCAATTTGTTTTCTCTTCTCAAACGTATCACATGCAGTTAAGTGGCACTGACTTGTGCCCCCACTGACCAAATCTCACAGAGATGGCCTGTCAGAGGCTAGAGAATCTTTTGAGGAATGGGTATCTTCTCTATGGAAATATCCCAATTACCATTTCTTGTGGGAAACACAGCATCACCCTAAGAGATCGCAGCCATCAGGAAAAGTAACGAGGCTGAAGGGACATCCATCTCCATTCCCAGTGGGGACACCACCATCTCCTCTAACTTGCTCATCTCGAGCGGTAGAAAACTCTAACTAAATAAATGAAAAAGGATGGCAGAAAATAATCCACAGTGACTTATGTATCTTTCTCCATCCATAAATAACTTTATACTTCACTTCTGGCAACAGAGCCGAGCCAGGAGGTAATGAGCCATTGTGAAAAACCCATCTGTTGCTCATAAGGGGAAAGGCCGGATTTATTGAGGAAGAATCTGGAGCCCAAGTCCTGTTATTGTTCATGGGAGTTGCACATCTAATTGGTCATGCTGAAAATATGCCCTATTATATTCTTTCACCGGCCAGATGGGTGTGCTCAGTTTCAGTGCTGAGAAGAAAAATGTACCTAAAGAATCTGAGAGCAGCAGTGGACACCACGGCCAGCAGGAAACAGACAGTTCTAATGAGGATAGATGGTGCTTGTCTGCGGGCCTGATTTAAAGATGTTTTCAAAAGAACCCATAAGGCCCAATACAGGTATTTCTAAATGGTGGTCACACAGTCCAGTCCCCTGGAGTGAATGTTGTGGAATCACTTCAGCTCAGCCCCACCAGCCCCATCATGTGAAACACCTCTGCCTCTCATTCCTTTGTAACTTGGCCCATTGGTGCTTAATCATTGCTTTGAGACATCCTTACAATGGCACTGGATGATGGCAATTGAAAGCCATTTCTCCCAGGGTCCTCTTTACCACTGTGGTGAGAAGAAAGATGGAGAAATCAAAGGCAGGTTATGCTTTGCACGTGGAGTCCCCCACAGTCATGTTTGAATTAGATTTGGGGCTGAGACTCCTGACAGAGACAAGGAACTAGATCATAACACGATTTCTGGTACATCACAGGTGCTTAAAAAATGCTGAACAAAGGAGAAGAAAATAAACTAACAATGATCAGGAAAATCTTAGCACATTGTGGCTGAAGGGGTCTGCGAGATTTTATTAGCCAGGGTAGGTAACTGCAGTAACTACCAATCCCCAATTCTCAGTCACGTGATGAAGGTTCACTGTGTTCATGTCCTTGTTCAGGTAGGGGATGTGAGGAGGGTGGAAGCGTAATGCTCTGCAGGGTCATTCTCCTTCTTGTAAGCCCATCAACGTACTTGGGGGCCTCAGGGTCACCACAAAGTGGAAGAAGAGTGATGAGGGGGATCTTGACCAAGGCTTAGAGTGAGACACCCCACTTCCAACCCTTCCTGAACTCAGTCCTCTGTTCAAAATGATGGAGCAGAGGCCGGAAAATGTAGTCTTCCCCTATGCCCAGAAGGAAAACAAGCTGGATTTGGTGAACACATGGGATTGTCACTGAGGCCCTTTAATCTGATCCTTCGTTTCACAGATGGGCAAACAGAAGGCCTGGGACTGGGTGATTTTCAGCAAGTCACATGGTGGTTTGGTGACAGTCAGGACAAGAACTCTGATTTCCCACTTCTGACACCATTGCTTGGGGGAGAGAAGGGGGCAGAGGGGAGAAGGCAGCGGGACACCCTACGAAGAGCCCTGGAGAGGGGACAGGATGCCCAGACTTCTGCTCCTGGCTCTGTCATCAGCTCAGCTAGTCACTCACATGCCTCAGTTTCCCCATCTATAAAGTGAGAAATTGGAAGACATCTCTTGCTGAAATCCTTTCAAACTCTAACAATCTCTACTTCTATTGAGATGTTAGGAAGAAAAAGTAAAAATTATACAAAGAGAAAGTTTGTCCAAGACCAAGACCAGGAAACCAGTGTGGATGAGGGGTGATGATAAAGCAGAACAAAGACGGGGAGATGCAGCCTCCTAGGCACCTCAGCTCATGAGACTGCAGACAGGAGCGTCCTCTGCGGGGATCGGGAATCAGGAGCATCTTCCTGGAGTCCATTCCCCCTCCTTTTGCCTCTCCCCGCCCCCACCCAAGCTAAGCCAGTCTCCATCCCATCTGAGCCCCATGGTGCGGGCACTCACTGCCTGATTATCTCAGTCTGGAAAGCAGCCTGACCAAAGGTGGGGCAGAGGAGCTGACAGTGGCCAGCTGGGCAGGTGCCCCCTTTCCTCCTGCTCAGGAGCTCTTCTCTCACCCACCTTCAAGTGTGCCAGCTGCAGCAGCAAAGAGACTGAGGTGACTCTCCAGGGGCCTTCATTAACTGCTGGAGGCCAGCCAAGCCCCAGAGACTGTCCCCACAAGGGGGTGATAACAGCCTCCACAGCAAAGCCACCAACAGCAGCCTGAAATCCCTTTTCAATTCTGCCCACTTCGGCTTGCTCAAAGGGTAAAGGATCAATTTCTGAAATCATTCTTTCTCTTCAACACGACCAAGTGGCAGCCAAAACATAAACAGAGGTAATCCTTCAAGGAGCGGCACTTCAGGCTCACAGAGAGCTTTCATCTCAGGATGCTCAAGTCCTTTTCAATCATGAAGCGCTTTCTCTAATCCCCCTGCTCTCAGCACCGGGCAGAAGCAACGTGAGAGCTGTGCACAGAAGGGCGGTGGCCGGGCTCTAAAAGGCACCCCGGGGGGCACCCTTGCATTTCTTTCTTCCACCTGGTTTCCATAAATATCACAAGCAGAAATAAAATCTTGCTTGAAATAATGGATATCATATTGAGATAGCATTCCTCAAACCTGAAGAGGGAGCAATTAGGAGCTAGGAGATCGAGAATTATGGATTTCACTCACCTGGACCCATCTGGATCAATCACTTAATACTCTGAGGTTCCCTTGGTCCTCACCTTTGACTGGGTTAATGAGGCAACACTTTCTAATCATAATGAGAGACCCAGATGCTACGACCTTAGATTGAAACTCTCAAATGGGTTTATTTTTGTGGAAGGTTAAACTTGCCCTACAAAATCAGATGTGGCAGAAATAATCACAATTCCTTCCTTTTTACGGATCAACCTAAATCAGACTCCAGACTCCCGAGGCTGATGGAAGATTTGCTCTCTGCCCTTATGGCTGCTGCCCTCCCCACACCCGCACCCCCAACCTTAGTGTTCAGGAATTTCCAGGGAGGCAGGGCTGGAGGGACGTCCATCATGGTCCTGGGTCACTGGCTCTCCCCAATTTACAGTGAGATGCACACTGCTTGGTTCCTCCAGGCCTGCTGACGGCTGCGTCTGTTCATGGTGATGTCGGCTGATTTAGGAAACCTCAGTTCCCCACGTTCTCTGCATCCACCAGGCAGTACCTTCTGAGGTCTCACTGTCTCCCCAGGGCTGCTCCCAGCAGAGGGGCTGGTACGTCTTCCCTGCTCACAGGATGGAGGCCTTCGAACCCCTTCCTGGACTGAGGCACATCGTTCTTCTTTCCTTTATTACTTCCAAAACCATTCCACTAGGTCCCTCCCTCCTTCACGTTACCTTTGCTCAGCAAAAGTCTAAGGAAAGAAAAGGTAAAGGCCCCGGCTCCTGGTTTGAAAAGGAGACAGGAAAGTTTTAGAATGAACAGAAGGTCTTAAAAATTATTTTAATAAAGCAACATCCTCAACGCTGTCATGAAGAAAACCAACACAAACCACCACCACCTCAAACTGCAGAGGAAACAAGCCTTTGCCAGAAGCACACCAGTGAGCAGGACCTGTGAGGCTCTGATGCATCTTCCCATCACTGTTGTTGGCCGTAAACAAGCTTAATGGATCCTAAGATTTACTAAGAACTGTTTGTAGCGTGAGTGTTCTCAAGGGAATTTTCTGAAAGGCTGTGTGAATATTTTCTTGGTTCCATAATAGTTGGAGGACTAAAGTTCAGATAGTTCACTAGCCCACCCCTCTTCTGAGATACTCAGCAACTTCCACTGCGAGCCAGCACTTTCTCTTGAGGAAGCCCATTTAGATAATGATTTTTGGACCACATCTAAACTTCCTCTGGTAGATCACAATTCCATCCTCTAGTCTTGAGTCACAGAGGTTGTTGAGAAGAAAATTAACCTCTGCAAGGTTTCCATTATGTGCCAGACATCTTTAGGGCACTTTTTACATGTCTTTCATTAGAATTCTGAAAGGTAGTAATTATTGTCTCCATCACTGACATGCAGAAAGAGATTCAGGGTGGTTAAGTGATTTGCCAAAAGTCAGTTATAAAAAGAAACAGCAGTGCCCTGGTTCTGAAGCAATAAATGCCCTTCCCAAGATGCCATGCTGTCTGCCATCTTACACATCACCACCCACAGGAAGTTACTTCTAAGACCACTGCCGTGTCCTCACTAAATTCTCCAGGTTAATCACTCTTTCACTACCATTCTGTTCATAGTAGTAGTAGCCAACATTTATGGAGGGCTTTATTATGGTCAAGACCTCAGGTGAGCCCTGTACATGGTCATCTCGGTTAAATGGCTCAAGGACCCTATGAGGCAGGGGTGAACCTATCCCCTCTGCGTGTCATAGGGTCCTTTAGTGACAAGTCACGTGGTGTGCTGCTCTGAGCACTGACCCTGGAGTCAGACCTCTTAAGGTTCAAAGCCAGCTCTATGGCTCTGTGACTCTGGCAGATCTCTCCGAGTCGAGTCTCACTTTCCTGGGTGTGAAAATGCAGGCATAGTAATAGTGACCACCCTGGGGGCTCTCCCGGAGGTTCAGATGCCATCGCATTGGTGGAAAAGGTTTGGCATGCTGAGTGCATAATAAATGCTAATGGCCATTATTGAGTGCCTCAAGGCCTCTCACTGTTGTGGTTGGTTACTCATAAAGCTACTCAGTTTAACTGTCTTACAAAGGGCACCAACAATGAAACCCCGTGTACCAGGGGCAGTTTGACCAACACGAAAAGGAGCAGTTCAGTCCCCTCCTTGCCTTATAGCTCCCGCTGTTAAACTAGCCCCAGCACGCTCTAGCTTTTCAGAACCTCATAGCAGACTCTAGATACATACAGAGGCTACAGTTGTCTGGGGTGTCCTTGCAAAAGCAATATAGTAATGCAGGGAGACAAGAAATGGGGCCCGAGCTGTTGGCCTGTGCTCTTACCGATTTGTTATTTTATTTTATTTTTTTAACATCTTTACTGGAGTATGATTGCTTTACAATGGCGTGTTAGTTTCTGCTTTACAACAAAGTGAATCAGTTATACATATACATATATCCCCATATCTCTTCCCTCTTGCGTCTCCCTCCCTCCCACCCTCCCTGCTCACACCTCATGGGTGACGGTTACCCACTTCCTGGAGGAATTGCTTTTGCAATTCCCATTGTCTGCGCATTTTAAATAGTTTATTTCCTCTTTGGAGGCGTGTGCAACTCAGCATGCTGCTGCTTTCTGAGCAAGGAAGATGAAGGTTCTACAGATTTACTGCAGTGTCGTAGAACTTAGCAATAAAATCACTAGGTTAAGATTATCTTTATATATATATATATATATATATATATATATATAATTTATACATATATACTTTTTTAGGCACTGACATGTTTCATACTAGAAAGGAACTTTCCCATACCCTTGGCCCCAAATTCCCAGCCCTAAAAGAGACAGTGAACCCAAACTATGATAATGCAAGCAAATAAGCATCACTGGTGGCACTTTGAACTTAAAATGTAACTTTTATATTTGTAATACGGAGTCATGCACAGAGAGCATGTAACAGCATTAATCCTACCTTACAATGGGAATTGTTCAACCTCTGAATCAGGACATCTGAGGACAAAATCCTTTGAATGACTAATATAGTCCGCTTCCCACGCCCTTGCCAAACTTTCAGAGGAAACACTAACTCATGCAGTGTGTTTCAGAAAGTTCTTTTTTCTTTTTTTTTCTTGCTAATAAAGGCTTTCCTCAGTTGGAAGCAGAATGTCAGGATGTCAGATGATAACCATGAACCTCCTGTTTTTTTTTTTTTTCCAGTAACAGAAAAATTTAACAAATAGCAGTTAAAATCAAACAATCAAAATAAACAACTATACAAAAGATAGATGAATTTCACTAAAGTAATGCTGAGTCAAAAAGAAGGGCGACCCAGGCCAGTACACACAGTGTGATTCCTTCCATAAAGTGCTTAAAGCAGGGAAAGCTAGTCTGTGTCAGAAATTAGGGGAGTGATTACCTCTGGGGGCATTGTTTCTGGAGGTGCTGGGTTATGTTCTGTTTATTCTTACTCACCTGGGTGTTGGTTACATGAGTGTGTACATTTGTAAACGTCATTGAGCTAAAATGATTTGTGTACTTCTCTGTATGTTATACTCAAATGGAAAGTTCACTAAGAGTCAAGAAATCAAAAACACTAGGAAATGTATTCACACAGAGATGACACAGAGAAAGGTTTGCTCAGCATCATGGAAATTGTCAGAAAAATTGGGTGAGTAGGGGGTCAGAATTTTAGTTTAAAAAAGCAGTGTTTAACAAAGCCATCATATTCAGATGGAAAGCCAAAGGATAATGATATTTTACAATTTCCCCTTCTCTATCTTCATTTTGGAAAATGATATCTTCTTGAATTAAGTAGGAATTTACAGAATATCAATATGAAAGAGCATATTTTCTTCACTTACCAAAACAGCAAAGGTATCCCTCCCTGTCTTAAGGATAGGCAGGTCATTAAATCAGTTTCGTCCACGCTGAGACCTTATGCGCTTAGAAAGCGAAGCCAACAGTGATCATATATTTAATTGTAACCTACGAGGGTTTCATTTTTTGGCCAACATAATGCTATCCCCAAAACAGATGTCTCTGTAAATGTTTTTCTCCAGAGAGTTTTGTCATATTGGAGAGGTTTCCAATTTTTCGCCTTGGAGGCTAAACTGCTCACTTAACTGTTCTTCTGGGAAACCTTCCTGGTCCTCAGTGGCCTGGAGTAGAGGGTCTCCTTGGAGCTGCAGAGCGCCCTGTGCTAACTCTGTCATTGGATTTAGCATATTCCACCCTTTCAGTTTAACTGTTCATCTTTCACCTGCTGTGTGAGCCATTTGACCAGAGGTGGTGTTGCTCAGCCTCTGAGCCCTGGGTCCACTCAGCACTCACCTGTATCTGTAGGGGCAGGGACAGTACAGCTAGTAGCTCCCACTTTGAGTGTCATTCTCTGCCTTCGGACTTTCCACAAGGCTGCAGGAACTTGCTCGGCCATGCAGGGCAGCCTGAGTGTGCTGGGGACCTAGCGCATCACAACTGACAAGGGCTGGATGTTGATGGATGAGTGCCCCAGCGTCTGGTTATCAACCGCCACATAGCACACCACCCCAGGCTCAGAGCCAAAGGACCACATGGATCTTACCTGGGAGCTCACCAGTCTGGGCATGAGGGGTTGGAAAGAGCATAGAGCATCTGCTCTATGATGTTTGGGCCACATTTGGGAAGATGCAAAGGCTCAGAGTGACTTGACTGAAGTTGGGAACCATAGGAAGAACTGCCCACTCCCGTTTCTGGCAGTAGGTGCTGGCTGTAGCTGGGTCCTCAGCTGGGTCTGATGGCTAGAACACCGTATAATTTCTCTGTGAGGGCTCCTTAGGGCTTCCTACAAGCATGAGCATCCCAAGAGAGACAGGAAGAAACTGTATGGCCCTTTAAGTCCAAGCTTCTGATGTCATACAGAACCACCTCCACCAAAGTTGCAAATCTACCCAAGCCCTTGAATAAAGGAACCTCAAGGTCACATTGCAAGAAGAGGTTATGGCCTGGGGAATATTGTTGTGGGCCTATTTGGAAGGGAAATATGCCACACCCCGCTTCCTTGTCCCTCACTGGGACAATTTGAGGTGTGTTCTACATGATTCTTTTAAGTGTCCCCAGTAGGACTGAGTCCTGGCTATCCACAGCAAGGACCCGTTAATAAATATGCAGGTACAAATTCCTCACCTCACTTCCCCCACCCCTCTGCTTGTGCTTCCTGGGATCACCTTCAAAATATTGCCTGCATCCAAATCCTTACCTTACGGACTGTTTCTGGGAAAATTCAAGTAAAAGGCATTGAGTGTTTTTACTCTGTATAGCTGGAGCCTAACACTGACTACGATTACATAGTTAGTGCTTAATAAAAGAGGATTGGATGAATGGATATTCTCAGTTCATGGATTGGGATAGTGATGCAGGGGAAACATTGAAAAAGGGAAGCTTCCATAAACAAAAGTCATGTGTGGACCCAGGTGCCTGTAAGAGTCAAGCACAATATGGAACATTGGAAGGGAGAACAGAGACAATCTTCTAAATGTGGTTTCTCTGCACTATAAACATACATTCTTGAGCAGCTTGAATGCAAAGGCTGAAAAGAAAATCGTTTGGCCTAGGACCTGGCCTGTTTGAATTTCCCCCAAATGCCTCATTCAGATATATGAAAGTAATAAATTTAAACATTACTTGAAAAAAATGTCTACTTATCCAATCCTCAGGTAGTTCTCAAGTTAAATGTTCCTGTTAACACCTTTTCAAAGCCTTTGACTGATTTCTCTTTATTTTCTCTATTAATGTGAGTCACATATAACCTGAAATGTGTGGCAAAGAGGACAGAAAAAAGAGAAAGAGAGGATAGAGATACGGGAAGTAAGAAAGAAACAAGAAACTGACCTGGGCCTAGGTGGTTGAGTCAAAGCATCACTAATTACATAGGAGGGTACATCTCAGAAATGGGCCAGACCAAGCATGAACTTCCCTGTTCCAAGGGGGTGAAACATTTATCAGGTCATTAATGACCATGGTATTTGCATTTCATTGTCTATCTAGAAAAAAAATAGTGAAATAAAAAAAATTTTTTAATGGATAGTTAAGACTCCCTCAATCAGACTAAGAAAGGATTGTGCAAATTCTGAATTTGCTTTGTTCTTTATCACTAGATAATTTTCTAAGCATTGATTTGTGAATTCAACTTGCTTTTGTGTTCCGGGATCGGGTAGTAAGTATTACAGGAAAAGAATAAACCAGTTGAGGATGGCTTAGGTTAAGAAGTTTCCTGGAGGGCTGTATGAGCATTTTAATGAATTCATAGATGCAGTAATTAGTCATCATGACCTTGGGATAACAGACTAAGCTTGAAGGTCACTCCAGAAAATTAGAATACTCCAAGCTTTATTCTTTCCTCTTTTATTTCTCTCTTCAAGGACTTAAGAGTTGCAACCTTCCAAGGAGTGATCTCCAAAAATTTCTGTTCACGTATTTCTGTCTATTAAAAAAAAAAAGGTCTATAAATATAACCCCGATAATAATAGATATGTACTACTATAGTGATACAATAAATTATAAAATATATACATATTATTGAAATGGTAAGAGTATGAGATAAACAACAATAAATAAAAGTTCTATTATTTTAATTTTGTACTCCACTTTGGAGGCCATTTCTTACATTTTTAATGTGTATACAGATTTTCTGGGGATATTATTAAAATGCATATTTTGATCCAGTGGGCCAGGGATGTGGCCTGAGAACTTGCATTTTTAACAAGCAAACAGGAGATGTTGAAGATGTTGATCCGCAGACCACATATTTAGTAGCACGACTCAAAATCCAATATCACATTTTATAAAGTATTAACACATTTCAGAAAATTTAAGAGCACATTTTTGGCCCAAGAAAACCTACTGAAAGCTTCATAGCCATGCCGCTGTCCTTAGGTGGGGCTTTGTTTGAAAGGTGATGTCCAAAAATAGGTCTGTAGTTCTTCTGACACTCTGCAAGTGAGTCTGGCTCCCCCAAATCTGGGCTTATAGGCTGATCAGCAGATGTGGAGAAACTCTTTTTTTTTCCCTCAATCTTCCTGCCCATAGTTTCCCTCCTGAATCCAATGCTCTGAGCTTGTATTTGGTAACAAACTCCTGTTGGCTTAGTACCATCTAAATGGGACTAAATTGAGGCATTATCCTTGGGCCAAAAAAAAAAAAAAAAAAAATTAAGAAGGTGAAAAAAAACTCAGGAATCTAGATAGATAATGTTATAATTCAATATTAAAAAATTACTACATCTGCCCATCTGTTTTTGTAAATAAAGTTTTATTGGCCCCAATATTCTTCCTTGCCTACCCTCCCTGTGGGCATTGTAGCCCCTGTGGGCTCTATCTGTCACTTCCTACGTGCCCTCTTCCAGGTAATTGTTAAAAGCAGCCTTCAATAAACTAACATTAAAAAATCTTTAAATCATACTATGTATTATTTTGAGAAAAAGCAAATATTTATAACATCAATACTGTGAATTACTAAAAGCTGAAAAGTAACATTTAAACTTTGATTACTTTTAGTAGAATTAGCCTGAAGAATTGACTAAATGGCCCTGCTGATAAAAACATTACCCTAGTTCCAATCTTGAACGTTGCCTAAAATCTGTTCACAATTTCTCTGCTATGAGCGGAATGCAAGAGGTATTCGATTTGTTGGTATTTCTTCCTAGGGGATAGAAAAACTACTTTAAAATATCTGCAAGGAAAGAATGCATTCAAACTCACTACTTTGAGCTGTCTCAACATATCAGTGAGTGACCTTAAAATCCACTCAGTCTTCCAAACTGGAAACATCTGTGCTGTCTTTCACTTTTCCTTTTTCTTCATTTGTCCACATTCAATTGGTTGTTAAGTTATTCCAATTATATTCCCCACAGGCCTTTGCGATCTGCTTTTTATCCTTTCTAACGCTTCTGCCAGTACCCCCTCACCTTCTGCTGCCTGCACTCCTTTTCTAGAATCTAGTTTTCTCCAATTCTGAGTCATTTCTCACATTGGTGACAGAGTAATCCTTCTAAAACAAAGCTTTGGTCTTCTATTTTCCAGCTTTAAAACTTTAGCAAACTTCCGGTTGTAGGCTAAATGCAAGGCATTCAGTCTGGCTCCAATCAGAGTGCCTAGTCACAGTTTCCTCCACATATACCACTTTGTACTAAGTTTGCTAAAATCACTGTGAAAGATATACTCTCCTCCACTGGGAAATCATGGATCCCAAGGAATATATATGTCTGGAGCCACTGGGGCTTTGTTTTTATAGAAAAAGAACATAACTGAGAAGAAAACCAAGGAAAAAAGTAGAATCGAGATAGAGGTAGGGAGAAAGAGAGAGAGAATATAGGGGAGGACTATTTGAGACTTGGATGCAGTCTTGCCTGAACCAGTGCATAGATAGATTGATAGATAGATAGATAGATAGATAGACAGACAGACAGACAGATGGCTGGTTGGACAGATAGATAGATAGCTGGATGGATAGATGAATAGAGATGAATAGATGATAGATAGCTGGATGGATAGATAATAGGTAGATGAATAGATAGGATAGATCGATACATACATACATACATAGATAAGATGGATGGATGGACAGATAGATAGATTTACATAAGGCAATAAATTTCTTCTCTTTACATAGGCTAGTTTGAGTTGGGTTTCTGAGGTTTGCAACTAAAAGACTTCTGGCCAATTAAATAAACCTGATAAAATAGAATTCTAATGCTGCTCATTATCATAACATTGTTATATGTATGTGGTTTCCTGGTTTCTGGTTGAGTTTGGCCAAAATGAAGAACAGGAAACAAACATTCTTGGCGGGTAGGAGATGGGGGAAAGGAAGCCATTAAAGACAGGTAAATAGTATTTATTCCTATGAAGGTTTTTAATTTTTTTGGTTTGCCCACACTTTATAACTGTCTAAAACCAACCAGATTCCTATACTTACAAATATTTGGGTTCAGTATATACGCATTATATGGACACAATACAATTGGGAGTGAAACAAAAGAATAAGCATTTTTCAGAACTGGTGGCTTTTCTTGCTCTACTGTTCCCGATATTATTCAGAGGGGGGAAAAAAGGACAAGAAAGAATTTATTTTCATTATCGTCTTCTACTAGGCGTCTCTGCTGAGCGGCCCTGTGACTGTCCTCCTGCAGATGCTCACAAGCCACCAGCCTCCCAACATCTGCTACTGTTGCCACTTGAAAGCTCAGAGACTCAATGTACAGCTGGACTTTCCATTTATTATGGTCACAAATGGAATCTCCAAAGCCAATGAGATTTATCATCTCAAATGATTCGGCTGAAAGAAGTATTAAATGCCCTTCGGCCATTTGCTCCAGCCTGAGCTCTTAGGGAGTCTGGGATCATCTTTGAGTTTTGACCCCCTCCAACTTACAGGCCACAGCAAAAGCACTTATAGAAATCAATGGTCACCATTTAAACAATACATTTGTCTTTATCCTAATTACTTTACTCTTTTATATGCATCATAGCCACTGCTTTAAAACCATACCTAGTCCTCTGAAAAACCCCTTCCAAATATAACCTGTAAATTAACCACAGCTTACTTACTAAGTCAGAGACCATGGTGTACTCTTTAATTGTCCAAACACTAAGCCTCAAAGGCTGTTTGATTTTAAGCTATTGTTTAGGACTTCCATTGTGTTTATAAACTTTCTATCACTAGTAACATTTCATCAGGAAAGGAAATAAAGTATTGCATGTTGGACATCCCCAACTCAAAACAGAGATCCTTGAAAAGCAGTACGTGGTTCCTTTCATGAACAGAACATTCTTCCCTCATCAGGAAATGGATAACGCATCATCGTGTAGACTGTCCTTGTTCTGTTGAGGCATGGACTTTGGCGGCAGTTGTCAGCAAGTGAGCCTGCAGACTTGCTGGGGGTCACCCCCTA
>NC_041231.1:58198284-58207350 GCF_002837175.3 Physeter macrocephalus
TTATCCTTGGGCCAAAAAAAAAAAAAAAAAATTAAGAAGGTGACAAAAAACTCAGGAATCTAGATAGATAATGTTATAATTCAATATTAAAAAATTACTACATCTGCCCATCTGTTTTTGTAAATAAAGTTTTATTGGCCCCAATATTCTTCCTTGCCTACCCTCCCTGTGGGCATTGTAGCCCCTGTGGGCTCTATCTGTCACTTCCTACGTGCCCTCTTCCAGGTAATTGTTAAAAGCAGCCTTCAATAAACTAACATTAAAAAATCTTTAAATCATACTATGTATTATTTTGAGAAAAAGCAAATATTTATAACATCAATACTGTGAATTACTAAAAGCTGAAAAGTAACATTTAAACTTTGATTACTTTTAGTAGAATTAGCCTGAAGAATTGACTAAATGGCCCTGCTGATAAAAACATTACCCTAGTTCCAATCTTGAACGTTGCCTAAAATCTGTTCACAATTTCTCTGCTATGAGCGGAATGCAAGAGGTATTCGATTTGTTGGTATTTCTTCCTAGGGGATAGAAAAACTACTTTAAAATATCTGCAAGGAAAGAATGCATTCAAACTCACTACTTTGAGCTGTCTCAACATATCAGTGAGTGACCTTAAAATCCACTCAGTCTTCCAAACTGGAAACATCTGTGCTGTCTTTCACTTTTCCTTTTTCTTCATTTGTCCACATTCAATTGGTTGTTAAGTTATTCCAATTATATTCCCCACAGGCCTTTGCGATCTGCTTTTTATCCTTTCTAACGCTTCTGCCAGTACCCCCTCACCTTCTGCTGCCTGCACTCCTTTTCTAGAATCTAGTTTTCTCCAATTCTGAGTCATTTCTCACATTGGTGACAGAGTAATCCTTCTAAAACAAAGCTTTGGTCTTCTATTTTCCAGCTTTAAAACTTTAGCAAACTTCCGGTTGTAGGCTAAATGCAAGGCATTCAGTCTGGCTCCAATCAGAGTGCCTAGTCACAGTTTCCTCCACATATACCACTTTGTACTAAGTTTGCTAAAATCACTGTGAAAGATATACTCTCCTCCACTGGGAAATCATGGATCCCAAGGAATATATATGTCTGGAGCCACTGGGGCTTTGTTTTTATAGAAAAAGAACATAACTGAGAAGAAAACCAAGGAAAAAAGTAGAATCGAGATAGAGGTAGGGAGAAAGAGAGAGAGAATATAGGGGAGGACTATTTGAGACTTGGATGCAGTCTTGCCTGAACCAGTGCATAGATAGATTGATTGATAGATAGATAGATAGATAGATAGATAGATAGACACACAGACAGATGGCTGGATGGACAGATAGATAGATAGCTGGATGGATAGATGAATAGAGATGAATAGATGATAGATAGCTGGATGGATAGATAATAGGTAGATGAATAGATAGGATAGATCGATACATACATACATACATAGATAAGATGGATGGATGGACAGATAGATAGATTTACATAAGGCAATAAATTTCTTCTCTTTACATAGGCTAGTTTGAGTTGGGTTTCTGAGGTTTGCAACTAAAAGACTTCTGGCCAATTAAATAAACCTGATAAAATAGAATTCTAATGCTGCTCATTATCATAACATTGTTATATGTATGTGGTTTCCTGGTTTCTGGTTGAGTTTGGCCAAAATGAAGAACAGGAAACAAACATTCTTGGCGGGTAGGAGATGGGGGAAAGGAAGCCATTAAAGACAGGTAAATAGTATTTATTCCTATGAAGGTTTTTAATTTTTTTGGTTTGCCCACACTTTATAACTGTCTAAAACCAACCAGATTCCTATACTTACAAATATTTGGGTTCAGTATATACGCATTATATGGACACAATACAATTGGGAGTGAAACAAAAGAATAAGCATTTTTCAGAACTGGTGGCTTTTCTTGCTCTACTGTTCCCGATATTATTCAGAGGGGGGAAAAAAGGACAAGAAAGAATTTATTTTCATTATCGTCTTCTACTAGGCGTCTCTGCTGAGCGGCCCTGTGACTGTCCTCCTGCAGATGCTCACAAGCCACCAGCCTCCCAACATCTGCTACTGTTGCCACTTGAAAGCTCAGAGACTCAATGTACAGCTGGACTTTCCATTTATTATGGTCACAAATGGAATCTCCAAAGCCAATGAGATTTATCATCTCAAATGATTCGGCTGAAAGAAGTATTAAATGCCCTTCGGCCATTTGCTCCAGCCTGAGCTCTTAGGGAGTCTGGGATCATCTTTGAGTTTTGACCCTCTCCAACTTACAGGCCACAGCAAAAGCACTTATAGAAATCAATGGTCACCATTTAAACAATACATTTGTCTTTATCCTAATTACTTTACTCTTTTATATGCATCATAGCCACTGCTTTAAAACCATACCTAGTCCTCTGAAAAACCCCTTCCAAATATAACCTGTAAATTAACCACAGCTTACTTACTAAGTCAGAGACCATGGTGTACTCTTTAATTGTCCAAACACTAAGCCTCAAAGGCTGTTTGATTTTAAGCTATTGTTTAGGACTTCCATTGTGTTTATAAACTTTCTATCACTAGTAACATTTCATCAGGAAAGGAAATAAAGTATTGCATGTTGGACATCCCCAACTCAAAACAGAGATCCTTGAAAAGCAGTACGTGGTTCCTTTCATGAACAGAACATTCTTCCCTCATCAGGAAATGGATAACGCATCATCGTGTAGACTGTCCTTGTTCTGTTGAGGCATGGACTTTGGCGGCAGTTGTCAGCAAGTGAGCCTGCAGACTTGCTGGGGGTCACCCCCTACAGGTCTTCTCTTCATTTCATTCCTATATCTCTCACTAAGATGAGAAGTCTCACCTCCCCTACGCTTGGCTTTCTCAGCAGCTTGCTGGCCTGTTCACTAGTTGGGTTGATTTATGATTTAATTTTATGCATGATATCACACAATTATCTCCAGATGGAATAATCAGGATGAAGAGCTGCCAACCAACATTAGGAATGAAGTGGGTTCATCCAACACCAGCCATTTGTGCACTGTAATTATTTTTTTGTTTTGACTTCATAAATTTGTTCAGAGACCCTGGGTGTTCCTTTCCAGCAGGGCCTCATTTGTCTAATTCAAATGAGATTATCACACCCTGGTTCCCATATTTCCCCATATTTCTCTTCTCACTCTGCATCCAACAGTGAGACTCATAAATGATGATTTGTGGAGCTAAAGATATATGAAATCTAATCTGCCCAATTTTTCATGCACTCACAGTCATCTTGATGAATTGTGAATCTTAAAGTTTTGATTTAGGCCAGCACTTGGATGAGGGGAAGAATCAGGGAACAAGCAGAGGTGGTGATCTGCAGATTCTCTCATCACTGAAATCACCTAAATAACCATTACCATGTCAAAGCCAGACATATGATACCAGCTGGAGTTACTGTGTCTCCTGAATTCACCGAGCCTTCCATTGTTATGTGATCCTGTGATCCCAAAAGACTTTAAAAAAAAAAAAAAATCCTACACTGCAGAATTCTGAGGGGTCAGTAGAGCTGGATGTCCTTCATCTTCCCTATCTGTCCCCAAGCATAAGAACATTACATGTTTATTCTATCCAGAGAGCATCACAGTAGCCCGTAAGAGCAAGAGGTCCAACTTAATCTTGGGAGGAGTAGAGCATCCTTCCGTTAATCCATCTTCTCAGGTTTGAACATCATTTCCTTTCTTGCTCTTTCTTGGTGACTAGATACAGATGAGGGTAAAGGAGAAAGAGAAAAAGAAAACAGTGTCAGAGGATATAAATGATAGAAGTTAAGCTTCAAGTGACTCATCGTCTTAAAAAAAAAAAAAACCTGTCCTAACTCAGGTTTAATATTCCTTATCACTAAATAAGGCATTTAAAAATTCACTTCAGTAATTAATTGGTTTAATCATTCAGTAATTAATTGGTTTAATAAATTCATGTGGGCAAAAAGAATGGGCTTATTTGTCCTTCATCTTTAAAGGAAGAAACATTTGACATATGGAATTTGTTTCTGCCTTCTGCATTTTGTGAGAACAGAATAGCAGAAATGTTTCCATTCTGCTAATAGTAAAGTGGAAAGTTCCCTGGTCTAGTATGTTCATCCCAGGTAGGGCCAACTGGCCTGATGGGGATCATTAGTGAAACATCCTCTAGCTAACTGTTCAGAGTGGCTGGTACAAGATAATTAGCTGTTGCAGAAATGACTTTGTAGGCCCAACCAGGAAAAAAAAAAAAAGTTACATCTCCTCATTCCCAAATCACAAACCTGTGAGGCAAATTCATGCCATTACAGTCAGTAGAATTTCTCAACCTCAGTTCTTGGGCCGGATCATTCTCTGTTCTGGAGGAGGGGGACCATTCTGTGCACTGTAGGATGTCTCACAGTATCCATAGTCTCTATTCACTATATGTCAGTAGACCCTGCCCCCACCCCCCATGTGACAATCAAAATGTCCCCAGACATTGCCCAATGTCCCCTAGGGGGAGAAGAATTTCCTGTTTGAGAACAACTTTTCTGTACCAAGAGGAGCATCAGACTTATTTGTTTAAATTATACATTTCACTTTTTTCTCCCTGTATTAGTTTGCTTGGGCTGCCATAACAAAATACCACAGAAGGGGTGGTTTAAACAACTACCTATTTATTTCTTATACTTCTGGAGGCCAAATCTAAGATCACAGTGTTGGCAGGCTTGGATTCTCCTGAAAGCTCTCTCCTTGGTTTGCAGATGGTGTCATTCCCACTGTGTTCTCACTTGGCCTTCTCTGTACATAAGCCTCCCTGGACGCTGACTCTGCTCCCTAATCTCTTGTTATAAGGGTACCAGTCATATTGGATTAGGGCCCAGCCTAACCACCTCATTTCAACTTAATTACCGCTTTAAAGGCCCCATCTCCAAATATAGTCACATTCTAAGGTCCTGGGGTTTAGAATTTCAACATACAAATTTGGAGGGTGTAGGGGCACAAGTTTCAGACCCTGACACTCCCCTACCCTGAAAAATCAAGTATTGTTTGGGGATTCTGGTGACAAGCAGTTCCATTCCTGGAAAAAACAAAAAACAAAAAACACCTATCCTGAGAGTGTTTGAGAGAGCTGGTATCACAGGCTCTGCTTTCTCAGCCCACCCCACCGCCTCCACCCTACCCCTCTGCTCCTGTGGTTATAGCCAGCTAATGAATGTTTCATTGTGTCAATGCATTTTAATTATAGATCAGATTTTTCTCATTGATTATGGCAGAATCACTGTGAGACTTGATTATCCAGAGGTATTACCTCATGCTAGGTTCTTTACAAATATTCTTTCTCTTGCACTTCATACTGGTGAAATAGGAACATTTATTTGTTTTCACAAATATTTGCAGCAAGTTTGGAATATCAATCAAAAGTTTAGGAGGTTGGGTTTGGTTATGATGAAATTCTTGAATTCTACTTTTTACAATTTATTTTAATCATCTCTCCTTTAGGCAACAGACTTTTATTATTTTTTTCAATACATCACACACTGTTCATTATATATGTTAATCAAAATTTACAATACTAAAAAAAAATATATATATATATACAATACTATATAGATCATTTAATATTTTTCTGTATTTTGTAGCACTTTGCAAAGCAAATTTAAAGTGTTGGGTTATGAATCTAATCCATTGTGGAAATAAAAGTAGTTGATGACCATTTGGGTACAGTTGCTCTGACTTACATCAGAGACTCCAGGTGAATTGAAAATTGAAGTTTTTTTTCTAAGTGACATTTTGAAATACAATGTGGATTGATTGGAAATAGGCACTAAAATCATTTTTCCCTCCGTAACAGAAATCCCCAAAAGGCAAAGGCCTTAAAAACAACAAATAAATGTAAGAGCCTTTCCTGACAAAGTTTTAGAAAAATTCTACATGGAAAAATAGATATAACATGTTCTCAGTATAAGTAGAAATTTATTTTCTCTTCTTTATACTTTTCTCATTTTATCATTTTTAAATAAGACTGTATTACTTTTGCAATCAGCAAAAAAATGTCCTCCATGAATGCTTGTGATGGCTGTGGTGGATTAGCTTTCAACAAGAATCTTATCCTCCTTCTAGAATGCCCCAGTGTACTACAGAGCCTGACTAGCCAATAATTGCATTTCTCTGCTCCTTTATAGCTAGAGTTCCAAATCTTTAGTTTCAGTGAATCAGACTCACTTCCATGAGATTTGGAACACAAAAAGTGAAGCTGAGACATAGCTGGAATGAGGTATTTTTCCCTGTAAAGCATTGAAATTCACCATTGTTATGCATGCCAAGAGGCCAGGTGTGGGGCATCCATTATTTTCCCAGTAGATATCTAGTAGGCATGACATGGCTCTAGGTACATGGCAGGGGGATTTGCTTTTGGAGCTCCCACTCCCATGAGTGCCTTCCTGGTAGAAGTTACAGCTGCCCTAATGAACTAATTCCACAATGTTTTTCTGAGAGATATTCATGGCACAGCCCAAGATCCAAGTCCTTCTACTAATTTCTGATTCAACGTAATTCTCTGTATTAAATTTCTTTCTGCTTAACATATCTACAGAGGCTGGTGCTTTGTGTAATTGAAGCCTGACATAACCAAAGCTATAGGATACCACTTAAACTCAGCAGTTTATAACTTCTTGTTGGGTTTCTGATTCATAAGTAAACTATACTGAAGAGGAAAAAATACATATAAGTCCGTATTTTTTTTTTTTGACCCACAGAGCTAATAATCTAGCTGTCTTCTAAGTAGCTAAAATGCAAGGAATGATGTATGTCCGCAGTTAGAACAAATCAAATTCTGACCACAGTTATCAAGAGGGCTGCACTGGTCTAAGTGGAATATAAGGTCAACACTTAGCAATTTTCATAGTTGGAAGTGGGGATAGAGGGCATCAGAAGTTAGAAAAATAACAGATTTACATACCACTTAATGTCAGAGGACATTCTCAACTGAGAGAATTCTTGTTTGTTTGTTTGTTTTTCTTTCACTATTTAAGATTTACTCTCAGAATTTACTGCCCAGCATGCAGTTCAGTGAAAGAGTTAGTGGTTTCAATGCAAGTTGCCCTGGCCATGGAGAAAATCAGTGTGGTTTCTTATTGTTGCTGTTTTTCCAACTGGATTAAAGTCATGCTGATGAAGAAAATACATGTAGATCCATAGAATAGTAGAGCTAAAATGGGTAATAGAACTTCCATTTGGGGGATTTGGAAACACAGTCAATGCAAAGGGATTTTGCCAAAGTTACTTAGTGCGAACACACAAAAAGCTATCATCATAATTAAGATGTCCTCATAACAACCCTACTATGTGTGTACTATTATTCTATGCTTTCTACAGACAGAGAGGTTAAGTAACTTAACAAAGACATACAATGAGTAAGTGCTTTAGGTGACATTTAAGCCTTGGCAGTCTGCTCTAAAGTTTCCAGACTTAACCATTATGCTCTTCCTGAGAGGCAGGTTCCAGAAAGGTTTCTTTTCACTATTTCCCCTGACTTTTCTGAACACTAAGTCAAAATAATAATCTATATTCACTTAGTGGAATCACCACTTTAGCTTAAGTTCTGCCCAAGGGTGGGACGGACATGTCTAACCACACAGTGCAACTGATGCAGATCCTCTGAGTACAGTCACCATGCATGGTAGCTTCCAAGAGTAGAGGAATCGTGTGGGGGGAGATCTGCTCAAGAGAGAGGGTTGAGAATACAGTGTTGCGTTTCCTTACATGTTGAGCCCACAAAAGTGATGAACAGCAGACAGAAGTCAAAGTTGATATTATCATGAGTGACTCTAAGAAACACTGGACATAGGCAGGGTTTAGGAGTTGACGTTTGATGTTGAATTGGATGTTTGTGTTTAAGTTTGACCCTAAATGGGGGAACCGTGGCATTCTCCCACTTCTACCCAAATTGTGATTTAACTTGGGCACTCCTCAGATTTTCAGGATGTCATTCTTAGCAGTTTAGAGTTATCTGGAGATGGTCAACTTTGCATGGGCATCATTGGGGTCCAGGGACATACTCATGGGCACTGGCAATCTTGGACGTGATGGAGTAATCTTAAGAGGAGAGCAACATGGCAGGTGCCATGCAGCAGAGAATATTTTTCAGTGAATTCAGTTGGGATACTTGATGAGGACTTGTGGATATATTTGGGATACTATTTTCAAGGTGTTGAAAGTCTTTGTATCAGTTAGGGTTCAGTCAAGAAAACAGAATGACTCTATGTATTCAGGGATAGCAGATATAATACAGAATTAGGGATTTATGTGGCAGTTAGAAGAGTGACAGCAAAGCTACTATAGAAGGACAGGGGAGCTACTAACAGAAGTCAGAGGAATTGATGCTGAAGATTTCAGCATGAAACACCAAATTTGGTGATTTTTCAACATTTTCCTGGAGGCTGCTATAACTTTTGAGAATCACTGAGAAGCTCCCACCATTTGCTTTATCTGAAAAGTGGGTCATATTCCGGAGTCACCAGGAAGCTGCTGTAAACTCTCTTCTCTCTGCATATCTGGCTGTACCAGCCTCCAGAGCCAGAGAAGGCAATGCCTTCTGCTTTGCTTCCACCTTTCAAATCAGACATGAGTTCCTTTCATTGGCAAATGCCAGCCTGGAACCACATGTTGAAGAGGATTCCAGGAAATTTATTTCCTACCCTTAGAGTGTAGTGGTGACAGTACCAAATTGACAATAGATAATCTAGTTTAGTCTTGGAATTCTAATTGGAGCAAGAATCTACAAAATGGTTAATTGTTGTTAACATCATGCCAATTCTAAAATGTGTTCTTACCTAGCAATGATAGCAGTATAGATGAGTAGGATATAACGTTTATAAGTTGGGAAAATTCACATATAATTTTGAAATTCATCAGCATTTTAGAAAAAGAAATGCCATGTTAAAACCAAAAAGACTTCTAAGTTTCATTAGGTCCCATTTGTTTATTTTTGTTTTTATTTCCATTTCTCTAGGAGATGGGTCAAAAAGGATCTTGCTGTCATGTATGTTATAGAGTGTTCTGCCTATGTTTTCCTCTAGGAGTTTGATAGTTTCTGGCCTTACATTT
>NC_041231.1:58208001-58268005 GCF_002837175.3 Physeter macrocephalus
GTGTGTGTGTGTGTGTGTGTGTGTTTTACTTTGGAAAAAGAAATCTAAACTTTCTCTTCTTTAAAAAAAAAAAAACAAAAAACAAAATCCCCCTCCTCCTTGTTCCAATGGCATATGGGCGGCAAGGGAGATATGTCCTGCAGCCACCAGAACCAGGAATCTAATTAGACAGGTCAGTAATGTGATTAGGGCCAGGGGCTTAGTTGGCAGCAGGGAGGCAGATCCTATGGGTCTGGTGAGAAATATGTGAGACACAGAAGAGCACACAGAGCTGGTTTAGGCAGGCGGGAAACCCCAAGGCAGGAGAAAGGAGGTGCTGAGGATTTCCTCAGGGCATCCTTAGGGTTCCCTGCTGGGAGGACGAGGTTGCGAGACCACAGATGTAAAGAAAAGGGGTCAGGTGAGGGCAGCTCATTACCTAAAAGACGTATTAGAGAATGGACTTGAGGATGTGGGGAGGGGGAAGGGTAGGCTGTGACAAAGTGAGAGAGTGGCATGGACATATATACACTACCAAACGTAGAATAGATAGCTAGTGGGAAGCAGCCGCATAGCACAGGGAGATAGCTAGGTGCTTTGCGACCACCTAGAGGGGTGGGATAGGGAGGGTGGGAGGGAGGGAGACCCTCCCTCCCGTACGCGGGAGGGAGGCCCGCATACGGAAAAAAAAAAAAAAGCATGATATCGGCATACATTTTTTTTGTGTGTGTGTGGTACGCGGGCCTCTCACTGCCGTGACCTCTCCCGTTGCGGAGCACAGGCTCCGGACGCGCAGGCCCAGCGGCCATGGCCCACGGACCCAGCCGCTCCGCGGCATGCGGGATCCTCCCGGAGCAGGGCACGAACCCGCGTCCCCTGCATCGGCAGGTGGACTCTCAACCACTGCGCCACCAGGGAAGCCCCAGGGCATACATTTGACTGGATAGATGCCAAAGAAAATATAAAATAAAATCTTTAAATTCATTGACTGAACCATGTGATTAGAATAAACTACATTTTTTCCATAGTTTTTGATGGATACTGAAAAGAACAGCTTATTTCAGGGAAACAAATCCCTAATTTAAAAACAAAACTTCTCAGAACCAGGAGGGAAATATTTAATTTGGGGGCTACATGTCTTGCATTATAAACTTTAGGAATTCCAATATGAGTGGGAAAATCCATATTTTGAGGTACCATTGTTGTTGGTATTGTTCTCATCCTAGCTCATAATAGTATCTGTATTTAATCTTTTACTCACTTTATATCTCCACTCTGGTTCTATTGCAAACCAATTCTACTCTTTGTACCAAGCTGAGATCTCAGATAGCTGTCTATTACATCGTTCTAATAAGACAAAAATGGTATTTCATGGGCAAAATAGGATTGGAAACGAGCTTCCCTTGGAAAAAAATACAAAAAGCATCCAACTATGTTGCATCACTTCCCTGTGTATAAAAGTGATCGAAATTCCGGGTTCTGATTTCTCTTAATCGATAGGCCTTTAACATGTGGATTTGGGAAGCATCTTCCTAATGATAATTGTAAGAGAATATTCAGAATTAAATATTAGAAAACCCCTAATACGTTTAGACTTCTTACCAGGTATTGGGAACTGTTCCTCAAGCTCCCATGTTGATTGACTTAATCCTTCTAACTTCCGTTTGAGTTGGGGGCTGTTATTATTATTCCCATTCAGACTCTATCCTTCTTCTCAAAAGAAATGAAATCAAATAAACTGTTGTCAAGAGACAGGGAAGTGACGTATGTTACACAACATAAAATAGAAGAATAATTTTGCTTTTCCCAAGGACTGATATGTTTACATTTTGCCTTTAAGTTCATGATCTTTTTTTTTTTTTTGCTTATGGATGTTTGATGGTTCCTGCATCATTTGTTGAAAAGGGTATTCTTTCTTCACTTAATTTCTCTTTCACTTTGATATAAAATCAACTGGGCATTTTTGTTTGGGTCTATTTCTGGGTTCTCTATTTGGTTCTATAGGTCTATATGCCTGTTCCTCCACCAATACCACACACTCTTGGTTACTATAGCTGTACAATAATCCTTAACATCAGGGAAAGGGCTTCCTTCCACTGTACTCTTCTTTGTCAAGATTGTTTCAGCTCCTCTAAGACCTGTGCCTTTCTGTATAAATTGTACAATAACGTTGACTATCTCTAGAAAAAAATCTCGCTAGGATGTTGAGAGGAATTGTACTTAATCTACAGATCACCTTGGAGAATTGACATCTTTAATATGTTGGGTCTTTCAATCCATGAACAGTTATGTTCTCTTCTTTGACTTAACAGCATTTTGTAATGTTCAACATACAAAACCTGGACTTTTTTTAAGGTATACAATTTTTAAAGTGTATATCTAAGTATTGAAATAATTGTAATGATAATTGTGTTTTAATTTCAACTCCTGCATTTCATCGTTAGTATATAGAATGATTATTTTTTGTGATATTAGCAATTATGCCTCATAAAATACACTAGGAAATGTTTCCTCCTCTTCTGTTTTCTGGAGGACATCGTGTAAAATGGTTTTTAGTACTTCTTTAAATGTTTTCTAGAATTCTCCAATGAAAACATCTGGCCTGGAGATTTATTTTTCAGGGGGTTATGAATTAATTTTTTCCAGCTTTATTGAGCTATAACTGACTATTGAATTTTAGTTTGGGGACTTGATATAAATGTAGGCATGAACATGGATTGTGATATATGAGTAGCAATTTTTTGCTAAAAGGTGGGCATAACAGGCAGATCAGTCCTCCACCCCTTTCATTTTGGGGTCTTCTTACCATTTCTGTGCTTGGCAGAAGAAATGGCCAGAACTTGCGTCTTTGTTGGAGGGCTTCACATGCAAGGCTTACGGGAAGGGCTGAGAATTAAGATCTTCCCTCCTCTAGAAGTCAGTAACAAATGACTGACAGGTATAGGGATATCAATACCCCCTGTTCCTCACTCTTCACCCGATAATACTAAGGACTGTATTTTGCATCATTTCCAGAGTTTCCACACAGGACTAAGCTCCAGTCTATATGGGAGCCCACTTTATAATATACACTTCATTGTCTGCTTATCTTCACTGTATTTCTTTGCCCCTCACCTACCCATGTTACCTGTACTTCCCGAGAAGCTGCTTGCACTCAAATCTTTGTCTCAGAGTCTGTTTGGGGGAAAGCCCCTTATAAGACATTTACTATATATGAATGTCTTATGCTTATGGAATGTAGTGATTGCAAATTGACACTATAAATTGAGAATCAGAAAATTTTATAAGGGAAATGTATGGAATAAACACTTACATTTAGGCCCTACATGCCTGTGTGTGTGTGTGAGTGTGTGTGTGTGTGTGTGTGTGTGTGTGTGTGTTCCTCTAGAAGTCAGTAACAAATGACTGACAGGTATAGGGATATCAATACCCCCTGTTCCTCACTCTTCACCCGATAATACTAAGGACTGTATTTTGCATCATTTCCAGAGTTTCCGCACAGGACTAAGCTCCAGTCTATATGGGAGCCCACTTTATAATATACACTTCATTGTCTGCTTATCTTCACTGTATTTCTTTGCCCCTCACCTACCCATGTTACCTGTACTTCCCGAGAAGCTGCTTGCACTCAAATCTTTGTCTCAGAGTCTGTTTGGGGGAAAGCCCCTTATAAGACATTTACTATATATGAATGTCTTATGCTTATGGAATGTAGTGATTGCAAATTGACACTATAAATTGAGAATCAGAAAATTTTATAAGGGAAATGTATGGAATATACACTTACATTTAGGCCCTACATGCCTGTGTCTGTGTGTGTGAGTGTGTGTGTGTGTGTGTGTGTATTATGCAAAAATGATCACTCTGTGAGGTGCATTTAAAGTAAATTTAGTGGAAATAAGTGTGCTATTTCAAACCACATTTAAATGGAAAGTTTCCACACAGGACTAAGCTCCAGTCTATATGGGAGCCCACTTTATAATATATACTTCATTGTCTGCTTATCTTCACTGTATTTCTTTGCCCCTCACCTACCCATGTTACCTGTACTTCCCGAGAAGCTGCTTGCACTCAAATCTTTGTCTCAGAGTCTGTTTGGGGGAAAGCCCCTTATAAGACATTTACTATATATGAATGTCTTATGCTTATGGAATGTAGTGATTGCAAATTGACACTATAAATTGAGAATCAGAAAATTTTATAAGGGAAATGTATGGAATATACACTTACATTTAGGCCCTACATGCCTGTGTCTGTGTGTGTGAGTGTGTGTGTGTGTGTGTGTGTATTATGCAAAAATGATCACTCTGTGAGATGCATTTAAAGTAAATTTAGTGGAAATAAGTGTGCTATTTCAAACCACATTTAAATGGAATAGCATTTCAGGGATCCAGCTATGCTCTTGGATGCCTATAGAAACCTCAAGTCCTAGAGCGGAAATTTACTCAACATAAACTAAAATTTTTCCTAGTTTTTTCCCTCCTTAAATAACATAGGAAAAGAAAAACAACAACAAAAATGCCTGCAAGGAGCACTAGTGGAAAGGCAAATGGGACTACTTTTTTAAAGTATGAGATAATTTTTTTTTTTTTTTTACAATATAGTTACGTGAATTACAGGCTAAAATTTTGGTATGGAACTTGGTTATTTTCCATCACGGAAAGAATAAAATTTGCACTGTAAGTGAAAGTATGTGTAAAAATGAAAACTCTGGGTGATTCTTGCCAGAATATCCTTATATACACAGAGATCATGAGGTACTTGTTGGAATAGTTTGGGTTATTGAATGTTGGGTTAGGGATATAGGTGTAGCTGCAATTTTTGGAGCCGATGAGATAATTCTTAGGAAGATACCAATCAATAGCATGGATTAACATTGCAAATAGTTGTTCATCTGAAGGGTCAGTGCTGGGAAGGTAAAAATAGGTATGAAAGCAAATGAAAATAGACTTTGGAAACAAGGTGAGAAGGAGAGATGAGGAGTTTAAGGCAGGAAATATGGAGCTTGGAGTAATACCTGGCCTATGTGCAGGGCACCACAGTGCCTTCACCTAGAAAGGTAACCTCATCCCCTTGGAAACCTGATTCTTTCTCAAGAATCTTTTGGACTTCTCAACTTATTTATTTAAAGGCAGAAATTTATATCCTCAATATAAAAAGAACGAACTTGTAGAGAACTTAGAGTTCACACATGATTGCACATGTATTAACTAAATGATCCTCCCAACAGTTTTGTGAAGTAAGTCCAATGGGTTCCCATTACTACTATATTAGACTGAAGAAAGGTAACATATCAAGGGAGCTCATGTCAAAATGCAAATGTCTGTGGGAATCAGTAGCTATATAATACCTCAGAAGGAAAAAAAAAAAATGCTGAGCAGGTGCCTGCTTGAAATGCAAGTGAGAAGAGATTAAGGCATGGAGGATAAGAAGGTTCTGGAAAGCTGAATTGTGAACTTCATTTGCCTTGGATCATGCCTGGGTAAAATCTAGTGCCTTGAGGCAGGACCACACTCAAAACTGAAACATTTCATTGTGAGCTGCTCAAGAATTCTCCAGACATCTCTCCAGATACCCTGTTCATGCTGTCTGAAGTTCTAAAGAAGAGAAAGGAAAAACAAAAACTTTCCCTTAAATGTCTGCAGTATTTTGGTCAGGATGATTTGGCCTTGTGTTTAATTCAAAAATTAAAGCTTGCTGTAGAAAGCTTGCTTTCTCCACCTAGTGGCCAAGAAAAAAAGATTTTCATCTCTACAGAGACAGAAAATGGCAGGAAAGAAAGGGCAACAGAACACATGGAGTAACAACTATGAATTGTTGAGTGTGCAGATACTGTGCTAAGTGCTTCACATGCATTGCCAATCCCCACACTTGGGAGGCAGGAATTATTATTCCCATCATCCCCATCTTACTGAAGCAAAGAGAAGTTAAGTCACGTATCTAAACTATGTGACTTGACCAAGCTCACATAGTGAGTGTGGCACAGCCAGAATTTTAACCCAGTGTGTGACTCCATAGCCAGCACTCTCCTCCCTTAATACATTTGCTTCTTGAACACATGGATGCCAGACATTCTGGGATCTTTTTTGAAATCAAGTCATATGATACATTGTCAGTCACCAAGCTTAACAATAAGACCAAGTAAAGTGAAAAGAGGACCTGAGAGTCAGCACTGAGGAACTCTGATGTGTGTGTTTGTGTGTGTGCACGCGCGCGTGTGCATGCGTGTGTGTGCGTGATGGTCTAAGGGGTGTCTAGCTCTTTATTTCAGAAAGACACTTTGTCGATTTTTATTATCAAGCAGGTATGGTATTGGTTCCTCTTTCTTTTATTTGTCTCCCAAACAGAACACCTTAAAAGTGAGTTTATTTCAAGATTCTGGGATCTTTTTGTTTTTTTTTTGTTTTTTGGTTTTGTTTTTGTTTTTGTTTTTTTGTGGTATGCGGGCCTCCCTCTGCCGCGGCCTCTCCCGCTGCGGAGCACAGGCTCCGGACGCGCAGGCTCAGCGGCCATGGCTCACGGGCCCAGCCGCTCCGCGGCATGCGGGATCCTCCCAGACCGGGGCGCGAACCCGGTTCCCCTGCATCGGCAGGCGGACGCGCAACCACTGCGCCACCAGGGAAGCCCTCTGGGATCTTTTTTTGAAATCAAGTCATATGATACATTGTCAGTCACCAAGCTTAACAATAAGACCAAGTAAAGTGAAAAGAGGACCTGAGAGTCAGCACTGAGGAACTCTGATGTGTGTGTTTGTGTGTGTGCACGCGCGCGTGTGCATGCGTGTGTGTGCGTGATGGTCTAAGGGGTGTCTAGCTCTTTATTTCAGAAAGACACTTTGTCGATTTTTATTATCAAGCAGGTATGGTATTGGTTCCTCTTTCTTTTATTTGTCTCCCAAACAGAACACCTTAAAAGTGAGTTTATTTCAAGCCAGTAAACTACATGACACACACCTAACAGATTCCACAGAAATCTCACCAGATAAAAGGGTTGGATGTGTAGAAAGGAATTATAAAATATGCAGCCTGTAGACTGCAGAGAATGAGAGAGACAGAGAGGGAGAGCGAGAGAGCACTCATAGCCAAATGGGGTGGCCAGTGTTCCCCACCTTGAAAGAAGCAAAGTTCCAAAAGTATGTGTAATTAAAAATGATTTTGTTCCTAGACTGTTCAAGATTTCTCCAGCAGTTGCATATACAAAGCAAAATGAGATGACACATTTGGTGGTGGTTGTTTCAGATTCAGGAAAGGGTAATGAGATGGATTTCATTTATTCAAATCATTGGAAATACCTATATTTTTTCTTAATGGGATGGGACATGTGATCCATCCTGTGAGTAGGGAGATAGAGAGAAAAGCTTTGTTTCTGTCTTTCTCTATCCAGGTCACATTTTAATTTTTTGTTTGATAGCTTCTGAAACTAATATATAGCAAATGATTGAAAGAATGAAAGAATAAATGACAAGGTTTATTAAAGCTAAAATCCTGAAATGCACTTACCCCTCTCTCTGAAATCCTTCTGGAATCACCTTTCGCATTTGGTTGGTGTGTGATACAGAGCAATGGGGTTTCTTGTAGAGAAGGCTTTCCTAAGATAAGTTAGGCTCTCAGTAAAGTAGGCAGATCTGACTTTTTCATCTTAAGGTCAGTGGACATCAAAGTGTAGTCCAGAATCACCAGCATCAGCATCCTCTGGAAACTTATTAGAAAGGCAAATCCTCAGGCCATGCAGATCTATTGAATCTGAAATTCTGGGGGTGGGCCCCAGGGATCTGTGTCTTAACAAGCTTCCAGGTGATTCTGATGCCCACTAAAGTTTAAGAATCACTGCATTTTAGGCAGTAAAGTCACTTTCCAAAAGTGAGATACAAGGTCTATCAACAACAGATGACATAAAGGAACACATTACTTTCCCAGTATTTTTTTTTTTTTTTTTTTTTTTTTTTGCGGTACGCGGACCTCTCACTGTTTTGGCCTCTCCTGTTGCGGAGCACAGGCTCCGGACACGCAGGCTGAGCGGCCATGGCTCACGGGCCCAGCCGCTCCGTGGCATGTGGGATCCTCCCGGACCGGGGCATGAACCCGCGTTCTCTGCATCGGCAGGCGGACTTGCAACCACTGCGCCACCAGGGAAACCCTCTCCCAGTATTTTAAGATGACAGAAGTAATATGGAAATTAGATGCAATCCTGAATGGGGGGAAAGCACAAACTGACTGTGATTTACTTTCCACCATCACATGCAGGGTAGAATGAGGGCTCAAAATAAAAATTAAATTGAGTGCGAGAAAAAGAAAAGACTGCTTCTTGCACATCTAATTTTGTAGATTGAGATTAAATCTGCCACACTATATTGTTACTCCTATTTATTGGTCACTAAGGCTGCTGAGCCCTGTAAATTGTTCTTAAATTGTTGCTTATCCCTTCTTCTACTTAAAAAAAAAACAAAAAATAAAAGCAATGTATGAATGTGATGGCAAGTGATCTGATCATTTGGAATGAATATCATCGTGACATGCTGATATTCCATGAAAAACACATCCAATCTTCAATCACGAATCTTTGCTGGGCTCCCAATACAAATGAAGTTACATGCCCCTATCTTTCCACTCCTACATGTTACCGACATTTTCCTTAGTATGGAGATTGTGATTTTACACGCCAATGCATTTATTTAGAAAAAAACACTTAAATACAATAAAATATTAAGATATTAATTTGATTACATGGACAGAAGTATCCGCCCTTCCCCCAAACCTCAACTACCCAACAGAGATAGCCTCGGCCAAGTTTTTGAAAACCCCTCAGCAAACTCACTCATGGGAAATGCTACTCATCATGAAAATTTCACTAACAACTCACAACTTTATGTTGTGTTTTGCAGTACCTAGAGTTCCCCCAGATTTTTTCTCACTTAACAGGAAAGCCCTGCTTACAGGGTATCGTCATTCACGTTTTACAAAGGGGAAATCTGTGATTTGAAGAATTTGTTAAAGTATCTTCCCTAAGATTGAGAAACTAATGGGGGCAGAGCCAAGACCTCCTTACGGAGAACTGATTTCCATGGCTATGTCTTCACAGGTTGAGTACTTGGACCAACAATGTAAGTGTTCTAGTTACCTACTATTACGTAACAAACCACCCCCAACTTAGTGATGCAAAACAGCCTCAATTATTAGTACTATTTCTCAGGTTTCTGGAGGTTGATTTGGCTCAGATAGGAGGATCTACTTAAAGTCTTGTGTTTGTCACACAGCTGCTGGTGCTGGAGTAATCTTGAAGGCTTCCTCACTTGGATATCACCAGAGAGGTACACATATACATAGTGCCTGAGCTGAGAAGTCATAAAGAGATGGAGCCCCCGTAGCTGGGGCTCTTTCAGCATCTCTCTTTATCTCTATTTTGTCTTCCCTCATGATCTGTCACACATGGCTTCTTCAGGGTAGCCAGACTTCTTACAGGATAGTTCCACACTCCAAATGTGCATGTCCCAGAGAGAAAGTGAGCCAGGCAGACCTGGAATCACCTTTTATAACCCAGCCTCTGAAGTCACCGTGTGTCATTTCTTCCATCTTACATTTGTTAGAAGCATGTCAGAAATGTCAATCTATATTCAAGGGGAGGAGAATTAGACACCACCTCTCAATGGGATGAGTGTCAAAGACTTCACAAACAAATAAAACCACCATAACACAAAATTCACCAAAGTAAAGGACCACTGTAAAGAGGTCTCTGACTTCCCTGGTGGCACAGTGGTTAAGAATCCGCCTGCCAATGCAGGGGACACGGGTTCGAGCCCTGGTCCGGGAAGATCCCACATGCCACAGAGCAGCTAAGCCCGTGCGCCACAACTACTGAGGCTGCACTCTAGAGCCCTTGTGCCACATCTACTGAGCCCTTGCACCACAACTACCGAAGCCCGCATGCCTAGAGCCCGTGCTCTGAAACAAGGGAAGCCACCGCAATGAGAAGGCCGCGCACCACAATGAAGAGTAGCCCCCGCTCACCGCAACTAGAGAAAGCCTGCGTGCAGCAACGAAGACCCAATGCAGCCAAAATTAAATAAATAAATAGATTTATAAAAAAAAAAAAAAAGAGGTCTCTTTTCATGAAAAAACATAATAATAATGGATTTTGAGAGTACATCTACTTAGATCCTGGCCTAAAGTAAAAACACTCTCCAAATTTCTACACGTGTTTTTGAGCTAATCTCTAGTTCTCTTTATTTTTCCACAGATATTAGAAATCATGCTTCCTCTCACCTCCCCCATGCCAAAATTATAAAAATTATATGCAATTATGAGAATTTAGACCAGAATTTTCTTAAAATAGTAAATATGAGGAAAATAATAATTATAGCATTTCCCACGTGTGAAAGCAAGCTAGTTGAATGCCTAAATCAAAATTGGACCAAATCATTAGCTAAGACTTTATATAAATTATTTATAAACTTGGGTACATTTCTGACCCCAGTTAGCCAGGTTATCACTCTTCTTTTCCCCCAAAAGAGACCCCAAATTTGTTCTCTGGAGCAGATGCCCTGAAGTTGAGAAATATAGAAAAATGGAGGATGGACATGGAACATACGATGAAAAACATGAGGATTAAGTCTCCTGAGCCCACATTACTAGCTGCTAGGCATCTCCCACCTCCCACTCTGATTCAGGCAGGACCTTTGAGCGTCTGTCGGCCAAAAGATGGTCCAAAGCTGTCACCTTGTTTTGAAGCCAGCTTTGCAGACAGTGCTTCCAGACGGCTTTTGGGTGTCTGGGTCTGAAGTAGAAATGACAACCATTTGAATAAAGTCTTTGATAGAGAATAAAGAATCCAAAGCAAACAGAGATGGAGAACTATAAACAAACCAGAACTCAAATCTCTTACATGCTAGACAGTTTTCAAAGTACTATCAAAAGCTGTGTATATCTTATTTTTGCGATAAACCTGAAAGTGGTCAGTATACCATCCCTATCTAGAAATAAGGAGACTGAGCCACAGAGTTTTAAATGACTTGCCCATAGTCACCCAGCCAGGAAAGGGGCAAAGTCATTTCTGACACTTAAAGTTCTCTCGCCCAATGCTCAATGAATTATAGCTTTATGACTCTATCCCATGCCCTCCCCTCCTTCACGAATTTTCTTGTAAAGATTATATTTTTGAAAGAATTAACACATTATGGAGTGTCCTGTCTCTTAATTGCCTGTGCAGAACTATTTAGTACTTTGTCATGTCTGCAAACAATGTTGGGGTGCAAGTAGTGTATTTCCAGTTTAATTAGCTTTTCTGTTGCAATAGAGTCCATCACTTCTTTAACTGATGATCCAGGTTGCAAAAGATGTCATTTTCTCAGCTTTCCAGGGAAATCTGGCCATGAAGTTTTATTTAATTAAACTCAGCCGTCATATGCAGATTAAACCTCCCACTTTTCTAAGATTATATCAAGAAAAGTTCTCTTGGGGGTTTTTGAAGATAGGTAAGGGGCTTTTATTGTTTCAGAGGCAAAGCAAGTGTATTTTTTTCCCCCTAGAAAGAAAACAGACTTTATTCTTCACTGGTTGGAGGGAAAAAATAAAATGAGAGAGGAAAAAATCTTTGTGGCTGGAAGTTCATTTTGGTTTAGCAGCGAGCAGATGTCTCTCTTCTGAATAATCTCAGGGACTAAGAGGAGAAGGACCCCCTGCAGGAAGTAATTAAAACTTGACAGTAGGGACATGAGCAGACTTTTAAAACTCCAGACCAGAATTATGGGCCAAATCTCTTGGAAATAATTTGAGACAGAGTTTAAGATTCACTACAAGTTGGAGACAGTCAAAAATGCACTTGATTCTCTGTGGAATTACTAAGAAAAGATATACATGTGTCTTTGAGAAATTTTAATAATTTTATTAGCTCTGAGGAAAAGTCACTTCAGGTATGATTATTTTAAATCATATATGTGTGCTCAATTCTATTTATCTCCTAATTCTCAGGAAAAGGAAGTGCCTTCCAGTTTAGAATTGTGTGATCATTGTACATGATTGTCTCACAGTAGCACCAAGATTGAAATAAAAACCTTAGGAGTCTAGCCCAGAGAAAATAATAATTTCTTATGTTTCTATAGCACTTTAAAATTTACTAAATGCTTTGCCACTATTACCTTGATTGAATAGCAAAAGAATCTAGTAAGCTTGATCTAGAATGATGCCAAATTAGGTTGGAATCAATGAAGAGAGCTTTGAGCTGGTTTGGCATTGACAGTGAAGTACAGGAAGGAAAATAAAGCAAATGCAGTAACCAAGATGGCAGAGTAGGAAGACTCTGAGCTCATCTCCACCCATGGGCACACCAAAATTACAACTATCTACAGAGGAATTATCAATGAGAACTATCTGAAGACCAGCAGAGAAGAGTTTCCAAAACTAAATATCTAAAGAAGGAACCATACGAGTTGGGTGGAGAGGCAGCAACACAGTAGATTCAAGACCCACACCCCCGGGAAGGTGACCCACAAATGAGAGGATAATCACAATGGCAGAGGTTCTCCCCAAGAAGCAAGTGGTCCAAGCCCCACATCAGGATCCCCAGCCTGGGAGTCCAGCACTGGGAAGATAAGCCCCCAGAATATCTGGTTTAGAACACCAGCACGGCTTGTGTACAGAAGAGCTGGAGAACTGTAGGATACAGAGTCTCTGTTCTTAAAGGGCTCACACAAAATCTCACACATTTCAAGTCCCAGCATAGCAGGCAGTACTTTGAAAGAACCCTGGGTCAGACCCACTTACTGATCTTGGAGAGAGTCCCAGAGAGGCAGGAGGCAACTGGGGCACAGACACTGGCAGTAGCCATTTGGGGAAGCTTTCTGCCACAAGAACACTGGTGCAGGCAAGCATTACTTTGCATTCCCTTCTCCAGGCTATTAGCAAGAGGGGCTTACCAGTCAACACAAACTCAAGCTCCCCTGGACTTACAGCCAGTTGCACCAGGACCTGGCCCTACCCACCAGCAGGCTGGCAGCTAATCAGGCCAGAGGCTGGCCCCTCCCACCAGAACACCCACAGAAGTTGGCCTCATCACAACACAAAGGCCCACACAGACTACATGGAGGGCTTCCCTAAGGCATGTAGCTGTGGTGACCAGAGGAGAGCATGCTGCTGAATTCCACAGAACATCTCCTCCATAAGGCCCCTTCTCTGAGGTTGAGAAATGTAACTGACCTACCCAATACATAGAAATAAACGAGAATTAGGCACAAAGTAACAGAGGAATATTTTCCAAATGAAGGAACAAACAAAACCCCAGAAGAGCTAAGTGAAGTGGAGATAAGCCATCTATCCAATAAACAGTTCAAAATCATAATCATAAATCAAAATCAAATCATAATCAGTAGCTCAGTGAACTCGGGAGAATAATGGATGAACACAGTCAGAAGTTTCACAAGGAGTTGGAAAATATAAAGAAGAACTGAACAGAGCTGAAACAAAAAATACACTAGAAGGAATCACCAGGAGATTAGATGATTCCGAGGAACAGATCAGCAAACTGCAGTAAAAATTAGTGGAAATTACCCAAGCAGAACAAAAAATTTTTTTAATGAATTTTAAAAATGAGGCTAGTTTAAGAGGCTCTAGGACAATATTAAGAACAGTAATATTCATATTATAGGGATCCCAGAAGGAGAAGAGAGAAAAAGGTCGAGAACATATTTGAATACAATAGCTGAAAACATTTCTAACCTGGAAAAAGCAACAGACACCCAGATCCAGGAAGCACCTGTTTGCATAGTACTCCTGTTTGCTTGAACTTCCTGATAAATTAGGGGAGAATATTTCAATAGAGAAAAGGAAGTTGTAATTCTACTTTACTGTAGTTCCTATAATTTCTGCTAGAAACAGGCTGTCCCTTTGCTGGAATGCATGACTCTACGGGGTTCCATGGTCTGCTTTGGGCACAGTCTCATGATTTCTGTTCCTGATCACAGAATGGGAAGTGCCAGCCCTGGGCTTTAGGTCACATAGAGTATTGAAGCGACCCCCTTTTGGCCAGTGCTGCAGGCAGAACAACTAATATATGGATATTGCTTTTCACTGTATTTAATAGGAAATAAAAGCGAAGGGAAAGACTGCTCTCTGCTCTTTGTTTTCCCACAATTTCCATCTTATTAAGATTAAAGGAAACAAAGCACAGTCCAAAAGCATCCTATTTGGCAACTGCTAACTGCTAAATCTCTCATGAGAGCATGGTTAGTACTTTGCATAGCAGAAGCCATACCCTGTCTCTGCAGTTTACAAATCTCATTAGGATGTCAGCATTTAAAGTCTCTCCATATGGAGTCGACTCTTACTCATTTGTGGTCTGTTGGAGAAGCACCAACACGCCTTGTGTAGACAATAGGAATTATCCACAGCCCATTAGGGACACTGGAGGTATCACCATTAGCTAGTGGAAATCTCTTGCGTTGCTTTTAAGTTTTCTTCTTCTCTCTCACTCTAGCACTGACATTTTCAGCTTCTCCTTACTTTATGTTGAACTTTCATGTTCTCTTCTCTCAAAGGGACTATAGCAGACTGAGAACTATTCATAGAAAGTGGGTTGAGAAAACAGACTTGTACAGAGAGGGGCAGGCATATGAAATCAGAGCATGTCCCATCTCTAAAAGAAGGGCATTTTCTTAAGATGAAGACTGTGAACACGTCCAAAGCTGCTCCTCTCTGAGGACCTATTTTAAGATTTGTAGTTAGCATTTCCTCATTGAGCATAAATAAACATGGCTGTATAGAAATCAACATAGGGTCACATACAAGCTCTATCAGATTTCTTGTAAAGTCTGGCTTATAGATTTACTCAATGCAAAGTCTTGCATCTTGATGAAATTTAGAATTGAGAGACTGGATTACAACTCAGAAAAATATTTTAATAAAAAAGCCTCTTGCCAGTTAGTTTCAGATTTGACAAGTGTGAACTTGTCTAGAACTTCCCTGATTCCTGTCTATTTTTATTAACTCTTGATATGGTATTGCCTGAGCCAGGATTTTAGAGAAAAAGAGCATAGATGAAGGTATAAAATGATCTTTTCTGAAGGTTCCTAACTGTCCAATCTTCTCTGATGTAAAGACTTCAGGAGTCGAGGGTCAAGATCAATTTCGTAAATTCACAACCTATATGATATGATTTATGGGAGACCAAAACCCTCCTTCTTCCCAGGACCAAAGCTGTTTCCCTGACAATATTACCAAACTACTCCATTGGACATATCTTGTGGTCCAAGCATTACACCCAGGGAGTTCTTATATGCAAATGGTCACTTGGGAGGCATGAGGGATTGTGGAAAAATTCTTTAAAAATTTTTGGAAGGAGATGTAGAGAGAAATCTAAAATTTGGGAAGCAGTCAGGAAGCAGCATGAGGTCAAAAGGGGACTTGGTCAGGGTTTAGATGAAAGTGGAATGCAAAAATTGGTTAGAGGTGTTGAAAACATACTCTACTCCAAATTTTGCTTAAGGTCCCTTCTTACTTGGGTTGTTAATTAGAACCAGCAAGGGAAGGATACTCCTTGGTCTCCTAGGTCTAAATTAACATTAAGTCAGTTCTAGTGTTCTGCCTAAGGGCATACCAATCTTGGAGATTCCCTATGGAATTGTTTCTCCAGTTCTTTCTGGGCAGGACTGAGCTGGGATACAGACGACTCCATACCAGATAACAGGCTTATGTTGCCTCATTTAGTGGTGTCTTGTTTAGAGGCCACCTGGTGACAAAGGCTCTCCTTGATCAAACTTCAGTCAGGTTCTGAGCCCTCTTTTCAACTTGGCCCGACCTTGCCTCTATCCTGCCTTTGGCCTTTCCAGCACAGTCTTTGCAAAGAGTCCCCTAAGTCTTCCCCACCCTTGTCATTGGATCAAGTTCTTCTTCTATGGCAGTGGTCCCCAACTTTTTTGGCACCAGGGACTGGCTTCATGGAAGACAATTTTTCCACGGACTGGGGGGTGGGGGTGGGGGGATGGGACTGTTCAGGAGGTAACACAAGCGATGGGGAGCGGCAGATGAAGCTTCGCTCTCTCGCCCACCGCTCACATCCTGCTGTGCAGCCCGGTTCCTAACAGGCCAGGACCCGCACAGGTCCGCGGCCCGGGATGTTGGGGACCTCTGTGCTATGGGATCTCCCTCATTAGATGTCTATGTCCTTGACCTGTCAGGACAAGGTCAGAATCCTGTGAGGTCAGTTCAACACGGACCCGCCCCACCACCACCACCACTTGACATCTCTTCTTAGTAATTTTCCATCCACTGATGCCCTCACCCTTCTTCTTGGCAATAAACACCCATCTGTCTTTGTTGTATTCAGAGTTGAACTCGGTTTCTCTCCTCTAATGCAATACTCTTATCACAATAATTTTGGACAAAGTCTTCCTTACTGCTTTAACAAGAGTCTGTGATTTTTCTTTGACACTTGAATCAGGTATCCCAGCAAACAAACACAAACCAGCATGAAAGGTAAATAACAGAGTGAATTTTAGGGCCACAACCCAGGATGGACAGACTACCCTCCCTTCTCTGTCACACTCTATGCCCTCTGCTGTCCCTTGAAAATAACACCATTTCCTTGGGATCTGTCCTTTGGAGGTTGCTTATCTGTGCCACAATTTTATAGTACACTATTTTATTTTAATAGTCAGTCTAAAGTGACTATTAAAACACAGTAGCACATTAAGATTATTGCTACACTGCTACAGGAAAAACAAAGGAAAAGAAAAAGGATAAAGAGAAACATCTCTGGCAGCTGGCACAAAAGTGGGTCAACCCAGTAACAGAAGCCATGACCTGGCACAAGTGAAATAATCTCTGCTTAAATTAAGGGATAACAGGTAAAAAGAGTGGTCTTCTAAAGCATCCACATCAAGAAACAGATGGCTCTGGTCCCACCAGAAAAATTTTGCCTAGATACTCACACTTGGAACCGAAATACCAAGGAATGTTTGGGGGAAGAAATACATGAGAGAAAGATAAAAATAAAACAAACTGATAACAAAATTCTCCCCTGCTCATTCTATTATTAGATCTGATTTCAGGAAAACCCCTCAATATTCAGCTTTGGTTCCTGTAGTCCTTCATTCCAGTTTGAATACATGCTCTGAAAGCAATGCCTTCTGTTGAGAACAAACCACTCATCTGCACAGAAATGCCAACCCCTTTCACAAATCTCTACATTTTGATACCTTAGGATAACCAGGCCTTCTCTAGTCTACACCACAACCCCCTCTGGAACAGCACATACAAAGAAAGGAACTAGGGCAGGAGAGAACAGGGTTGTTCATGGGATTGAATAGGCAGGAGCCCAGAGAGTCAGCAAGTCCCAGAGATAAGATTGCAGCCTGCTTCCTCCTGCACTTGCTTCTCTGAATCCTTACAGGCCTCTTTAGGCCACATTAAGGCTTTAGGTATTCCTCCTAATACAGTGAGAAGTTATTGAAGATTTTAAGTAGTGACAATGGCTTCATTCCATATGTCTTTAAAAGTCTGGAGTGAAGGACAGGACTTCAGAAGAGGAGAGAGGAGTTTAGGAAAACAATAATAGTGACTACCTCGTACTTAACAACATTTCAGGCATTTTTCTGACAGCTTTTCACATATTATTTTCCTCAGTTATTGTCAAGCTATGTGATCAGAACTATGAAGCTTCTCTACATAGGGCAACTGAGAGGTACTGAGTTCTATTTAATATTTCAGGTCTAATTATGAGTGAAGACAGAGAGTAGCAACAAAGATAATTAAGCTTCACTGAGCATACTACTGGTTGGATGTTACGATCCCATGTAATTGGACATAAACTCTCTGAGTTAAGTACTAGTGCCACCGTGACACAGAAGAGGAAACAGTAGTTCTGAGAACTTAAATGACTTCTGGATCACTTACCTCTTAACTGGCAGTGCCAACATTTTTGTCTTCTCTCTGAAACCAGGGCACATGTTTTGGGGGCAGTCTTTTATCACCATGAAAACATACGGCTTGGGACTTCCCTGGTAGTCCAGTGGTAAAGAATCTGCCTTCCAATGCAGGGAACTCAGGTTCAATCCCTGGTCAGGGAACTGAGATCCCACATGCCACGGGGCAACGAATCCCATGTGCCACAACTACTGAGCTCGTGGGCCTCAGCTAGAGAGTCCATGTGTCACAACTACAGAGCCCATGCGCCACAACTAGAGAAGAGAAAAACCGCATGCCACAACTAGAGAGAAGCCCATGCACCACAACGAGGAGCCCACACACTGCAACGAAAGATCCCACATGCCTCAACAAAGATCCCGAGTACCACAACTAAGACCTGATGCAGCCATAAAAAAAAAAATTTAAATAAATAAATAAATAAAATAAATATTTAAAAAACATGGTTTAAGTAAACAAGGAAAACTATTGACTCATAACCGTACAGTCTGGGGGTTTTACTGGTTTTAGCTGTGGTTTAAGGGACACTGTCTTTCCTCTTGTTCAATGCTACTTTCACCATCAGAACTTTTGATCTCACCCCCTCCTATATTTTCTGGAAATTTAATCCACAAAATTTCCTTTTGTTATCTTAAACTGTATTGTAACTACTAGTTTTTTTTCCAGAAACTTAAAAATCCATGCAAATATATTTTACTATGAATGATAAAAGTAATAATAAAATAATAGATATTTCACAATTCCATTCTGTCTGCTTGTTTCTGCCTCTATCGTGACAAAATTGCCATGTTCAACTTTGAACTTACCTCCGATTTCCCATGCTTCCAAAATGTTTTAACTCTTCTATTTCTAAATTCATTTTATGTCATCATCATCTAACAATCGCCCAACTTAAAAAACATCATTGGCTTTTTCTTCTAGCCAACCTACGTCTTCCGATCATGAAATCTGGCAGATTTTACCGTCCAAATATATCTTTATCATATTTCCTACTCTCTTGCTCAGTTTCCACAACCCCATTTCAAGGCTTAATCATCTCCCTCTGAGGCTATGGGAATATCTTCTGGGTAAGACCTTGTTGTATGGCTAATCCAACAGCCATTTCCAACCTTTTCTACTGTACCCAATGCCTATGACCTGTGTTTAAAAAAAAAAGCCAGATATTCACTTTCCCACTTCTACTTGCAATTATAGGGTGATATCAGGATGAGAGCTGAGCAGTGGTCATCATGGGGGCTTCTGAGAAATATGTTTGTCTCTCTGAATTCTTAGTACTTTTCTTACATAATTGGGAGAACTAATTTGGCATAACTGGATCTTTAAAAATACAACTTTATTAAGGTATATTTTACATACAATAGAATGTGCCCATTTGAAGGTACCCATTCTAGAAAATTTTATATATGTGGAATCAAGGATATATATTCTTTCGAGTCTGTCTTCATTACCTTAACAAAATCATATATACTTTGTTGCATTTTTCAGTAGTTTGTTCATCTTTATTACTGAGTAGTGCTCCATGTATGGATATACTATCATTTGTTTATCCATCCACATGTGGTGGATATTTGAGTTGTTTTCATTTTTTCAGGCTATTATGAATAAACCTTCTATGAACATTCGGGCACAAGTCTTTGTATGGGCATATGTTTTCATTTCTTTTGGATAAATAACTAGGAGAGGAATTTCTGGATCATAGGGTAAGTGTATGTTTAACTTTCAAAGCAATGGCTAATTTTCCAAACACTGGCAGAGATGGTCTTGGAAGTTACTTTATAATGGGTTGCTTAGCTCCTATGACTCTTAGTCTGGGGCCCTTAGCTGATACTCTGAAACAACAGGAACATTCATATATTTTTTTTAATTTAATTTTATTTATTTATTTTTTAACATCTTTATTGGAGTATAATTGCTTTACAATGGTGTGTTAGTTTCTGCTTTATAACAAAGTGAATCAGCTATACATATACATATATCCCCATATCTCCTCCCTCTTGCCTCCCACCCTTCCTAACCCACCCCTCTAGGTGATCACAAAGCACCAAGCTGATCTCCCTGTGCTATGCGGCTGCTTCCCACTAGCTATCTATTTTACATTTGGTGGTGTGTATATGGAACATTCATATTTAACTAACATATAAGATACTCAATTTAACATTCTTCCCTTAACTACCAGACTGAAATAATTGAGAGGACAGGAACCATGTCTCATTTATTCTTCTTTCCTCCAGGTATAGTATTTGGCCATATGTTAGTACTCAAAAAAAAAAAGACCAATCTAACGAAAATTTAGTACCTTTAAAAGCACTGCCTATATACTACAAATGTAATTATTCTAGTTATTTCTTCGGTTGTCTAAAATTTAATCATTGAAACTTGAAGTAGCAAAATCCATAAACCCAAATAAAAAATGGTAACACTATATATTCACCATTTCCTCTGTGTTTAGTGATAAGAAATCATTTCCTAAATAGAATAAAATAATAAGGCAAAAAGGAAAAAGAAGAACAGTTATCAAAAGTACTTTTTTTTCTTTCTACCTTCTGGCCCTCTGAGGCTGCACCTTGAGTCTCAATGTGTAATAGGATTGGCGAGAAGCCATTTTCCTCCCAGGCTATAATTTCACAAAGCCTTGTGTAGGAAGGAATAACCTTTCACCTACTTCAAGAGCACCTCCTCCCTCATACCCTGTGATGTCAGGGCTTACTGGGACTATGGCAGGGCTCTCAGTTAGAAAGATGACTTCCAAATGGTGTCTCATCAGGTCACCTCAGGCTTATGTGGGTGACCTCTGTGGCCAGAGGGAGAATTGTGGCCACACAAGAATGAAAAGTTAAGAGTCATAAGGCTGGACATGAACAGAAAAATGAAAATGAGAATTCCACCACTTTTTAGAGAACATTTTCTGAATAACAAGGAGAGGCAGCTCTGAATATACCTGGAGTGGTCCACCTGGTCCCACACCAGTGGCAGCTGGTTTGTCTGGGCTTTGTTTCTGAAGCCTTGCCCTCCAGCTCTCTGATCCAGAGGGCACTTATGCTTCTCAAACATCAAAGGCATCCTTGGGAATATGTCTTAATTTTTCCCCTCAGCCTACCTTCCCTCAATCTTTCTTCCTTGATTATTTCCCATCCACCAATCTAATGCATCCCTTGGGCTTTAGAATGGAAGAAAGAAAGGTAGTTAATGGGGAGACAGGAAATCTTACCACAGTTTGATCTGTCCAAATAAGCCATCCATTATCTTGTTGTGACAGTTCTAGTCAAATGCAGCTAGTGTTCTATTTCATGTAACCTTGACAGATAAAAAAGCAAGGGATGTTTTTAATCTTACAAATGTGGAACGGAGGATCCTGACCAGTGATATACCTGCCTAAAGTCCCTTAGGAGAAACACTGGAAGGTTATATTACTCTACTTGGATTTCTGATTTCCAAATGTATGGCCAATTTAACATATGTCCATACAAAGACATGAACAAAAAATATTTCATTCAGAAAACTAAGGACAGTTGGCTGATAAATTAATTTTTAAAATCTTAATTTTTACCTTGCACCATACTCTACATTCTAGAAGTATGAAAGGATTAGGGGTCAAAAATGAAACCTTTTTTGTTTGTTTGTTTTTTGCGGTATGCGGGCCTCTCACTGCTGTGGCCTCTCCCGTTGTGGAGCACAGGCTCCGGACGCGCAGGCTCAGCGGCCATGGCTCACGGGCCCAGCCGCTCCGCGGCATGTGGGATCTTCCTGGACCAGGGCACGAACCCGTATCCCCTGCATCGGCAGGCGGACTCTCAACCACTACGCCACCAGCGAAGCCCAATGAAACTGTTTTAAAAGGAATAAAATACAGTTGTGTAACCTCAGGATGGGGAGGGAGAAGTAAAATTAAAAGCAATAGAAATAAGCACAAAAAACCAGATTAATGTATATGTATGGCTGATTCACTTTGCTGTACAGCAGAAATTAACACAACATTGTAAATCAACTATACTTCAATAAAAAATTAATTTAAAAAAACATTAAATAAGATAAACAACTGTAAAACTTCTTGAAGAACTGTAGGGAATTCTAGGAAGCTATTAAGAAAGAACGTGGTAAATGTAAATGTACTAAATGACAGAGTATCCTATTTAATTTTAAAAAATAATTTACATATAGTATGATTGTACTCTAAAAACATGCCTAAGTGTGTGTGTTATCAGTGATATATGCCACTTACAGCCTGGACTTTTGTATATTAATGCAAACACAGTAGTTGTAACTTTTTCTAATTTATTTATATGTAAGATTCTAGAATAAATTTAAATTGATAAAATGATTCTGACTGATTTAACAGACCTCGACTTTTGGCAAATTTATCTTAAGATTTTCATTATTATAATAAAGACCTTCATTCAGAACATTCTCTTCACACCTATCCCAAGTATTTTCATAGAATAAATTTCTAGAAGTGAAATTGCTTGTCAGAAACTTATGCAGATTATAAAAAGCTTCCATGTACTCCCCAAAACAATTTTCACCAACATTGAACCAAATTATACTCCCAACACAGGCATGGCTATAATTCTCCAAGACACACCCCAACTATCAATAATACATCAATACAGGCTATTTTCTCATTTTATTATAAATTTGAATTTGTCTTTATGAAGACAAATGTGTCTACTGATATACTTCACCCACTTTAGCTTAGTGTTTTAAATTTCTTTCTTTCTGATGTGTGTATATGTTAAGAATTATATTTGGCTTCTTTTATTTTTATTAGCATTACAAACACACACTTGATATTTTATTTAATTTGGGTTGAAATTATACTTAGAACATCTACAAGAATTCTTTCAAAAGTAGACATTATAGCGATATTAAGAAAGATTGGTTGAAAATGAATAACACAACATTCTGTAATAAGGACTAGGAATAATTTACTCCAAAATTTATGTAAACATAACTATAGGAAATAACTTATAAAGGATAAATAGTGGGGTCCTAGTATAAACTTCTAGTTTAAGCTCCTTTAAGGACCAGAGAAACACCTTTGACAGTTATAACTTGGCTTCTTTTGAAAGACTATTTATCATACAGCACCTTTAGTAATGAGAGATTTTATTTTAATCACCTAAAAAGTCCACATCTAGGCTCCTTCTGTCTTTCCACTCATTCATCCTTAACTCACAGCTTTTAGCCTCTTGCTTATTTCCTTATTGTCACAAATGGCTGTGCCATCTCCAGCATCATAGATATGCTCCAGGTAAGAGGAAGGGAAAGGACAAAAAGCAAAAAGCTTGTGTCTGCTGGAGTTTGTGCCATTCTCTTGAGGCCCCACCCCCAGTGACTTTCAGTCACTTCCTATTGGTCAGAACTATGTCACATGGCAACTTTTGCCTGAAAAAGAGGCTGGGAACTAAAACTAGATGTACACATTTCCCAGGACCCCCAAAATAAACAAATAAAGAAAACCAAGTTTCTTATAAGGAAGAACAATTGATATCGGATGGCCCTCAGTAATGGCCATAATTTCAAAATGTTTTTGCATACTGAAGATAATTAGCTTTTATCTTTTGTTTATAAATGTTATTTGTAGTTTTATTAAAATATATTGATTAATAATTAGACTTCTACTTTTTAAACTTTTGCTATCAAATTTATAAACCTTTTCATTTAGAGATTTATTTTCTTTTCCTCTGCATCCTTCTATCTCTGTGTAGGTATATTAGTATTTTTCACCTCTTTACTGGTTCTCCCCACTTTCAGGGGCATAGTAGGATTGTACCTCCTGTTACTCCTGAGTGGGGCCTGTGACTAGGTCTGCTTAATAAATTGTGGGTGGAAGTGTGTTTGCAATGTTAATTATATGTCTGTCTATTTTCCCAACTGTATCATTACTTATGTATTCAGTCATAATCTGTCTGGTATGCTAGACTAGATTATGCTGCAGTAACAAATAATCCCCAGATTTTAGTGGTTTCAATCCACAAAAGTTTATTTCCTCCTCATACTAATTGTTTTAGGTGGGTTCATTGGGGTTTCTACTCTGTCAGATTGTTCACTGGCTCTTAGCACTTTCCCACTGGAAGTGACTCAGATCCCCCCACTGTCATTTTCTTATAGCCAAAGCAGGCAGCATGGTCACACCCAGCTTCTTCAGTAGGTAGGGAAACACAATCCTATCATACCCCAAAGACAGAGTAGGGTTGCCAGAAATTCACAAATAAAACAACAGAGTGCCCAGTTAAATATGAATTTCATATAAGTAGATAAATTTTAATATAAATATGCCCCCATGCAATATTTCAGACATATTTATATTTTAAAAAGTTCATCATTTAACTGTAATTCAAGTTTAACTGGCTGTTCTTGATTTTATCTTGGAACCTGAGCACCATAGGAGCAACGAATTAAAAATATTTAGAAAAGAGCACTAATGACTGCTATAGGCTCCCTTTCTCCTTATGACTTAGAGGTGTTGTGCTTTTTTTCTTCTTCACTGATTCAAATTTCTAAATATTCCAATATGTTTTCCATTGCCTCCATCATAGTTTCTAATTTGTCGGTCATATTCATATAGCAGTTATCACCATGAACATTTTTAACTCTGTTTTTTTCCTTTTTGTGTTCAGATTTCATAGATATAATATCTGTGAATACTTATTAGAGATTTTTCTCAAATTTGTCTCATTTTTCTTACAGTACTTTAAAAAAATTTTATTGAACTATAGTTGATTTACAATGTTGTGTTTATTTCTGCTGTATAGCAAAGTAACTTAGTTATACATATATATCCTTTTACATATTATTTTCCATTATGGTTTATTATAGGATATTGAATATACTTCCCTGTGCTATACAGTAGGACCTTGTTGTTTATCCATCCTATGCATAATAGTTTGCATCTGCTAGTCCCAAACTCCCAACCCATCCCTCCCCCACCCCCCTCCCCCTTGGCAACCACAAGTCTGTTCTCTATATCTTCTTACAGTACTTAATGATAGTGATAAATTTGCTTTGATTCATTATCTTAATTAATTATCATTAATTACAGTATTTATTAATTTAAACAGTATTTAAATGTCTGACCTTTCCTTCTATTTGTTCATTTTTACTGAGAGAGATTTTTTTCAGCACTGGGATTAGAGATGGATTCTAGGAAAGGTGATAAATGATGGGGGCCATTTGTTCAATCATTGACTAAATGTGGAGGAAGAAGGGAAAGTTTATTTTTACTGGACTTTTTGATTTGGTTCAGCACCCAGAAGGTAGAGGAAAGGATAAGAGAGGTATTTTGGTTTTGTATGCTTGAATTGTTTTGGTTTGGTCATAGGAAATTTTTTGTGTCTGTAAAAGACTTTTCCATTGTGTGTTGGCAGCCTTGAGGTAGGTAGGTAGGGCAACCCCTTTCACCTGCATGCTGTCCTTTCCTGGAGGCTGTCTAGATAGCTCCTATGGTGCCACATGCAAATGCACAGTGTGTGACACACCAGGTCCCAACTTCCTCCAGCCCTAAGGCACCTGCAATATGTCCCCAGGACCTGGTGCGATTGAAATATGCCTCACTGTCCTCCCCTTCGTGCCCCACCTCACTTCCATGCTTGTTTGCTTCAAATTAGGAAAGACAATAGCTTTTAGATGAGTAATTTTCCAATTGCTTGCTGTTGGCAAGCAGCGAGGTGGGGCACAGATTGTATTTTCTTTCAAATTAGTGTCATTTGGATCAGAGGTGGATTGAGGGAATCACCAAGCTCAGAAAAGAGCTGGGGGTGCATCACTGTGGAACAAAAATATTACTGGAAACATGAAAAAAAAGAAAACTGTATTTACCCATGCTCCTTTGGGGAGACAGTACTGCTCACCAGAAATGTAGTAAACAGTACTAATCTAACTACTCAGAGATAGAAGGATACAGCAGGAAAGACCAACTCTATGTGGTGAGAAGGAATACTTGGCTTCAAGTGGGATTAAACTCATGAGAAACCTGCTTGTGTAACAAGAGATGATCATTGAAGAGTTTTGGGGAGGGGAAGGCTTTGGGGGGAGGGTCCTATTAATTGCTGAGTGGGAAGCACAAGTTAGGGGACATGAAGACCCTGCATGGGCACTGATTAGCTCCCCCTGCCTCCAGCTCAGGCAGTCCTTCATGTCATGTATGAGTAAATGCTTACCAGATACTAGAGAACATGCATTTGAAGGGGCACTAAATTACCAGCCTGTCCATGGTTATCATGTGCCCAGGTCTGCCCTTGATCTGTGTTCTATGTTGTAGAAATTCCTTGAAGTTTCTATTCTGTGGCTGAGATCACTTTTCTAGATTCCAGGGCTGATTAAATACCTCTCCTCTTCCATGTTTATATTCACTTGGACTTTTCAGTGGCTATCTAAAGAATTAATCATATGATTTTTCAAGTTGCCACACTATTTGGATCTATCTATTTACAAGCTTGAAAAATCTTGGCTTTCAAAAATAAAACCCTGGCTTTCATATATAAACCTTGACATACATTTCCGACCCCAAGATGAATTTGTTTCCCAAGTTGATTAAGCTATGTTGTTAAAGGTGTGATGCTATATCTGAAAACTTTCCTGCAGGTTCTCAGCATCCCAGGAAGAAGTTCTAAGCATGGCTTGACTTTGCTGTTCCCAGGTGTTTTATGCTCACTACAAAGGTTAAAATCACCCAAACTTGTTTTTTTTTAGAAACGTAAGAATCAGGAAAACAAATCAAAGAACAATTGTAGCCAGACAATAAGTCCCAGCTCCAGTATTTTATTGTATGATAGAAACAGAACACTTGGACAACTTCCTCATTCTCTAGCAGCTCCATTTTCTAATTTTCAAAACTGTTGTAACCATACATAACTTATAGTATTCTTATGTGAATTAATTAGAATCTGACATGTAATAACTCCCTGTAAGTGGAAACGATCATTCTCATCAGAATTTTCATGTAGTGGTAGATTTCCAAGTTGGTTTTAGAACATCAGATGCACCCAAAGTCACCCAGAAAGAATAAATGCTATAATTAGCAACAATAACACAAAACTCCATTGGAATAGATCTGTGACAATTACATGATTAATACAAATGCTGGAGGTTTTCCATCCTTATAGCATTTAACCAATTTTCAAATCAAACAAACCAAACCATGTTCAGATTTTCCCAGATGTTACAGAAATCTAAGAGCTGCACCGCTTGAATTTTTGTCAGAGCTTTTAGTTCTCAGAACTGCACTGGGAAGAGCTTCCTCTGTGGCTTCATTCCATCACCCCTCTTTAAATTGCTGTCACTCTTCTGTCATGCTGACCCTATTGCCTTTTTCCTTGACATCCTCTCTTCTTCTGGGGAGTGATGCTCTGCCTTGGGTACCAGGGGCCCCGCAGGCTCAGCCTCACCACTGCTTCCCAGGCAGTCTGCTCCCCATGATGCTGGATGGTGGCTTCACACTGCCTGCTCCTCTGCTTGAAAGAGGCTGCTGTTTCTTTCACATCTGAGCGCTTGCATAATGGGGGGCACTGATTCAACCCAGTGGGAAGACACAGAGAACAGCCTTGCGGGGAGGTCAATGAGATGGAACACAGGAGCCTTCTGGCTTCATTTAACCTTCTCTCAAAAGCCAGGGGCAAGTGTCTTCCTACTAGAAGCAAGGTGATTGAGGTGATGCTTTTAGATCTGATAAGTTTGTCTTTTGAAGGATAACACATCAAATGGTCATGGTTGAAGGTTTCCTAAAACACGAAGATGTGTGTGTGTGTGTGTGTGTGTGTGTGTGTGTGTGTGTGTGCATGAGACAGGGATAGTGAAAAAAACACATATTCTAGCCAACTTAAAAAACAAATATGATTAATAAAGTCTTTAAGAAGTTATTTACCTGCTCTCATCAATATTTCTAGCATTAAAGACCTGAAATTATCAGATTATTAGCACCTCATGGGAATGAGTTATGCCTCAGGAAATTCAATTAATAAGCAAGCCCTCTGGATATATTTAGAATTTAATACAAATAAACATACATATATTAGGTGTCAAATACAAAATAGGTGCTCAGATCTAATATATTAGGGAAAATGTACACTGCTTTTGGAGAAAAGGAATTAAAGCACACATGCACACACGCACACACACACACAGCTCATTTGAGAGCTTCCATTTGACATTAAGTCCTTGATGGATGTGCTTGTTTTCTTTACCATCTCCCCTAACCTGCTCCTTTTCCAGCATTCCTCATCTTGGAGGGAAACCATCCTGGAATGCAACCATTTTACCCAATCATACAACCGAGAAATGTAGAAATTGTTCTAGATTCCAAGCTCTCACTTCCTTCTCTATTCAAGAGAAGATGTCACATCCATCATTTTAGTCCCTGAACTGCCCTCAGTTCCTCCCATCCTGCTCTCTTCCTTCTCTCTCACTTTGTCTGGTTCTGTCTCAGCCTTTGCCTGGATGATCAACAGAACCCTAACTGACCACCTTGCTTTCAGTGTTTTCATCCAAACTCAACATCATTTACACATGACATCTAGTCACTTTTCTAAAACAAAATGTGGTCAAGTCTTTTCCCTGCTTTAAGCCCTTAAATAGTGTATTAATGACAAATTGAGGTAACAGACTGTCTAGGATGGTAGCATAAGGTTTGGCACATAAGGGGGTATGTATAAAGATTTTCTTTTTAGGATTATTGGTAGTCATGGAGAACTGGAAGCAATCTGAGCCTCCATCCTTGGGAGAAAGGAAACAAACCCAATGGTGGATACAAACGTCCAAGTACTATATAGCAGTGAGAAGCAATGGATAATAGGTATGCATGGTAACATGAATGAGTGTAATTAGAGAATTAATGAGTGCAAAAATAAGGAATAAAATGAGATCTATAACACAGTACTACTTACATAATTTAAAAATACAGTAGCACAAAACTATCAATACACACTTTGAAAGAACACATACAAACAGAAAGATACACGGTTGCCCCTCTGTATCCAGGGGTTCCACATCCAAGTATTCAACCAACAATCAAAACTATTCAGGAAAAAAAAAATTCAGAAAGCTCCAAAAAGCAAAACTTGAATTTGCCATTCACTGGCAACTACTTACATAGCATTTACACCGTATTAGCTATTATAGGAAATCTAGAGATGATTTAAAGTATGCAGGAGGATGTGCATAGGTTATATATAAATACTGTGCCATTTTATATAAGGGACTTGAGCATCCTCAGAATTTAGTATCTGAAGGGAGCTCCTGGAACCTGCAGATACCAAAGGACAACTACACATTTAAAGATTCAGAATCATTGCCAAAGGTAGAGAAGGGGAACAGAAGGAGACTAGATTATGAGGATTAAAGAGAAAAAATTTTTTTAAAAATACGAAAAAAGGGGACTTACATGGACTCATGATAAATATGTGGCCCAAACGGAGGATAATCATTAACTCAACTCTGAACCCAAGGTTTGAAAAAGGAAAAAAATGGGCCAAATCACATTCCAGCCATCTTAACCACCCCCCGCCCCAACACAAAATTACAGTGGATACAATGAAGACACAGTAAAATCAGATGATCACTTGGTGTGATGCTTAATTAGGTGTTAACTTGAGTGGGCTAAGGGATGCCCATATAGCTGGTAAAACACTGTGGGTGTGTCTGTGTTTTTGGAAGACATTAGCGTTTGAGTTCATCGACTAAGGAAGATCACCCTCACCAATGTAGGTGGGCATCATCCAATCTACTGAGGGCCTGGATAAAACAAAAAGGCAAAGGAAGGGCAAATTTGCTCTCTGCTTGAGCTGGGACACCATCTTTTTCTGTCCTTGGACATTGGGGCTCCTGGTTCTTGGGCCTTTGGACTCTGACTAGAAGTTCTACCATTGGCTCTCCCGGGTCCTCAGGGCTTTTGGTTTGGACTGGACGTACACCACTTGGTTTCCTGGACCTCCAGCTTGCAGACAGCCAACTGTGGGACTTCTCATCCTCTATAATTGTGTGAGCCAATCCCTTGTAATGAGTCTCCTTCTATATATCTATATATGGTCTATTGGTTCTATCTCTGGAAAACCCTGACTTGTATACTTGGCTGATATGAAATTAATAATATTAGATTGAGTAGAAGTTCAATATATAGAAAAGTTAACTTTAAGAAAGAAAGAAAACCATTGATTTCTTCTGGTGGCAAAAATATATACTCTCCACTCTTTTTTTTGACATAAAGATTTTTAATCCAGTTTAGAAAAAAAATACTTAAAGCAAACTGCCCTTCAAATATGAGGTTAATTTAGGGTTTTTCTATGATTATAACGAATTAGGTATAATTGAATCTCAGAATTGTTAACTAAAAAAAAATAATGTACAAGTTTTTCTGTTAAAATTCAAAGTCCTGATTGTAACTGTCTTCTTTATCCATCACATCGAAGTACCCACTGCCGTCCAGGATGTAGCGAATCTCGTCACCCAGGTGTAAATACTCCTCATAAAACATCTTAATCTTTTCTTTGTAATTTGGTAGTTTGTCTTTGCATATGGTTATTATGTCCATCCAGGAGCAGTTTCTCTCTTTTCGTATCTTTTCTAATTCTGGATCATTCTCATATTTGCCAGCATCCAGCTTCCAATAAAGGACCCCGAGCCCGTGCAGCTGCTCCAGGGCGACCGAGCGCCCGGGCTTCCCGCGGTGGGGCCGCTGCGGGTCGTCGCCCAACTTGTCCGTGTACCAGGCCTGCACCATGGCCGGGCCCAGGGGCGCCGCCGCCTGACCCCGGACCTGCTCCGGCCGGTCTGCTCACCACTCTTAAAAGTCAACACCTTCTCACAATATGTGGTGCTTCTCCTTTAGAATCACCTGGGAACGCACTTTTTTTTTTTTTTTTTGCCTGCCTTGGGTCTTCGTTGCTGCGTGCAGACTTTCTCTAGTGGCGGCGAGCGGGAGCTACTCGTCGTTGCAGTGCGTGGGCTTCTAATTGCGGTGGCTTCTCTTGTTGCGGAGCACCGGCTCTAGGCGCACGGGCTTCAGTGGTTGTGGCTCGCGGGCTCTCGAGTGCAGGCTCAGTAGTTGTGGTGCAGGGCTTAGTTGCTCCGTTGCACGTGGGATCTTCCTGGGCCAGGGATCAAACCCGTGTCCCCTGCATTGGCAGGCGGATTCTTAACCACTGCGCCACCAGGGAAGCCCTGGGAACGCACTTTTAAAATATACTTTCTAAAAATAAACTTTTAGCTCTGGACTCTATGGTAGATTGGATTATTGTCTAGAACTATTCACTCACTCCACCCCACACCATCTCCATGAGAGGGACATTCTTCTTCACACTTTGATTTTGGGCTTGGCCATTTTTCTGCCAATGGATGCCAGCAAACATGACACAATCAAAAGATTAAAACTTGCTTACATGATTGGGCATGTTCTCTCACATCTCCACCTGTGTCATGAGCAGAGGTTCCCTTCTGTGGCTGCTGTCCCCTCAGCTTGGGCCCCAAGATGAATACACATAAAGCAGTCTGAGCCAAGTGGCAGTAAGAAGCCAAGCCCAGCTGCGTCCTTTGCTTGAAATATCCCTATACAATCAAGGGCAGTGCAAATCAGCAAAACCCCACCAATCAGGATGCACATGCTCTTTAAATCATTGAATTGATTTGTCACACAGCAGTAGCTAGCTGGTACAGTGAACTGACATTCATTGGCCTTTAATGAATGTATTTCCTCTGAAATTAATTCAAGTTTCTCACACTTCAGAGTATGAGTTCCAAAATTAGATGACTCCCAGAAAGAAAACCAAGAGCATGTACACACATTTAGGAACTGACTCAGAATTAACCAATTTCTGACTTAAATAACCTTAGAATCTTCCACAAGGAAAACTTCCATAAGTGCATATCCCCATTCATTAAAACAAACACAACCCTCTATTATACAGTTCTCTCATGGCCTCATCAGGTAGGTTTCCTTTTTGTACATTTAATGTTTTATAATTATTGGTTAATTAGTCATACCATTTCTTTTTCTCCTTTCTGTAATTCAAAAGCCTAACGCAGCCCACATCTTAGAGAAGGAATGACTCACCGGCATTGCTCATAGGCTCCTTGAGGCAAATCCCAAAACTGAGAGCACAGAGGACCTCCCTGTGTCCCGCTCCCAAATCTTACAGATATCACAGTGTCATCTGACATACACCAACATACATATGCTGCCAACCAGTAGATTACATCATATATGTTAGAGAAGAGAAGGGGTTGGGAGATAAAGTCCAGATTCAAGTCGTAGTTCCTCCACTTAGGAGTTGCATGACCTTGAACAAATCACTGCCCTGCTCTAAATCTGTTTTATCACCTACACATTGCAAATGTTAAAGGATTCAATGAGATTTCACTGTGGACACCTCTTGTTTTGTCTGATCCAAACCCTATTTCTTCTGAGAACAACACTCATTCTCTGTACAGTAACTATCTGATTCTCATGGGAGTGCTGGGTTTTCTTACTCTTCTCATCTTCCTTCTCATCCTAACCATATCAAAGCCCCTCCCATGGATCTATTAGGTGTGGTTTTTTAAAAATTAGGAATTAGACATAAGTCAGCAGTGTAGCAGTGTGGCCTAAAAGGAGAGAAAATGAAATTGGAACTCAAAGAAAAGCTAAAATGAGAGGCAGAGTGAAAGACCTGTTGGCTTTCAAGTTCCTAGTTTCAGATGTTTCTGAGCTCAGTTACATCCTTTCCCTGCCTGCAGCTTGATTTTAACCCAACTATATCCCTCCCTTTGCACTTAAGCCATATAAAATTGACTTTCATTCATTGGAATCAAAATAACACAGGTCTCAAACAAGACTTCTTCAAATTTTCTGGATTTTCCACTCCTTAATGTTTTAAAAGATAAACCTAAGACTTGGAGAGCCCTAGATGGTTCTTAGCATACAGAAGCCAAATTGAAAAAAAACCCCACAAATATACCTTTATCTGGAAAAACTGCTGTAAAAAATGGGTCTTTGGTCTCTGACTTTCGAATCAGCAGAGTATGAAAACATTTCTAAGTGTAAAGGGTAAGCATTTTCTGGTTTACCTAGCAGCTATAGTCAATCACTGAAATGCATTATTTTTTCTAGTGCTCTAAAGTTGCTTCCTATAATTGGTAAGGTAGGCTGTAGTTAACCCATCTAGACATAAGAAAGAGAAAAATGTCTCTAAAACAAAGTTCATAGTTTGGGGGCGGGGCGTGGGCGGTGGGTACCAGCATGATCAGGGTGAGAGCTCATGCATCTTGCTATGGAAGCTGCCTGTAGAGGAGAGGCCCCCAGGACTGTTGCCTCAGTGCCCTGGCACTGTCTACAGACTTTCGGTAGTAGCTCTAAAAATGTTGGGGAGTGATGCTTTGAAATCTGGGTGCAGTGTTTCATTCTTTTCCAAGTCTTTAACCATTCTTTTCTTTACCAAAGGGCAGATTTTACACGTCTTCCTGAGTCACTAGAATATTTCTAGGGCAGACTAACTATGGTTCTGGCAATTGGCTTTTCTAGATACAAATTAGCTAATAAAGAAACTTATCATTCTCCTTAGTCACAACTCACATGACATGCTGGGGATCCATCCTGAAAGTTCAGATGTATCAGTGTTTCTTTATGTTGGTTGTAGACAGTACCTGTTTCCAGTCCCACCAGTGAAATAGCTAAAAATCTGCTGCAAGTAATGACTTGAAGGTTTTATCATGCTATTCATTGTGTGTACGGTTCACTGCCAACAATGATTATGCCTCACAATTCCTTCCCCAGAATTTCAAAACTCAGTAAAAACAGTCATCATCTAGCACTTAATAAGTAGACAGCACCTAATTAGTTTTAGAATCTGGAATGCTTTGGAAGAAAGACAACTTATTAGTAGAAATTTCTAAACATCTAGTAAGACTTACTCTACTTTCGTGAGTGCTGTAAATCTTTTAGCAGTTTAGTATGTAAAGCCAAGAGATTTGGGGTTACTCACCACAAGACAGTGAACTAGTAAAACCTGGAGTGAATTCAAGACCTCTAATTTAAGCGCATTGCTTTCACTGCAGAACTGCATAGAATCCCTTTTAATGGTGGACAGAGTAACACACAGGACCCCCTAGCATTGTGATGAGATCTGGAGCTTGACATACTCCCTTTAATCTTGTGTGCCTGTTGCCCTTCTTCTATCATCACAGTGGAAATATTGACAGTCCAAGGCGGAGATGTGTTCAATCCAAAATGAAACACATGCAGAAAAATCAGGATTGAATTAGAAATTATGTTAATAAACATCACTGGCAGAGTACCTTAGCTTAATTAGCAAGTCAGACTCCTACAACATTAAAGTGGGTGCAAATCTTGAAAAGCTTTCAACATTTCCATACAAGTCTGCAAGATTTGGTGTCATAGAAGGCTGAAATGTTCTGAAGAGTATTTCCCAGTTATAATGACAGAATAACATATTCAAAGCTCATTTTTCTAGTCAAGTATTTAATTGCTGTTTCATGTACTTTTAGGCATAAAGTTCCCTTGAGTCAAAATGAAATTGCGCATTAGCCAGGAAACTCAGTCCCAAAATACCACTCAAACACAGCACCTCTAATCTCTAAGAGAAGTTTAGAGAGAAGGAAAAAAATCAAGCCCTTTCCTTTCTGTTCTGTCAAATAACATTATTTTTATGATCCTGTTTCTGGAAAATCATTCAATGGGGACCCTACAACTTATGAATCATCCAATTTCTACATACTCAAAAGTCAAAACAAATATGCTCTTCTACAATGTATTTGACTCCAGTTTTTTCATGTATTATGAAACATTTCAGATAAAGAGGAATAAATAGTATAAACTTGTCACCATGCTAATTTCAGAAGAAAATGCTAATATGGTTATAGTCCTTTGTGTATTCCTACCTCATCACTTCCCCAACACTTTCTCCCAGGAATAATTAGTATATTGAAATTGACATTTTATCATTTCCTGGCATCTGTTATATGAGATTCATCCATATAGATAAGCACTTTGATAATCTCACTGCAGTACTGCAGTCCACTGCATGAATACATGATAATTCATTTATCCATTGTCCTCTTGATGTACATCAGAACTATTGCCCTCAGGAACTGTTAAGAACAATGCTGCAAAATGCGTAAGTGTACACATCCACTCATGTATGTGAGTAAAAGTTACTTTAGGGTATGTGACTTCTAGTGAACTGCTGTGTTGTATGTCACGCATGTCTGCAACTTCATTAGATTATGACACACTTTCCCAAAAGGTACCACTTTAACTTTTTAATAAACTTAGAATCATCAAGCATTTTAATTTTGCCAGTACCCATGAAAGGGAACCACTTTTCACATGTTTAATGGCCATTGTTTTCCTCATTTGTGAATAGCCTTTTTGCATCTTTTTTCTCCATTTTTTCTCATTTAAAAAATTTTTTTGACTTTTAAGCATTTTTTATATTTTTTGGATACTAAAATATAGTCCAGATTGGAACATGAATGTGGAGAGCTTTCATGGGGAAAGTGCCCCAAAATGTATTTAAATGAATGTCTAATGTGTTTTTATGTAGGGAAAAGCATATTGGATTCTTTTGAGAATATGAAGATATATTTGTGATAGATAGAGAAAACTAAGACAATAAATAAAGAAAATTACTAAACTCCAGAAAAAAGAAACTTGAACAGGAAAAGAAATATGAGGTTTAATTTTAAATAATATTTGCAGAGTAATACTTATGTAAATACCATTATTGTTTAACCAAAAGTGTGGCATAATTTTATTATCAAATAGAAAGTTTGTGTGGATGTAAAACTTAATCTTCATTTTCAGTAGTACCAAAGTCAGTTGATAACATATATAATTTAGAAATCAAGGAACAGCAGTACAACAATGTCATTTAAAATTATGGAGAAAAACCCCTGAATAAATCACTAAACTATTTGAAAGCATTTTCTTCTGAGGGGTTGAGTTGGAAATTGAGAGGACTGAGATACATATATGTATGTGCGGGAAGAAAAATAATTTTCTTTTTACCCTTCTAGGCTCTTGACTGAGACCACCCTATAATAATTCCCCTTATAAAATGTAAATGTCTCTTACAAAAGGGCAACTTCTCCTTGGTTCTCAGAGCTTCTCCTGTGTCTTCTGTTGCATAAAAATAATTAGCCTAAAATAATTCTATGCCAAAGAGGTATATTTTGGGTCAATATATTCTGCTCCCCTTCATGTAGTATTAGTAAGCAACCTTTAAAATGCATATATGTACTGCTTTGATAAAGATAAAAATTAAGTTTAAAATACTATGGATAATAATTATAGACACACACATAAAAAATGACATAGGAAGCCTGTGAACCAAATGTTTAACAGTGTTTGTATTGAGGTAATGAAATTGTAATTGACATTTATTTTCTATTTAATACTTTTCTGAGTTTTCCAAAATTTCTAAAAAATATATATATTCATTCATGAGCAGAAAATTGGTGTCATTCATTTTTAAGATGAAAAAGAGATGATGATGGAGAACAAGATCATCCTTCAAAGGGTGTGCGCAACCAGCTGGAAAGGATGGGAGGAGACAAACAGAGAACAATTAGGAGACAGTTGTAATTGTGTGCACTGGGAGCCACAAGGGGCTGAACCAGAGTGTCTAGTCCATGGATATGTGAAAGAGGTCAAGTGAACATGGCCTGGGGAGAGACTGGATGTAGGATAAGGTCGGAGGCTAAGTTCTGGGAGACTTAAAATTCCTGGTTTGGGTGAGATGGGGTCCCCTTTACTGAGATGGGGAATTTGTTTTGTGGAACAAGCTGAGTTTCCTTTTGGAGGTACCAAGGAGATACCAGTGTACCTTCATTACACTGTAATAACCAGGGCAATCTAACTGCTGTAACTGACAACCCCAATTTTCAGGGGTCTAAGACAACAGTATTCTTCATTTCAGCAAAACATGGATTGAATGTTCCTGGCTGGTGGACCTCATGCCCTACCATCCTCCAACATTGTCAGGGAAGAGAAAGAGCTTAGAGGACCATGCAGGGCATCACAGGGACCAGAAATGGAAGCGATGTGTGTCTAGTTCACCCATATTCCATTGGCCATTGGCCATAAGCCTATAACATGGCCCGACATAAATGCAGAGAAGGCTGGCAACTATGTGGCTGGTAACATACAAAAAAAGAAAGCAACAGTTTGGGTGGCCACATAGTACTATCTCCATGCCAGTCACCCAGGTGGGGAAGCTCAGGAGACAGAAATGAGAGGCTGGATCTTAGAAGTCTAAACCAGAGAAAAGACTAAAAAATTATCATTGTGTAAATGGTAGTTGAATTCAGGATGAGGAGACTTAGGGGAAGTAGAGACCAAGAAAGAAGGAAGATGAATGAAAGCTGAGAGAGTGTGTAAGGGTGGACAGAGGAGCAGAATAGAGGCAGAGAGGAAATAGCTAGAGATAGAGTTAAATCAGACAGGAGACCATGTGAGTAAAGAAGGAAGTCAGAAAGGGGAATCACTTAAGGGCATTAAAGCTTCTGTTGACCTTGGCAAACAGAAAGACATCAATAAATTTAACGCAAGCAGTTTCAGTAAAGGTTTGAAGGCAGGAAACAATAATTGGGGGTTGTGGAGGAAAGGGAAATGAGAAGAATGAATAACAATATCTCTTTGGGTTCCTTAACTGCTTTGAAGGGAAGGAGAGAAGGAGGCAGTGATTGGAGCAGGAGTCCTGGGTGATGGAGAACTCCATGTCTTTATTCAGAAACCATTTTATTTCCTATTTTTATTAGTCAGAAATACCTAATTGCCAAATAAGTTCTGGTTCATGTAACCACACTGGGTTGGTGTAATTCCAGTGAAAAAGAATATACTGCTTTACTCAGACTGAATGTCCCTAGCAAAAGTTTTAAACGATTGATTACAATTTGTCCATTCTCCTTACTATTTATATTAAACTGTGTTAAAGTGGGGCCCCCAGTTTGAAAGTCCACATTTCGCAGTAAATTGCTCAAACCTGTGGCTGTAATGAATTCTCCTAAATAAATTCTGTAGGGAGACGATCTACGCTTTGCAGGGGACATAAAATAGTCTAGGATTAGAAAAAGGAAACCATGATATTATGGGGTAGGGGAAGGAAGCTACAAGAAAAATTATGTTTGCTAACAAAATAATTCATGCTATGTGAAATTATTTATTTAAAAATTTTATTTTTTAAATGGTTTAGTAATGCCTTAATTCCTATATGAAAATAGAAACAATTACAATCACTATCCAGAGTCCCGGGGAGGTAGGCATGTCCTTTAGGCCTCAAATGCCCACTCAGCTGTCATGCTGTGCTATCTCCATTAGGTACAATTGTCAGATACAAAGTGATTGTGGAAACTGTATTAAAATTGGGACGTGGCTTAAGCTGTTCAGAAACATCTGCTTTTTCCCCATTTAGGAGTCATCATTCCATAAGCCTGAAAGCCATCCCTTGGTCAGTCTAAGTTTCTGGAAACCTGGTGCCTTTGTTAATCTTAATTGTCCCCCAAGCAATGCCGTGGCAGAAGTCCCTTGTCACAGGCTGGAAAACTCATTTAAAGCTTCTCAGCAAAGTAACCAGAGGAAACAGGGGTAGGGAAATCACATTTTCACATGAGAAATTATGATGGGCTGTGATCTCGGCCGGCCCATGAATTTCCAGTGGTTCTCCATTTCCACATGCACTATTTCAGTCCTAATCAGCCGATAGAACACAGCCATGGGGGTGATACTTCACAAGCACTTTGCCTTATTGAACACTCACAGGAGACTGCCAGTCAGCTTTCAGCTCGTAAAATTTGCCCCTCAAAGTACAAAAGGAGTACAAGTAAATCTGTCTTTACAGGCCCAGCATTTGAAGCAACTAGAGGGCAGCTTGCAAGCGTGAGAGTGTCAGAGACTCAGGGCAAAGCTTGGGTTTTCAATAGGTAGTAAATCAGAGCTGGAGCATCTTCTATGTGGAGCAGGGCGGGGATTGCACTCCCGGGCTGGAAGTGAATGGACACACACAACTACAAGAACTAGAGAAACACCTGGAGGCCAGGGCCTTGCTTCATTGTAGCTTTCTTGGAAATCAGAACCTAGGACAATTCCACAGGATGCACAAATTCCAAATACTTGTCCCAGATGAATCCCAACAGGCAAAATGTAGGTGAACTTTGTCCTTAGGTTCCTGAAGCAAAAAGTTTTCCATCAGCCAATTTCTAAGTAAATAAAGCTGTGGAAGTACATAAAAGATGAAGCCTCTGCTTTTTTTTTTGTTTCATTGTGTTTCATTCATTCATGTCAGAAGGGTATAGAGTCAAATCATAAATCCTACCTTATTGAAAATTAATATTGATTATTTGATCTTAAAAAAACCTTTCTTTGATAATAAAATATGAAACATAAAGGGAACTACTTTATTTTTTTCTCCAATTAAAAAAATTTTTTTTCCTTGTAGTATAGTTGATTTACGATATTGTGTTAGTTTCAGGTGTATAGTTACACACACACACACACACACACACACACACACATCCATTCTTTTTCAGATTCTCTTCGCATATAGGTTATCACAGAATACTGAGTAGAGCATCCTGTGCTATACAGTAGGTCTTTATTAATTATCTATCTTGTATATAGTAGTGTGTATATGTTAATCCCAATCTCCTAATTGATCACTTCCCCCAACATTTCCCCTTTGGTAACCATAAATTTGATTTCGAGATCTGTGAGACGTTTACTGTTTTGTAAACAAGTTGATTTTTATTATATTCCACGTATAAGTGATATCATATGATATTTGTCTTTCTCCATCTGACTTACTTCACTTAGTATGATAATCTTTAGGTCCATCCATGTTGCTACAAATGGCATTATTTGGTACTTTTTATGGCTGAATAGTATTGTATATATGTACCACATCTTCTATATCCATTCATCTGTTGATGGACATTCAGGTTGCTCCCATGTCTTGGCAATTGTAAATAGTGCTGCAGTCAACATTGGGGTGCATGTATTATTAGAAATTATGGTTTTCTCTGAATATATGCCCAGGAGTGGGATTGCTGGATCATACGGTAGCTCTGTTTTTTAAGGAGCCTCCATATGATTCTCCATAATGGTTTACCAATTTACATTCCCACCAACAGTGTGGGAGGGTTCCCTTTTCTCCACACCCTCTCCACCATTTATTGTTTGTAAATTTTTAGATGATGTCCATTCTGACTGGTGTGAGGTGGTACCTCACTGCAGTTTTGATTTGCATTTCTCTGATAATTAGTGATGTGGAGCATCTTTTCATGTGCTTTTTGGCCATCTGTATGTCTTCTTTGGAGAAATGTCTATTTAGATCTTCTGTCCTTTATTTGATTGGTTTGTGTTTTTGATATTGAGTTCAATGAGCTGTTTGTATATTTTGGAGATAAATCCCTGTCAGTTGCTTTATCTGCAAATATTTTCTCCCATTTGTTTTGTTTATGGTTTCATTGGTTTGCAAAAGCTTTTAAGTTTGATTAGGTCCCATTTGTTTAATTTTGTTTTCACTACTTTAGGAGGTGGATCAAAAAATATATTGCTGCAATTTATGTCAGACAGTGTTTCATCTAAGAGTTTTATAGTATCTGCCCTTACATGTAGGTCTTTAATCCTTTTGAGTTAATTTTTGTGTATGATGTTATGGAGTGTTCTAATTTCATTCTTTTACATGTAGCTGTTCAGTATTCACAGCACCACTAATTGAAGAAACAGTCTTTTCTCTGCCATAGATTAGTTGACCATAGGTGCATGGGTTTACCTCTGGACTTTCTATCCTGTTCCACTGATCTATACTTCTGTTTTTGTGCCAGTACCATACTGTTTTGATTACTGTAGCTTTGTAGTATAGTCTGAGGTCAGGGAGTCTGATTCCTCCAGCTTCATTTTTTTTTCTTCTCAAGATTACTTTGGCTATTCTGGGTCTTTTGTGTTTCAATATAAATTGTTTTATTGAAAAATTTTGTGTTCTACTTCTAAATGCCATTGGTAATTTCATAGGGATTGCACTGAATCTGTAGATTGCTTTGAGTAGTATAGTCATTTTGACAATATTGATTTTTCCAATCCAAGAACATGGTATATCTTTCCATCTGTGTCATCTTTGATTTCTTATCAGCATCTTATTGTTTTCTGAGTACAGATCTTTTGCCTCCTTAGGGAGGTCTATTCCTAGGTGTTTTATTCTTTTTGATGAGATGGTAAATGGGATCGTTTCCTTAATTACTCTTTCTGATCTTTTATTGTTAGTGTATAAGGATGCAAGACATTTCTGTGTATTAATTTTGTGTTCTGCAACTTTACCAAATTCATTGATGAGCTCTAGTAGTTTTCTGGTAGCATCTTTAGGATTTTCTATGTCTAGTATCATGTCATCTGCAAACGGTAATAATTTTACTTGTTTTCCAATTTGGATTCCATTTGTTTCCTTTTCTTCTCTGATTGCTGTGGCTAGGATTTCCAAAACTATGTTGAATAATAGTGGTGAGAGTGGACATCCTTGCTTATTCCTGATCATAGAGGAAATGCTTTCAGTTTTTTACCATTGAGAATGATGTTTATTGTGGGTTCGTCATATATGGCCTTTATTATGTTGTGGTAGTTTCCCTCTATGCCCACTTTTTGGAGAGTTTTTATCATAAATGGGTGTTGAATTTTGTCAAAAGCTATTTCTGAATCTGTTGAGATGATCATAGAGTTTTTATTCTTCAACTTGTTAATGTGGTGTATCATATTGATTGATTTGCATATATTGAAGAATCCTTTCATCCCTGGGTAAATCCCAGTTGATCATCATGTATGATCCTTTAATGTGTTTTTGGATTCAGTTTGCTAGTATTTTTTTGAGGATTTTTGCATCTATATTTATCAGTGATACTGGTCTGTAGTTTTCCTTTTTTTGTGGTATCTTTGTCTGGTTTTGGTATCAGGGTGATGGTGGCCTTGTAGAATGAGTTTGGGAGTTTTCCTTCCTCTGCAATTTTTTGGCATAGTTTCAGAAGGATTGGTGTTGACTCTTCTTAAATGTTTCATAGCATTTGCCTGTGAAGCCATCTGGTCCTGGGCTTTTGTTTGATGGAAGTTTTAAAATCTCAGTTTCAATTTCAGTACTTGTGATTGGTCTGCTCATATTTTCTATTTGTTTTTGGTTCAGTCTTGGGAGATTGTACCTTTCTAAGAATTTGTCCATTTCTTTTAGCTTGTCCATTTTATTGTTGTATAGTTGGTTGTAGTTGTCTCTTATGATCCTTTGTATTTCTGTAGTGTCCATTGTAACTTCTCCTTTTTCATTTCTAATGTTACTGATTTTAGTCCTCTCCCTTTTCTTCTTGATGAGTCTGGCTAAAGGTTTATCAATTTTGTTTATCTTTTCAAAGAACCAGCTTTTAGTTTCATTGATCTTTGCTATTGTTTTCTTCATCTCTATTTCATTTATTACTGTCCTGATCTTTATAATTCCTTTCCTTCTACTACCTTTTTGGGTTTTTTTGTTCTCCTTTCTCTAGTTGCTTTAAGTGTAAGGTTAATTTGTTTATTTGAGATTTTTTAGTCATCCATTGATTGTTTAGTAACATACTGTTTAGTCTCCAAGTGATTGGGTTTTTGCATTTTTTTCCCCAGTAATTTATAATCTCATAGCATTGTGGTCAGAAAAGATGTTTGATATAATTTTAATTTTCTTAAATTTACTGAGGTGGGCTTCCATGGTGGCACTAGTGGTTAAGAATCCACCTGCCAATGCAGGGGACATGGGTTCGAGCCCTGGTCCGGGAAGAACCCACATGCCGCAGAGCACCTAAGCCCGTGCACCACAATTACGGAGCTTGCGCTCTAGAGCCCATGAGCCACAGCTACTGAGCCCGTGTGCCACAACTACTGAAGCCGTGCACCTAGAGTCCACGCTCCGCAACAGGAGAAGCCGCCGCAATGAGAAGCCCACGCACCACAGTGAAGAGTGGCCCCTGCTCGCTGCAACTAGAGAAAGCCTGCGTGCAGCAACGAGGACCCCATGCAGCCAAAAAGAATAAATTAATTAATGAAAATAAATAAATTTTTAAAAAATTTACTGAGGCTTAATTTTTGGCACAGTATGTGACCTATCCTGGAGAATGTTCCATGTGCACTTGAGAAGAATGTGTATTCTGCTGCTTTTGAATGGAATGCTCTAAAAATATCAATTAAGTCCATCTGGTCTAATGTATAATTTAAGGCCTGTGTTTCCTTACTGATTTTCTGTCTGGATGATCTGTCCATTGGTGTAAGTGGGGTGTTAAAGTCCCCCAGTATTATTGTGTTACTGTTGATTTCCCCTTTTATAGCTGTTTGCATTTGCCTTATATATTGAGGTGCTCCTATGTTTGGTGCATATAATTTTTACAGTTGCTGTATCTCCTTCTTGGATTGATCCCTTGATCATCATGTAGTGTCATCCCTTTTCTCTTGCAACAGTCTTTATTTTAAAGTCTGTTTTGGGCACTTCCCCAGTGGTCCAGTGGTAAAGAATCCGCCTTCCAATGTAGGGGATGTGGGTTCGATCCCTGGTTGGGGAACAAAGATCTCACATGCCGTGGGGCCACTAAGCCCGTGTACCACAACTACTGAGCCCATGCGCCTCAACTAGAGAGCCACGTGCCGCAAACTACAGAGCCCACACACTCTGGAGCCCATGTGCCACAACTAGAAAGAGAAAACCCACATGCCACAACTGGAAAGAAGCCTGCGCTCCACAACTAGAGAGAAACCTGCACGCCACAACGAAAGATCCCGCATGCCGCAATGAAGATCCCGCGTACCGCAACTACGACCCAATGCAGCCAAAATATAGAAAAATAAATAAATAAAATAGATATTTTAAAAAATATCTATTTTGTCTGATATGAGAATTGCTACTCCAACTTTCTTTTGATTTCCATTTGCATGGAATAACTTTTTCCATCTCCTCACTTTCAGTCTGCATGTGTCCCTACGTCTGAAGTAGGTCTCTTGTAGACAGCATATATATGGGTCTTATTTTTGTATCCATTCAGCCAGTCTATGTCTTTTGGTTGGAGCATTTAATCCATTTATTTTTAAGGTAATTATTGATATGTATATTCTTATTGCCATTTTCTTAATTGTTTTGAATTTGTTTTTGTAGGTCTTTTTCTTCCCTTCCTCTTTTGTTCTCTTGTCTTGTGATTTGATGACTATATTTAGCATTGTGTTTGGGTTGCTTTTTCTTTTGTGTGTGTGTTTCTATTGTACTTTTTGGCTTGCGGTTCCCATGAGATTTTGATATAGCAGTCTATACACGTGTATACACACACACACACACACACACACACACACACACACACACACACAAGGTTGTTTTAAGTTGCTTGTCTCTTTCCCACCTAGAGAAGTTCCTTTAGTATTTGTTGTAAAGCTCATTTGGTGGTGCTAAATTCTCTTAGCTTTTGCTTGTCTATAAAGCTTTTGATTTCTCTGTCAAATCTGAATGAGAGCCTTGCTGGTTAGAGTATTCTTGGTTGTAGGTTTTTCCCTTTCATTACTTTAAATATATCATGCCACTCCCTTCTGGCCTGCAGAGTTTCTGCTGAAAAATAAGCTGATAACCTTATGGGGATTCTCTTGTATGTTATTTGTTGATTTTCCCTTGTTGTTTTTAATATTTTTTCTTTGTCTTTAATTTTTATCAGTTTGATTACTATGCGTCTCTGAGTCTTGGGTTTATCCTGTGTGGGACACTCTGTGCTTCCTGGACTTGAGTGTTTCCTTTCACAAAACTTAGGAAAGTTTTCGGCTATAATCTCTTCAAATATTTTCTCAGGCCCTTTCTCTTTCTTTTCTCCTTCTGGGACCCCTATAATGCAAATATTGGTGCATTTAATGCTGTCCCAGAGATCTCTGAGACTGTCTTCATTTCTTTTCATTCTTTTTTCTCTATTCTGTTCTGTGGCAGTGATTTCCTTCACTCTGTCTTCCAGCTCACCTATTCATTCTTCTGCCTCGTTATTCTGCTATTGATTTTTTTGAGTGTCTTTTTCATTTCAGTTATTGTATTGTCCCTCTCTGGTTGTTTGTTCTCTAAATATTCTAGCTCCTTGTTAAACATTTCTTATATTTTCTCAGTCTGTGCCTCCATTCTTTTTCTGAGTTTTGAATCATCTTTACCTTTATTACTCTGAATTCTTTTTTGGGTAGATGCCTATCTCCTCTTCATTTAGTTGTTCTCATCTTGTTCCTTCATTTGCAGCATATTACTCTGTCATCTCATTTGTCTAAATTTCTGCGTTTCTGGTCTCCTTTCCTCAGGCTGCAGGACTGTAGTCCCTCTTGCTTCTGGTGTCTGCCCCCTGGTGTGTGAGGTTGGTCCATGGACTTGTGGAAGGCTTCCTGGTGGAATGGACTGGTTCCTGCCCTCTGGTAGGTGGCATTGGGTCTGGTGGACAAGGCCATATCAAAGGGTGTGTTTTGATGTGGCTAGGAGCTCAGTATGACTTTAGGCAGCCTGTCTGCTGATGGGTGAGGCTGTGTTCCTGTCCAGCTGGTTGTTTGGCCTGAGGTGTTCTAGCTCTGGAGCCTGTAGGCTGTTGGTTGGGGCCAGGTCTTGGTGCCCAAATGGGGACCTCCAGAAGGGGTCACGCTGATCAATATTCCCTAGGGCCTCTGCTGCCAGTGTCTTTGCCCCCACAGTGAGCTACAGCTGACCCCTCGCCTCCCCACAAGAACCTCTAAGACCCCTAGGTTGGTCTAGCCCAGGTTTCTATAGAGGTACTGCTATGTTTTGGGTCCCAGTGCATATGAGAACTTATGTGCACCCTCCAAGAGTAAAGTCTCTGTTTCCCTCATCCTGTGGAGCTCCTGCCCTCAAGCCCCACTGGCCTTCAAAGCTAAATGCTCTGGGGGTTCTTCCTTCCGATGCCAGAACCTCAGACTATCTTGGAGGGCTATTCTATGTGTGAATTTCCCTGTGTAGCCTGCATGGGTTTAATTTTCTTTTTTTTTTTTGGTGCATGGGCTGTTTTTAGACTGCCACCTCTTTCCTCAGTGTATGGTGGCCATTATCATAGGGGGTTTAACTGGTGTTGTGATGACCAGAGCCTGCCCTGGGTATTGAACGGGGGGCCCCCCTTTGCTCTATGGTTGTCACTGCCCTGTCAGGTATAGGGTCTGCTCCCTAGTTGTTGGAGTAGAGGCCCCCAGATCTGTTTCTTAGCTGTGTTTCTGATCTGCGGTGCAAGGTAAGCAGGATTGGCGCATTCCTGCTGGGAGAGAAGCCACTGAGTATTCCTCCTCTGGAGCTGTTCACCTGGTAATGTGCTCAGTTGTGTCCCCTTTCACCCATTGTGCAGGCTCACAAAGTGCACTGTTGTTGGAACTGCTCTCAGTCCCGCCTCAGCTGTGGGTATACTGGCAGTTGGCCCTGGTGTCTCTCAGACATTGTTTTCACCAGGTCACCAGCACACATCCACTGAAGTCAGGTTCCAGGACTGCAGTAGTCACGCACCTGGACACGCCGTGGGAGTTATGGAGGCAGCTCAGATTCTGGCCCAGCCCAGTCCCTGTGTGTACATGCCCACAAAGCCCACAGCTGCTGGAGCCAGACTCACTCCAGCTGCGGGGGCACTCATCTGTTCAGATATTCCAGAGACACTGAGTTTACAAAGCCAGCAGCGGGAGTGTAAATCCGTGGTTCCCGCAGCCATGAGGAGAGATTTCAGCTCTTCTTCCTTAGTCCATGGTCCCTGGGGCTCAACTGTGGTTTCAGCCCCATTTCCATGTGTGGGCCACTCACAGGCGTTTGCTCCTGAAGCTGCCCTGGAGCACACACACCAGCCCAAGTGGGAGGAGTGGAGGCAGTGGTGGGTGGGGTGCAGGAGCTTGCTCAGGTAGGAGCCCCTCCTAGTGCCTGCGGATGCAGGGGCCAGAGTGCGGGGAGAGAGGCTGCAATGGCGGGTCCACCCCTCATGCGTCACTCAACAATGGCACTTTGCTTCTATGGTGGCTCAGGCTTGTTCTACATACATTCCCGGTTGTGGAGCTCCTCACTCCCATCCCCTCAGGCTGATTGCTCATAGCCAACAGCAGTCCCTTCCCCGGATCTGCTCTTCAAACCCCACATTCCAGCACCCAGCCCCTGTCTGCACCAGCAGACACACGTCTCAGGCTGGGGCATGCAGGGCTGTGGCTTGGACCATCTGTGTAGGTCTCACTCTGTCCGACCTGCCACAGACCAGTTGTGCTGTGCTCTCCTCTGAGCCCCTGAAACTCCCCTTCTGTCCCACCGGTGAGGGGGCTTCCCTGAGTGCGAGAACCTCTTATCTCCTTCAGCTCCCCCCAAGGGGTGCACATCCCATCCCACTTCCTTTTTTCTTTTTCTTTTTCTTTCTTTCTTTCTTCTACCCAGTTGCGAGGGGATTTTTCTTGTCCTTTAACTTGTCCAAGATCCTCTGCTAGAGTTCAGCAGGTGCTCTGTGAGAATTGTTCCACTTGTAGATGTATTCTTTTTTTTTTTTTTTTTTTGCGGTACGCGGGCCTCTCACTGTGTGGCCTCTCCTGTTGCGGAGCACAGGCTCCGGACGCGCAGGCTCAGCGGCCATGGCTCACGGGCCCAGCCGCTCCGCTGTATGCGGGATCCTCCCGGACCGGGGCATGAACCCATGTCCCCTGCATCAGCAGGCGGACTCTCAACCACTGCGCCACCAGGGAAGCCCTGTAGATGTATTCTTGATGGATTTCTGGAGAGAGGTGAACTCCACATCCTCCTACTCCTCCACCATCTTGACTTAAAAGGAGCTACTTTAGATGATTGTGTTTGTGTGCCCAGAAGCACAGGCACGGTTGCTAAGTCATAGTCTATGGCTCCCTCTGGTGGAAAGAAATCAATATCATGATCCCTAATTCTTAAAATCAGGTGTGTTCTCATGAAAGTTTAGATTCAGGTTACACACCTGCCCCATGATTTGAAAGACTGCCAGGAGGTAGAAAGCAAACAGTTTTCGGTTCCTTTCTTTTTTTCTCCAATGGCCAGAAAGTCCCTTACTTTTTTCTTAAAATTGGGGTGTAGTCGTTTCAGAATGTTGTGTTAGTTTCTACTGGACAGTGAAGTGGAGTCCTCTGTGCTATACAGCGGGTTCTCATTAGTTATCTATTTTATACATATTAGTGTATATATGTAGAAAGTCCCTTACTTTTGAATACACTTTTCATTTTCTATGTTGATTTGTGTAGAATTCAAGACAGATTGATTGTTGTGTCATAGAAAGATTGTTGAGTTGCTCCCCCCTCTTTTATTCCATTGAAAAGAATTCCCATAATCTCAAATATCATAGTTTGAAAAGTGATTTTTGGTAATTTAGCCTTATGATTTGTTTCGGTACATTAAACTATCTAAAATCACTACCAATAAAGGAAATGTTTAATTAAATGGAACCTTAGGAAATGATGGTATACAAGGAAACAAATAGAACAGTGACAACAAAAGCATGACCATGAGTGTTTGCAGCTTTGATTTGCAATGTGTTTTCCCATGTTCACAATAATTGTAGGTTTGGGGTCCATCAATATATAATACTTTCTTTTTCTTTCTCCCTTTCCTTCTTTCTTTCTTTCTTTCTTTCTTTCCTCCCTCCCTCCCTCCCTCCCTCCCTTCCTTGTCTTTCTCTCTTACTCTCTTTCTAACTTTTATTTTCAGGAGCAAAGACATGCTTTAGAAAAATAGAATACTCATTTATTCACCCACAACCAGCCGTTTTTCTTTACAGAATGACACCTCTGAAACACTATTAAAGAAAACATACTCCATTATACTGCCTAGCTTAAGAGAAAATTGTCTACTTTCTAAAATCTTTCAATCTGATCAGAAAGGATTCAACAGAATATGACATCCTGAATGACCTCAGAAATGCAAAGTATGTCTTTGAGAGTTTATGAGAATAAGGAAGTTTGACCAAACATACTTGGAAATATTTGAAGTCAATAATACAAAAAATGGTCACCTCCTAAAACAGAAGTGTTAATAAGAAAATGTTGACAGAAAAATTCAAAGTTGTCTTAAGGTCTGGACAAATAACTTGAGATTCAGAGAAGTAAAGATCTTGGGGAAGGTCTCTCCACGGAGAGCCCACTGTGGGATACGGCACCCAGGGGTGATACTGATGTTTGAGTACTCCTCACTTTGCCACTATTCCTCTCAGTAAGACCCCAGGCTGAGCATATTTGAATAGGCAGGTGCATAAGCCTCTCTCTGCAAGGGTGAATATATATCTCGGCAGACATGTGCTCCATCTCCATTGTTTATTTCCTGGTGTGTGTGTGTGAAAAGACAATCATACTTCTAACTAATATGAGTGTTTGAGATCGTATAACACAATGCAGAGAAGGCTGAGGACACTGGCTTACTCACTCAACAAGCTATAGTTTTACCTTGCTTACAAGCCCACCATGCCAGGCTGCCATCATGCCAACCACAGGTCACAGAAGGAGGTATTATGCCACTAAACTTTCCAGTTTTACAACTGATTCCACTTTTACACATTCTGTTCTTACCCAAGAACACTTCAGTTATAACACCAGCCCCTATTTTCTCCAGAAACAAAACAGTCTGACAATATGGTCATGAAAATCCAGTCTCCATGATGGATGATCAGTGTCATTTCATTCAATAAATCAGCCCTCTGGTTTCATATCAATTTATTCATTCATTCTCACATTCAAAAATTATTTATTGGGAAACTTCCTGTTTCCTTTAGGATAATGCTGCCTGAATACAAATTGTTCTACTTTACCTCCAAAATCCATGTAGATCATCTAGGAAGGAAAAAAAAAAAAGCAAAATTATAACGCATCCCTACAGTATCATATAACTTCATAAGGAGGTTAAAAGAAATTACAACTTTCAGTTTACATATAAGTACTTCAGGAGCAGTTATTACAAAGAAAAGAGGAGGATGCAGTGGGAAAGCAATGGTTTTAGAACAAGGTAACATCCTCCTCTCCTTGTCTCTCTCTCTCTCTCTCAGATCACTCTGAGAAAGCCAGCTGCCATGCTGTAAGGATACTCAAGCAGCTCGGTAAAGAGGTGAGGCCTCCAGTCAATACCAGGAGAGGAACAGAAGCCTCCTGCCAATGGGCACAATAATGAGCTGCTTCAGGCCACTGCAGCCCTATCTGACACCACTGCCACCTTGTGAAAGGCCCTGCACAAGAATAACCCAAGTAAGCCACTCTTGAATCCCTGACACACTGGAACAGTAATATAATACATGTTTGTTGTTTTAAGCAATTAAGTTCTGAGCAATTTGTTATATAGAAATAAGCAACAAATATATGGCAGATCAATTGGAAAGGATTTAAGGGTGCATGTAATCAAAAGTATCAGTCATGAGAAGTACTGCTTCTGGATGGCAGAGCTGTGACAGGGAAAGCTTGATGGTGAAGGGAAACAAGGAAACACGTTTATAAATATTCTTACAGAAACAAAGGAGAAGTACAGAATTTACTCTTTGGTTTACAAAACTTAAATAATGTGCTTTGGCTCCCACATGTTACCCATTATCAATCAAGACATTTATTCAAATTTTCCCTTCTTTCTTCTTTTAGTTTGTTTTTTCTATGTCATTATGACAAATAACATTTATGCACTATTCTTTCATCCTTGTCCCCAACCCTTTCTTTATTCTTTAGAAATATTTTTTTAAGAGGGAATGGGGGAGGGGCAGGATAGAGCTGGGGGGTTAAGAGGTACAAACTACTATGTATAAAATAAATTAGCTACAAGGATATATTGTACAGCACAGAGAATATAGCCAATATTTTATAATAACTATAAAGAGTATAATCTTTCCAGATTATGAAACACTGTTGTACATCTGAAACTTATATAATATCATAAATCAACCATATCTCAATAAAAATATGGTGATAAAATACAGATAAGATTTATCCTCTTAACTATTTTAAGAATATAGTTCAGTGTTATTAAATACATTCATAGCATTGTGCAGCCATCATATCGCCATAATTCTTTTCATCATATAAAGCTAACCCCCCACCCCAGCCTCCCCCAGGAAACCACCATTCTACTTTCTGTCTCTATGATTTTGGCTACTCATATAAGTGCCTCATATAAGTCGAATCATACAGTATTTGTCTCTCTGTGTCTGGCTTATTTCACTCTACATGAGGTTCTTTTATGTTATAGCAGAATTTCCTAACTCTTTAAGACTAAAAAACATTCCATTGTATTTTGGTTATCCATTTTTTTCATTCTGTGGGTTGCCTTTTTATTCTTTTATTTCTAGTGTCTTTTGATGCACGTATTTTAAAATATTTCATGAAATCCAATTTGTCTATTTTTCTTGTTGTTGCTTTCTGATGGCAAAAGAGAGTAATAAAATCATGATAAATCATTTTTAAGCAAACAATTATAGATGACCTAACCCATTACTTAAAAAAGGAAAACATGCTAAAGTCTATACATCAGTGCAAATAACAGGTTAAATAGAACATGCACCAACCAGAGAAATGTGATTTGCTTTTTGAGAGGAGGGTGATGATGTGTGCTGCAAATAAGTTGAATAAGTTTAAATAGTTCATTAAAAGGAATCTTGCTGCCAAATGTATCAGCTTCCTCTTGCATCCCTTCCACGCCCATTCTCAGCCTCTCTCTGATTCCAGCTGTGGCCTTTACCCCAATTCCATATGAAATTCAACTAGCCTTGGCTCTGCCGCTAGCTCAGCCCAAGTATGTAAACACATATTTCATTTTCTGCCCCAGGATTTCTCTGTTTGGCATGTCTGAAAGGAGGTAACATGCCCTAAGGCCAACTTCAACCCCTGGCATAGAGGAGCTGAGAAATGCTTCTCCTTGGAGGTCATCTGGAGGGCATTTATGAAAGTTGTCTTAGGGGCTCCTCAGAATGTCTGGTTGGATGGAGTTGGCATGCTGCTTATCAAATCAACTGCACACTTTTTCTTTCCTTCCTTTTGTACTTTTCCCGGTCCATAGCTCCTGCTTCCTGGAATCAACTCCAAATAAACTACCTGCATGAAAGGCTTTTCTACAGATTCTGTTTTAGGGGTGGGGGGCAGGCAACCTAGATTAGAACAGTCATCTATCAGAAAGTCCCATCCCTCCTTTTATTTATTTTTTTATTTTTTATTTTATTTTATTTTATTTTATTTTATTTTATTTTATTTTATTTTATTTTATTTTATTTTATTTTATTTTATTTTATTTTATTTTATTTTATTTTATTTTATTTTATTTTATTTTATTTTATTTTATTTTATTTTATTTTATTTTATTTTATTTTATTTTATTTTATTTTATTTTATTTTATTTTATTTTATTTTATTTTATTTTATTTTATTTTATTTTATTTTATTTTATTTTATTTTATTTTATTTTATTTTATTTTATTTTATTTTATTTTAACCCATGTCCCCTGCATCGGCAGGCAGATTCTCAACCACTGCGCCACCAGGGAAGCCCCCTCCTTTTAAATGGTGGAAAAGAGTTTCCTTTGCTTTGCTCTGGTAGTATCTCTGCTGAAAACCCCTAGGGTTTTGTTTTGTTTTTTTCTTAATTCTTTTTTTTTTAAGATTATTATTAGTTTCTTTATTGAATAAGGTAAAAGCAATGGAAAATTCATTGTTTACTTAAAATTTTTATTTTATATTAGAGTATAGTTGATTAACAATGTTGTATTAGTTTCAGGTGTACAGTAGAGTGATTCAGTTATCTATATACATGTATCTATTCTCTTTCAAATTCTTTTCCCATTTAGGATATTACAGAGTATTGAGGAGAGTTCCCTGTGCTATACAGTAGGTCCTTGTTGGTTATCTATTTTAAATATAGCAGTGTGTATAGTCTGTCCCTCCCCCCAAATCTTCTCCCCTGGTAACCATTTTGTTCTCTAAGTCTGTGAGTCTGTTTCTGTTTTGTAATTAAATTCATTTCTATCTTTTTTTTAAAAGATTTTGCATGTAAGCGATATCATATGATATTGTTTTTCTCTGTCTGACTTACTTCACTTAGTATAATAATCTCCAGTCCATCCATATTGCTGCAAATGGCATTATTCCATTCTATTTAATGGCTGAATAATATTCCATTGTATAACATATACCACATCTTTTTATCCATTCGTCTGTCAATGGACATTTAGGTTGCTTCCATATCTTGGCTATTGTAAACAGCATTGCAGTGAATATTGGGATGCATGTATCCTTTTGAACCCTGATTTTCTCAGGATATATGCCCAGAAGTGGGATTGTTGGATCATATGTTAGCTCTATTTTTAGTTTCTTAAGGAACCTCTGTAGTGGCTGCACCAATTTACATTCCCACCAACAGTGTAGGAAGGTTCCCTTTTCTCCACACCCTCTCCAGCATTTATTATTTGTAGTCCTTTTGATGATGGCCATTCTGACTGCTGTGAGGTGATATCTCATTGTAGTTTTGACTTGCATTTCTCTAATGATTAGAGGTGTTGAGCATTTTTTCATGTGCTTTTTGGCCATCTGTATGTCTTTTTTGAAGAAATGTCTATTTAGATCTTCTGCCCATTTTTTGATTGGGTTGTTAGTTTTTTGATATTGAGCCACATGAGCTCTTTGTAAATTTTGGAGATTAATCCCTTCTTGGTTGCATTGTTTGCAAATACTTTCTCCCATTCTGTGGGTTGTCTTTTCATTTTAATTATGGTTTCCTTTGAGTTTAATTAGGCCCATTTGTTTATTTTTATTGCCATTATGTCAAAGAATGTTCTGCCTATATTTTCCTCTAAGAGTTTTATAGTATATGGTCTTACATTTAGGTCTTTAAGCACTTTTTAGTTTATTTTTGTGTATGGTGTTAAAGAATGTTTAGATTCCTTTTTTTTTTTTTTACATGTAGCTGTGCAGTTTTCCCATCAATTATTTAAGAAACTGTCTTTTTTCCATTGTATACTCTTGCTTCCTTTGTTGTAGATTAATTGACCATAGGTGCATGGGTTTATTTCTGGGCTTTCTATCCTGTTCCATTGATCTATATTTCTGTATTGGGGCCAGTACCATACTGTTTTGATGACTGTAGCTTTATAGTGTAGTCTGAAGTCAGGGAGCCTGATTCCTCCAACTCCATTTTTCTTACTCAAGACTGGAAGTATTGGATTTGGTTTGCTGGTATTTTGTTGAGGATTTTTGTGTCTATATTCACCAGTGTGTATTGGCCTGTAATTTTCTTTTTTTGTGGTATCTTTGTATGGGGGCCTCATAGAATGAGTTTGATAGTATTCCTTCCTCTGTGATTTTTTGGCATAGTTTCAGAAGGATTGGTGTTGACTCTTCTTAAATGTTTGATAGCATTAGCCTCTGAAGCCAGCTGGTCCTGGACTTTTGTTTGATGGAAGTTTTAAAATCACAGTTTCAATTTCAGTACTTGTGATTGGTCTGTTCATATTTTCTATTTCTTCCTGGTTCAATCTTGGGAGATTGTACCTTTCTAAGAATTTGTCCATTTTTTTCTAGGTTGTCCATTTTATTAGCATATAGTTTGCTTGCTGTGGTCTCTTATGATCCTTTGTATTTCTGTGGTGTCTGTTGTAACTTCTCTTTTTTCATTTCTAATCTTATTGATTTGAGCCCTCTCCCTTTTTTTCTTGATGAGTCTGGCTAAAGGTTTATCAATTTTGTTTATCTTTTCAAAGAACCAGACTTTAGTTTCATTGATCTTTTCTAATGTTTTCTTTGTGTCTAATTCATTTATTTCTGCTCTGATCTTTATGATTTCTTTCCTTCTGTTTCCTTTGCTTTGCTCTGGTAGTATCTCTGCTGAAAACCCCTAGGGTTTTGTTTTGTTTTTTTCTTAATTCTTTTTTTTTTAAGATTATTATTAGTTTCTTTATTGAATAAGGTAAAAGCAATGGAAAATTCATTGTTTACTTAAAATTTTTATTTTATATTAGAGTATAGTTGATTAACAATGTTGTATTAGTTTCAGGTGTACAGTAGAGTGATTCAGTTATCTATATACATGTATCTATTCTCTTTCAAATTCTTTTCCCATTTAGGATATTACAGAGTATTGAGGAGAGTTCCCTGTGCTATACAGTAGGTCCTTGTTGGTTATCTATTTTAAATATAGCAGTGTGTATAGTCTGTCCCTCCCCCCAAATCTTCTCCCCTGGTAACCATTTTGTTCTCTAAGTCTGTGAGTCTGTTTCTGTTTTGTAATTAAATTCATTTCTATCTTTTTTTTAAAAGATTTTGCATGTAAGCGATATCATATGATATTGTTTTTCTCTGTCTGACTTACTTCACTTAGTATAATAATCTCCAGTCCATCCATATTGCTGCAAATGGCATTATTCCATTCTATTTAATGGCTGAATAATATTCCATTGTATAACATATACCACATCTTTTTATCCATTCGTCTGTCAATGGACATTTAGGTTGCTTCCATATCTTGGCTATTGTAAACAGCATTGCAGTGAATATTGGGATGCATGTATCCTTTTGAACCCTGATTTTCTCAGGATATATGCCCAGAAGTGGGATTGTTGGATCATATGTTAGCTCTATTTTTAGTTTCTTAAGGAACCTCCGTAGTGGCTGCACCAATTTACATTCCCACCAACAGTGTAGGAAGGTTCCCTTTTCTCCACACCCTCTCCAGCATTTATTATTTGTAGTCCTTTTGATGATGGCCATTCTGACTGCTGTGAGGTGATATCTCATTGTAGTTTTGACTTGCATTTCTCTAATGATTAGAGGTGTTGAGCATTTTTTCATGTGCTTTTTGGCCATCTGTATGTCTTTTTTGAAGAAATGTCTATTTAGATCTTCTGCCCATTTTTTGATTGGGTTGTTAGTTTTTTGATATTGAGCCACATGAGCTCTTTGTAAATTTTGGAGATTAATCCCTTCTTGGTTGCATTGTTTGCAAATACTTTCTCCCATTCTGTGGGTTGTCTTTTCATTTTAATTATGGTTTCCTTTGCTGTGCAAAAGCTTTTGAGTTTAATTAGGCCCATCTGTTTATTTTTATTGCCATTATGTCAAAGAATGTTCTGCCTATATTTTCCTCTAAGAGTTTTATAGTATATGGTCTTACATTTAGGTCTTTAAGCACTTTTTAGTTTATTTTTGTGTATGGTGTTAAAGAATGTTTAGATTCCTTTTTTTTTTTTTACATGTAGCTGTGCAGTTTTCCCATCAATTATTTAAGAAACTGTCTTTTTTCCATTGTATACTCTTGCTTCCTTTGTTGTAGATTAATTGACCATAGGTGCATGGGTTTATTTCTGGGCTTTCTATCCTGTTCCATTGATCTATATTTCTGTATTGGGGCCAGTACCATACTGTTTTGATGACTGTAGCTTTATAGTGTAGTCTGAAGTCAGGGAGCCTGATTCCTCCAACTCCATTTTTCTTACTCAAGACTGGAAGTATTGGATTTGGTTTGCTGGTATTTTGTTGAGGATTTTTGTGTCTATATTCACCAGTGTGTATTGGCCTGTAATTTTCTTTTTTTGTGGTATCTTTGTATGGGGGCCTCATAGAATGAGTTTGATAGTATTCCTTCCTCTGTGATTTTTTGGCATAGTTTCAGAAGGATTGGTGTTGACTCTTCTTAAATGTTTGATAGCATTAGCCTCTGAAGCCAGCTGGTCCTGGACTTTTGTTTGATGGAAGTTTTAAAATCACAGTTTCAATTTCAGTACTTGTGATTGGTCTGTTCATATTTTCTATTTCTTCCTGGTTCAATCTTGGGAGATTGTACCTTTCTAAGAATTTGTCCATTTTTTTCTAGGTTGTCCATTTTATTAGCATATAGTTTGCTTGCTGTGGTCTCTTATGATCCTTTGTATTTCTGTGGTGTCTGTTGTAACTTCTCTTTTTTCATTTCTAATCTTATTGATTTGAGCCCTCTCCCTTTTTTTCTTGATGAGTCTGGCTAAAGGTTTATCAATTTTGTTTATCTTTTCAAAGAACCAGACTTTAGTTTCATTGATCTTTTCTAATGTTTTCTTTGTGTCTAATTCATTTATTTCTGCTCTGATCTTTATGATTTCTTTCCTTCTACTGACTGGATTGTTTCTTCTTTCTCTAGTTGCATTAGGTTTAAGGTTAGATTGTTTATTTAAGATTTTTCTTGTTTCCTGAGGTAAGATTGTATTGCTATAGACTTCCCTCTTAGAACTGCTTTCGCTACATCCCGTAAGTCTTGGATTGTCGTTGTTTTCATTGTCATTTTTCTCTAGCTATTTTTTGATTTCCTCTTTGATTTTTTTAGTGATCCATTGGTTGTTTAGTAGCATATTGTTAAGTCTCCATGTATTTGTGTTTTTTACACGTTTTTTCTTGTAGTCAATTTCTAATCTCATAGCATAGTGGTCAGAAAAGATGCTTCACCTGAGTTCAATTTTCTTAAATTTACTGAGGCTCGCTTTGTGGCCCAGCATGTGATTGATCCTGGAGAATTTTCCATGTGCACTTCAGAAGAATGTGTATTCTGCTGCTTTTGGATGGAATGCCCTATTAATATCAATTATGTCCATCTGGTCTAATGTGTCATAAGGCTTGTGTTTCCTTATTGATTTTCTGTCTCAGTGATCTGTCCATTAGTGCAAGTAGAGTGTAGAAGTCCACCGCTATTGTTGTGTTACTGTCGATTTCCCCTTTTATGGCTGTTAGTATTTGCCTTATATATTTAGGTCCTCCTATGTTGGGTACATATATATTTACAATTGTTATATCTTCTTCTTGGATTGATCCCTTTATCATTATGTAGTGTCCTTCCTTGTCTCTTGTAACAGACTTTATTTTGAAGACTATTTTGTCTGAGATGAGAATTGCTACTCCCACTTTTTTTGATTGCCATTTGCATGGAATACATTTTTCCATCCCCTCACTTTCAGTCTGTATGTGTCCGTAGGTCTGAAGTGGGTCTCTTGTTGACAGCATATATACCATTCTTCTTTTTGGTATCCATTCCGCCAGTCTATGTCTTTTAGTTGGAGCATTTAATCCATTTATGTTTAAGGTAATTATCTATATGTATTTTCTTACTGCCATTTTGTTGATTGTTTTGGATTTGTTTTTGTAGGTCTTTTTTCTTCCATTCCTTTTTTGGTTCTTTTCTCTTGCAATTTGTTGATTAACTTAGTGTTGTGTTTGGATTCCTTTTTCTTTTTTGTGTGTGTATCTATTGTAGATTTTTGGTTTGCACTTACCATGAGTTTTTGATATAGCAGTCTGTATATAAACTACATTGTTTTAAGTTGCTGGTCTCATAATTTCAGATGCATTTCCAATATCCTGCATTTGTGCTCTCCTCACAATTGCTGGTTTTGATATCATATTTGTGTGCAGGTGATTTCCTACTTTTACTATATGTTTGCCTTTCCTGGTGAGCCTTTCCATTTGTAATTTTCTTGTTTCTAGTCGTGGCCTTTTCTTTTCCGCCTAGAGAAATTCCTTTAGCATTTGTTGCAAAGCTGGTCTGGTGGTGCTGAATTCTCTTAGCTTTTGCTTGTCTGTAAAACTTTTGATTTCTCTGTCAAATCTGAATGAGAGCCTTGCTAGGTAAAATATCGTTGGTTGTAGGTTCTTCCCTTTCATCACTTTAAATATATAGTGCTACTCTCTTTTGGCCTGCAGAGGTTCTGCTGAGAAATCAGCTGATAACTTTATGGGAATTCCCTTGTATCTCATTTTTTGCTTTTCCCTTGTTGCTTTTAATAATTTTGTCTTTATCTTTAATATTTGTCAATTTGATTATTATGTGTTTTGGCGTGCTCCACCTTGGGTTTATCCTGCTTGGGACTCCCTGTGCTTCCTGGACTTGGGTGACTGTTTCCTTTCCCATGTTAGGGAAATTTCAGCTATAATCTCTTCAAATATTTTCTCAGGTCCTTCCTCTTTCTCTTCTGCTTCTGCAGCCCTGCAATGCAAACATTGGTGCCAAGGTTGCCCCAGAGGTCTCTTAGACTGTCCTCATTTCTTTTCATTCTTTTTTCTTTATTCTGTTCCATGGCAGTGATTTCCACCATTCTGTCTTACAGCTCACTTATCCTTTCTTCTACCTCACTTATTCTGCTCTTGTTTCCTTCTAGTATATTTTTCATTTCTGTTATTGTATTGTTCACTCTGTTTGTTCTTTTGATCTTCTAGGTCTTTGTTAAACATTTCTTGTATCTTCTTGACCTGTGTGTCCATTCTTTTTCCGAGATCATGGATCATTTTTACTATCATGACTCTGAATTATTTTTCAGGTGGATTGCCTATCTCCACTTCTCTTAGTTGTTCTTCTGGAGTTTTATCTTGTTCCTTCATCTGGGACATATTCCTCTGCCATCTCATTTTGTCTACCGTTCTGTGATTGCAGTTTCCATTCTGCAGGCTACAGGGTTGTAGTTCTTCTTGCTTCTGCTGTCTGCCCCCTGGTCGATGAGACTGCCTAAGAGGCTTGTGCAGGCTTCCTGGTGGGAGGGACTGGTGCCTGACCACTGCTGGGTGGAGCTGGATATTTTCCATCTGGTGAGCAGGGCCATGTCAAGGAGTGTATTTATTTATTTTTATTTTTATTTTTTAAACATCTTTACTGGAGTATAATTGCTTTACAATGGTGTGTTAGTTTCTGCTTTACAACAAAGTGAATCAGTTATACATATACATATGTTCCCATATCTCTTCCCTCTTGTGTCTCCCTCCCTCCCCCCCTCTCTATCCCACCCCTCTAGGTGGTCACAATCCACCTAGCTGATCTCCCTGTGCCATGTGGCTGCTTCCCACTAGCTATCCACCCAACGTTTGGTAGTGTATAAATGTCCATGCCACTCTCTCACTTCGTCACAGCTTGCCCTTCCCGCTGCCCATATCCTCAAGGCCATGCTCTAGTAGGTCTGTGTTTTATTCCCGTCCTACCCCTAGTCTCTTCATGAATTTTTTTTTCTTAGATTCCATATATATGTGTTAGCATACGGTATTTGTTTTTTCCTTCTGACTTACTTTACTCTGTATGACAAACTCGAGGTCCATCCACCTCACTACAAAAAACTCAGTTTCGTTTCTTTTTATGGCTGAGTAATATTCCATTGTATATATGTGCCACATCTTCTTTATCCATTCATCTGTTGATGGACAC
>NC_041231.1:58268163-58269060 GCF_002837175.3 Physeter macrocephalus
GGGTCGTATGGTAGTTCTATTTGTAGTCTTTTAAGGAACCTCCATACTGTTCTCCATAGTGGCTGTATCAATTTACATTCCCACCAACAGTGCAAGAGTGTTCCCTTTTCTCCACACCCTCTCCAGCATTTATTGTTTCTAGAGTCTTTGATGATGGCCATTCTGACCGGTGTGAGATGATATCTCATTGTAGTTTTGATTTGCATTTCTCTGATGATTAATGATGTTGAGCATTCTTTCTTGTGTTTGTTGGCAAGCTGTATATCTTCTTTGGAGAAATGTGTAGTTAGGTTTTCTGCCCATTTTTGGATTGGGTTGTTTGTTTTTTTGTTATTGAGCTGCATGAGTTGCTTATAAATTTTGGAGATTAATCCTTTGTCAGTTGCTTCATTTGCAACTATTTTCTCCCATTCTGAGGGTTGTCTTTTGGTCTTGTTTATGGTATCCTTTGCTGTGCAAAAGCTTTTAAGTTTCATTAGGTCCCATTTGTTTATTTATTTTTTTTATTTCCTTTTCTCTAGGAGGTGGGTCAAAAATGATCTTGCTGTGATTTATGTCATAGAGTGTTCTGCCTATGTTTTCCTCTAAGAGTTTGATAGTGTCTGGCCTTACATTTAGGTCTTTAACCCATTTTGAGTTTATTCTTGTGTGTGGTGTTAGGGAGTGTTCTAATTTCATACTTTTACATGTAGCTGTCCAGTTTTCCCAGCACCACTTATTGAAGAGGCTGTCTTTTCTCCACTGTATATCCTTCCCTCCTTTATCAAAGAAAAGGTGACCATATGTGTGTGGGTTTATCTCTGGGCTTTCTATCCTGTTCCACTGATCTATATTTCTGTTTTTATGTCAGTACCATACTGTCTTGATTACTGTAGCCTTGTAATATAGTCTGAAGTC
>NC_041231.1:58270594-58270933 GCF_002837175.3 Physeter macrocephalus
CATTTTTTTCTAGGTATTTTTTGATTTCCTCTTTGATTTCTTCAGTGATCACTTCGTTATTAAGTAGTGTATTGTTTAGCCTCCATGTGTTTGTATTTTTTACAGATCTTTTCCTGTAATTGATATCTAGTCTCATAGCATTGTGGTCAGAAAAGATACTTGATACAATTTCAATTTTCTTAAATTTACCAAAGGTAGATTTGTGACCCAAGATATTATCTATCCTGGAGAATGTTCCATGAGCACTTGAGAAAACTGTGTATTCTGTTGTTTTTGCATAGAATGTTCTGTAAATATCAATTAAGTCCATCTTGTGTAATGTATCATTTAAAGCTTGTG
>NC_041231.1:58271433-58271643 GCF_002837175.3 Physeter macrocephalus
TGTGTTTCCATACAAATTGTGAAATTTTTTGTTCTAGTTTTGTAAAAAAATACCAGTGGTAGTTTGATAGGGATTGCTTTGAATCTGTAGATTGCTTTGGGTAGTAGAGTCATTTTCACAATGTTGATTCTTCCAATCCAAGGACATGGTATATCTCTCCATCTATTTGTATTATCTTTAATTTCTTTCATCAGTGTCTTATAATTTTCT
>NC_041231.1:58273921-58274929 GCF_002837175.3 Physeter macrocephalus
GGTGCTCCTATGTTGGGTGCATAAATATTTACAATTGTTATATCTTCTTCTTGGATCGATCCCTTGATCATTATGTAGTGTCCTTCTTTGTCTCTTGTAATAGTCTTTATTTTAAAGTCTATTTTGTCTGATATGAGAACTGCTACTCCAGCTTTCTTCTGATTTCCATTTGCATGGAATATCTTTTTCCATCCCCTCACTTTCAGTCTGTATGTGTCCCTAGGTCTAAAGTGTGTCTCCTGTAGACAGCATATATATCGGTCTTGCTTTTGTATCCATTCAGCCAGAGTGTGTTTTTTGGTGGGAGCGTTTAATCCATTTACATTTAAGGTAATTATTGATATGTATGTTCCTGTTACCATTTACTTAATTGTTTTGGGTTTGTTCTTGTAGGTCTTTTCCTTCTATTGTGTTTCTTGCCTAGAGAAGTTCTTCAGCATTTTTTGTAAGGCTGGTTTGGTGGTGCTGAACTCTCCCCGCTTTTGCTTGTCTGTAAAGGTTTTAATTTCTCCATCAAATCTGAATGAGATCCTTGCTGGGTAGAGTAATCTTCGTTATAGGTTTTCCTCCTTCATCATTTTAAATATGTCCTGCCACTCCCTTCTGGCTTGCAGAGTTACTGCTGGAAGATCAGCTGTTAACCTTATGGCGATTCCCTTGTGTGTTATTTGTTGTTTTTCCCTTGCTGCTTTTAATATGTTTTCTTTGTGTTCAATTTTTGATAGTTTGATTAATGTGTCTTCGTGTGTTTCTCCTTGGATTTATCCTGTATGGGACTCTCTGTGCTTCTTGCACTTGATTAACTATTTCCTTTCCCATATTAGGGAAGTTTTCAACTATAATCTCTTCAAATATTTTCTCAGTCCCTTTCTTTTTCTCTTCTTCTTCTGGGACCCCTATAATTCGAATGTTGGTGCGTTTAATGTTGTCCCAGAGGTCTCTGAGACTGTCCTCAGTTCTTTTCATTCTTTTTTCTTTATTCTGCTCTGCAGTAGCTATTTCCACTAT